>NC_072389.2:29895121-30207621 GCF_028885625.2 Pongo pygmaeus | reverse complement strand
CATTAATCTATCTCTGATAAGCATGCTAATATCTATGATTCTGCCTTTGTGGGGAGATGACTCCATAGATTAACCCCCTGGCTTGGGTCAATATTGAGATGTTATATTGTCTTCGACAGGGAAGATGACATAAAAATTATGTTCAATAGGATTATGTGGAGACTTAACATAAGTGACAAACCTGAGACAAGAAGTTAGAAATCCTTGTTTCTTTTAGGTGAATAATTTTGGAGCTTGAGAAAACGACACCGTTGTGGCGAACTTGCTTTGCCAAACCCTGTGTATGCATTTCTGGGTAAACAACACATTTTCATCTTTTAAGCATTGTTTCCATTATTTGTAATTCCTAGTAGTATGAGACATTTGGGACTCATTCCTTTTCTTCTTCTCTCATTGTATCTTTCATTGTATCTTTCAGTGCTGCAAGAGATGCATCATCCCATTAATGAAAGCAGAGTGACTGCCTTCGTCACACATACATTCAAAATAGACCACTGGGCTAGTGATGATTCTCTCTTAAGGCTATTATGTTTACTCATTTAAAAAATCTGAATCTCAGTGTAGATTTTCTTCTCAGTGAGTGACTGACCTATCTGATATGATGCTATGACAAAATCTTTACTTTTTACCTGAATTTGATGGGATTGAAAGTTGAGAACATATTAATTTATTTTCTGTTTCACTTGATTAATAATGCCCAATCTAACATGCAATGTTCACTTGGGTACATATTTACAACTACATCAAATTTTTTCTTATTTTACCTTAAAAGTGTTAAGATATTGTAATGTTATGGCCAGTTTACTCACTGGTAAACTTTTCATAACAGAAATATCATGCCAGTGGACACAAATATGTAACATCAGTAATTTGCTTTGCTCATGAAACAGAGAACTGAATAAGTTGATGGGTAAACTAGTGTATGAATTATAAACCCCAAATATCATGTGACTTCATCATTTTCAGTATAATGAAAATACAGGCTGTGAATGCTTCCAGTTGGTCCTGAAAGGGCCTTTGAGGTGAGTAGGTTCACCAAAGCGGCGACATATGTGTCCCAGTGTGCATTCTACTCCTCAGTAAGTGACTTGACATTCTTTATGGCTTCCTCATGATTAAAACAAGTCTTTTTATTGAAATTTTACTGAAATAATGATGAGACAATGTAATATTCTTTTCATCTACATATAAGAGTAGACATAAATTCACCTCTACCTATTTTTTTTTTTTTTTTTTGAGACGGAGTCTCGCTCTGTTGCCCAGGCTAGAGTACAGTGGCGTGATCTCGGCTCATTGCAACCTCTGCCTCCCGGGTTCAAGCGATTCTCCTGCCTCAGCCTCCTGAGTAGCTGGGATTACAGGCACGTGCTACCATTCCTGGCTAATTTTTTTGTAATTTTAGTAAAGACGTGGTTTTACCATGTTGGTCAGGCTGTTCTTGAACTCCTGACCTTGTGATCTGCCCACCTCCGCCTCCCAAAGTGCTGGGATTACAGGCTTAAGCCCCCATGCCTGGCCTTCACCTCTACCTATTATAATATTTTCATGTTATTCCATTTTGTGATGTTTGTGGGTCATTTGATGAGGGTTCACAATATGAAAACTAGGCATTTTGGCCAAGATGCGTGTAAATGAATACAACTCCATGTGCCCTGATAACTGATTTCTAGATCCTGAGATTCAAGTGTCTTCCAGAGTGTCTGTATTTTATGAAAGTTCATATACAGTAAACCATGCCAATTGTTACTGATACAGCTTCCTTGAATATATAAAGCGATGATTAATGGGATGTTTTGTTTCTGCATAAGACCACTGAATTGCTTCTCCAAAGACAAGTGACCTGTATGATTTGTCCTTATTATATTTTGTGAACCAGTGTACTCAAACCTTTATAATAGGTCATTTTTTTAGTATTGTCAATATTGTTCAATTAACAAAAACCATGCATGACTCATATACACAGGTGAGATGTAGTTCTCCCTTTGACATTTGCTCTACATCTGCCCCTTATATGATGATATGGAAGAAGAGCACTCTTTGGCCTGTTGCAACTGGGACAGTTGACAGCACCCAGGTGTCCTGTAATGGAAATGCTCTTGACACCAATGCATCCTAGCATCAGAGCTTCAGGAAGCCTTCTCACATGTGCATGGGGAGTACCATGTCTTTCATCAATAATGAAACCTTCTAATGTCTTGGTGAGAAATAATGCCTTAAAATTACACTCAATAGGATTATGCTGAGGTTCAGCCGGCCTAGATGAAAATGCCGGAACAGATAACAGTGACTTCTTATTTCCCTTCAAGGGGAATTTTATTTTGAACTTGAAATAACAAAATCTTTATGGGTAACTTGTTTGCCCAACTGTATCAGTGCACCTATAAATGAACAAAAAATTCTCAGCCTATGAGCTTTGTTTCAGTGATCTGTAATTTCTAGTAGTATGATATATTCAGGTCTCATTCTTTGGCTTTTTCTCTTATTGTGTGTTTCAGTAAGACATGCTGCCAAGAGATGTGCCATTCTGTTATAAAAGATCAGTGGCTTCCTTTACCGACGTGTATATTCTATCTAGAACATTGAGCTATGGAAGACTCCCACTTAAGGGAATTAGTTTTACACCTTCAGGTAATCTGAATTTCATTATGAGTTTTGCTTTATGATATAATCCTCATGACAAAATCTTTACTTTTTATCTGAACTTCATACAATTTAATATTGAAGATTTTTTAAATTCACTGTTACCTAGTCCAATATTTAATATACATTTGGCTGTAGATACATGACTAGACAAAATTTTTTTATATTATTATTGTGGGGCTCTAACAGTGTTTCACTGTTTTGAGTTACTGATGAACTTTCTGTAACTGTGAGACCATGGTAATGGAAGAGACCCTGGTAACGGAGAGGAGAATGTGAGAATCAGTATGTACTTTGCCTATGAAACTTAAACATTTAGTAATTTGATCACCAAATTGATACCCAAATTTCAGTTCCTATCATGTGTAAACCAAAAGGTACCTGAGATTTAGAAGTTTATTTAGAAGTGGATTTTGCCAAGGTTAAGGACATGCTCAGAAGAAATAAACCCAAAATCACAGAAACCATCTGGGGTCTATATCTTTCTCCAAAGATGATTTTGAGGGCTTCAGTGTTTAAAGGGGAAAAGCGGGCTGGAGGGAAAAAGGGAGGGTATGATAATCCGTATGTTCCAAGACAAAAGGAACAGGTAGGGGTATAGTCAATAATGTATTCATCTCACGCTCAGTAAATCAGCACTTTACATAAGATAACGTGAACATAGAGAAGCTACCTGTGGAGATCTTTAACCTTTAATCTGCAGCTATCTGCTTAAGATCAAAAGGAAATTCTTGCATGACTCAGCTTTCAGCTTATTTTTTTTTTCTTTCGGCATTGTAAATTGGGGTCCCAAGTTTTTATTTTCCTTTCACGCATGTGACCCCACTATTTTAGAATAATGAAAGCACATGTTAGAAATGGTGACACTTATTCCTAATATGGACTTTGAAATGACTGGGTTCACAAATTTAGAATCATGGGTCTCACTGTAGGTTTTCATTTTCAATGAGTGACTGGCCTACTTGATGGAATTCTTTCAAAAAATGTTCACTTTTTACTGAAATTATGTTAAAATAATGTTGGAATATGTTCAGTCATGTTTACCATCTCTATAGTATGACATATGATAATATCGCAGATTACTCAGTGTCAAAAGCCTGGCATATCTTGTCCTTATGATGTTGATGAGTCAATGGTCTAGAGCCTTAGTAATATGTCTTTTTGTGGTAGTATGGACAATATCTGTCCACTAAGAAATAGCCTGTGTAAGCCATATACACAGGAAAAATTTATGTCTGATTTTGAACTGCAGTCCCGTTCCTATGCCTGTAGATAAAGACTGCTGAGAAGAGCAACCTCTGGTGTTGCCACAGAGGCAAGTGCTACCACACAGGCATGCTGCAGTGAATTTAACTGATCCTCTGTCCCTGCAACCGTTGTTTAAGGATGCTATTCTGGTAAGGGTTTACAAGACAATGTAAATATTGTATAAAGAGTATCTTCAGGAGACGTAATAATGTAAAAATCATGCTCAATAGGATTAAGCTGAGGCTCAAAATAGTGCCAATCCTTGCAAGAAGGTATGAGAAGTCATTAGATTTGGAGGGTATGGGTTATTCCATTTCGAGCTTGGTAGGAAGAAACCCTTTGGGGAATCTTACATCATTTGCCTCTATCTACTTCTAAAGGAACTTTTAAAATTCTTTTATCTTGTCTTTATTCTTAATACTCATACATTATTAGAGAGAATATCTTAGTTTATTCTTTCCTCATGGTGTGCTTCAGAATGTTCATCCAGCAAGAGGTGTGTCATTACACGGATTATATATATGAGTTCTGTCTTTCGTAATTAAAAAATTCGAAGTGGACAATTTGAATATTAAACATTGGCCTTCAAAATGATTACATTTACCTTTTCATACAAAATTAGTGAGCAATGATCTATTCTTTCCAATGAGTGACTGATCTAATGGGGTCCTCATTAAAACTTTTTTTTTTTTTTGCCTGAATGTATTTTGATTTAAAGATGTGACATTTAGTAATTCATTGCAATCAACTCTTTAGTGATTGCACAAATAGACAATCCTTTTCTATTATTTTATTTTTTGGGTTGCTGTGTATGGTGTTATGATGTTTGTGGATCATTGAGGCACTACTCACAACTGAAAGACTTTGGCAATTTTAGGGAATGGCTTGAGATTCAGCTATAGGTTACCCTTGATTGAAACTGAATACAATACAGGTAGTCTGAAATCTCATTTCCTTATCCTGAGTCTCACTCAGGTGTCATTAGATTCATTATAAAGAAATGCATACACTATGTATGATGCCAGTTGTTACTGATATGAAGACGATAGGAAGCTTTTATTTCTGCAGGGAAATAATCCCTTACCAGGTCGTCAAAAGACATGATACCTATGTGCTTGGCCCTTACTGTACACAGGGAATCAATGGTCTACCACAGCTTAAGTAACGGGTCATATTTGGAGTATCACACATCTCAGTCTTGTAGAAATTAGGAACAGCAATTAGGAGTCATGCACATATAAGAGATGTAATCCCACCCTTTGACTATAGCCTACTCTTGTCTTTTACAGAAAAGACTGTGGAGGAAGAAAACCCTTTACCCTGTTGTTCAGGGAGAAACTGACACCACTCAACTGCCTGGCACTGAAAATGTGGCATCCAGTCCACTTTACCACCAGTGTTTAAGGAAACCATCTCTGGTAAGCATATTTGATCTAAGTGTACATATGCATATGAGTGCCATGGCCTGGGTCAATGATGAGATGTTACCTTGAAGAGAAATGATGATGTAAAAATTAAGCTCAGTTGGATTACACTGAGGCCCAGCCTAGGTAACAATTGTGAGACAAGAAGTTGGATTTCTTAGTTTCCTTCCATTGGGGATTTTATTTTGGGATTCTGGCAATGGAATCTTTCTGTGAAACTTGTTTTGCACACTTCTATCTATGTGCTTCTAAGTAAACTATAAATTCTGATTCTTTAAGTGCTATTTAAGTTTCCTACAATTCCTAATTTTCTTGGATATTTGGCACTAAGACCCTTACTCTTTTTCTCTCATTGGATGATTTAGTAAGTCCTACTGGCACTATTCTATTGAGTGGAGGTGAGAGGCTGCCTTTGCTGACTGAAAAATTCCAAATAGATAATTGAACTAGTGAAGACTGAGCTCTATAATAATTAGATTTATTCATTCAGACAACGTGAATATCATGATAGGGTTTTCTTCTCAATGATTGACTGACACATGTGATGCAATCCTCATGAGAAAATCCTTACTTTTTCCCTACGATTGATTGTTTTCAGGGTTGAGAAATATGATACATTGGAATTTTGCTCAATGCACTACAGTTATTGTGGTCTAAATATACAGACAAAATTTTCTGTAATGTTAGTATAATATTTTAACAGTGCTAGGATATGTTTGATCATTGATGAATCTTTATGACTGAAGGGTCCTTGCAATTGGGGTAAAAATGTGAGTTTCAATAATATGTGTTTGCCCATGAAATTTGAAATTAGATAAATTGATGAGCAATCTGGTGCCTGACTTTTCTTTCCCAAGTACGTTTGGCTTCGTTTTCATTATGATGAAAGTGTGTGCTGTGAATAATGCCAATGGTAAATAAGACCTTTATGGACACTTATATGAATGACAATCAGGGCCATTCCTTCAGGCCACATGATTATCATTATGCATTCTTCTTCTCAATGAGTGACTAGCATACTTGACAGGATCTACAAGAGGGAAACTTTATTTTTTACTAAAATTGTATTGATATAATGTTGACAAGTTTTGTGATTATTGGTATCATCTCTAAGATGTGATGCTCATTTGGTCTAAATATAGAAGTTAACATATTAACTTCTAATTTATATATGTCAGGTTGCTATGTTTTTACAATGTTTGTGGTTTATTGATGATGACTCACAACATAAAGACTATGGCATTATGGCTACATGTTCTAATTCTGATATATACATATCCCATCATTCATTAAATTAAATACAATTATAAGTAGTATGATGTCTGTTTTCTAAAATCTGAGTTTCACTTGGCTCCAGTATGATCATTATATGATGGAGTGCAAGCAACATGTTAATGCCAATTGTTATTGATATGGCTTCCTTGAATATGTAAACAAGACTGATCAATTGAAGGTCTTATTTCTGCATTAAACTACCTGAGATATTCTCCAAATTCAAGAGACCTGTATAGTTAGTCTTTATTCTGTTTGATGAATAAATGGCCTATAGCCTATCTAAGGGATCACTTTTTCCAGTACTAATCATATCTCTTCATTAAGAAATAGCATGCATAAGCCATACATACAGGAAGTAATATCTGTCATCTTGATCTACGGTCTTCTCCTCCTCCCCTTAGATAAGGATGATTGAGGAAAAGTACTCTTTGGCTTGTTGACACCAGCACAGCTGACACACCCAGATATCTGTTTGGTCTCCTGTGAACTCTCAACCAGAATTTAAGGATGCCACTCTGGTAGGTATTTTCAGACAAAGTGAATATATGATTGTGGAGTTCCATGGCTTGTTTCAACAATAAGACCTTATATTGTCTTGAGGACATGAGATGACATGAAAACTAGACTGGCTGGCCCTTATCTTTTCTGGGGTATTCTAGTTTGAGCTTAAGATAAAGAAATATATTTAGGATATAGTTTCTCTCACCTGTTTCTATTAGCTTCTAGAAGACCACTTGTCAATTCTTTCCTCCTGATTTAGTGGAAAACATTTTGGCAGTTCCTCAAAAAGTTAAAGATAAAATTACCATATAACCCAACAATTCTGCTCCAAAGTACATACTCAAAAGAATTGAATACAAATGTTCAAATGAATACATGTATGTGAATGTTCATAGCAGCACTATTCACTGGCTGGAGTTCCAGACCAGCCTGGCCAATGTGGCAAGACCCTGTCTCTACTAAAAATAGAAAAATTAGCTGGGCATGGTTGCTCACACTTGTAATCCCAGCTACTCAGGAGGCTGAGGCACAAGAATAACTTGAACCCAGGAGGCAGAGGCTGCAGTGAGCTGAGATCACACCACTGCACTCCAGCATGGGTGACAAAGTGAGATTCTGTCTCAAAAAAAAAAAAAAGTAAAGGAAGGTATGATGACAATGTCACACAAAATAGTGAATACCAATAAAAAGATAGAAATTATTAAAAAGAACCAAATGAAAATTCTGGAGTTGAAAAGTACAATAACTAAAATTTAAAAATTTATTAGAAGGGCTCAATAGTAGATTTGAACTGGCAGAAGAAACAAGAAGTAAACGTGAAGATAGAATAGAGATTATGTTCAAAAGAACAGAAAGCATAAAGAATAAAGAAAAACAAAGAGAGTCTCAGAGAATGTGGAACATCATTAAGCATACAAGCATACACATATGGGAGTACCAGACAGGCAGGGGAGATACAAAGGATCAGAAAAAAATATTCGAAGAAATAATGGCTGAAAACTTCCCATATTTGTGGAAAACAATAACCTACATATCCAGGAAGCTCAATGAATTCCAATGAATAAATGCAAAGATTGACAAATGGAAACATCACAGTAAGATTTCTGAAAGTCAAAAACAAGAAGAAAGTCTTAAAAGCAGTGTGAGAAAAATGATTTGTTACTTAAAAGGGAACCCCAGGAAGATTAACAGCTGACTTCAGCAGAAGCAATGGAGGCCAGAAGCAAAGGGATAACATATTAAAAATGCTCAAAGAAAAAAGAACCTGTCGTCTAAGAATTCTGTACCTGCCAAAGCTGTCTTTCAAAAATGAAAGCAAAATAAAGACTTCCTCAATTAAAAAAAAAAAAGTTGGAGAATCTACTGCTCTCAAAACCCCCTTAAAAGAGTTCTCTAAATACTTAAAGAAGTTATTCAAGCTGAAAGCAAGTGAGCCTAGGTAGTTATTCAAATCAACATAAAGAAGCAAAATGCTTGTAAAGGTAATTATATAAATATAAAAGACAGTAGAAATGTAATTTTTCTCTTAAGTGATTTTAAAATAAATTCTATAAAATAATATGTATATAATGTATTTTGGGGTCTATAACATATAAAAATGTAATATATTTGCCAAAGAAGATAGGTGGATGCAAAGCAATACAGGACTAAGGAAATGACTACAGATGGTAGATTAATATTTATTATAATGTCTTTCCTGGCTTATAGCATCAATAAATGTAATATATATAATAATACCACCAAAGATGGCAAAAAGGGAATAGAGCTATATAGGTGTAACATTTCTGTATAAGACTGAAATTAAGCTAGTGTAAATTAGAAACTTATCTGGGTGAGTTAAGAAATATGCAGTAAACCCTAGAGCAACCACTGAAAAAATTCAAAACATATAGTGAAAAAAATTATTAAGGAAGTTTAAATGCTACATTATAAAATAATTACTTAATGAAAAAGAAAGAAGTAAAGAGGAATAGAGGAACAAAAACACATGAGACACAGAGGAGAAGAAGAAGAATGACATAATAAACTCAACTATATCAATAATAAAATTACATGTGAATAGAGTAAATATGTAAATTAAAAGGCAGAGATTCCCAGGCTGGATAAAATCTCCAGGTTTAGTATCCCTTTGCCCCAAATAAAATCCAGCTTTTTTTTCTGTGATGTATTTGATCACTGTGCTGGTTTACAAAAGATTTCTAACCTTTCTAAAATCTTTAAAATCAATGGCGAAGTGTTCTATCTCATTTCACCCATATCAGAGACTCAAATCCTGAAAAATACCAAGTTGACCTGCCCATTCTTGAGTTCTACTGAATGGTGTGTTCCCAGATCACTATGGATATTGCTGTTTACTTGACCAATTACTTTTAGTCAAGATTTGAACAATGCTTTTGATTCACACAGCGTGAGACCTAGACTTCCCTCATATTGAAATAGGGGCATTAGCATCCTGGATTCCTGCACCGGCTTTTGAACCTTATGTTTTCTGCACCCCAAGAAGGCATGTTATCTGGACATTGTCCTCTCTGTGATGGGGAAGAACAGTTTTTTCAACAAATGTTGCTAGAACAACTGGATATCTGGATACAAAAGACACTGCATTTATGTTACCAGTTTTCTGTGTCAGTCCATTTTGTTCTGATGTAACAGAATACTGCAGACTGGGTATTTGTAATGAGTGGAAATTTCTTGGCTCACATTTCTGGAGGCTGGAAAGATCAAGGGGCTGGCATATGACGAGGGCCTTCTCGCTGTGTCATCCTATGGTAGAAGGGCAAAGAGAGGGTATGGATGGGACAAATGTCTTCTTTTATAGGAACCCAACCCTGAAATAACAGCATTAATCCATTGATGAGGGCAGAGCTCTCACAGCCTAATCACCTTTTTTTTTTTTTTTATTTTTATTTTTGAGACGGAGTCTCACTCTTTTGCCCAGGCCAGAGTGTAGTGGTGCTATCTCGGCTCACTGCAAGTTCCGCCTCCCGGGTTCACGCCATTCTCCTCCCTCAGCCTCCTGAGTAGCTGGGACTATAGGCGCCCACCACGGCGCCCGGCTAATTTTTTTTATTTTTAGTAGAGACGGGGTTTCACCATGTTAGCCAGGATGGTCTCGATCTCCTGACCTCGCGATCCGCCCGCCTTGGCCTCCCAAAGCGCTGGGATCACAGGTGTGAGCCACCGCGCCCGGCCGCCTAATCACCTTTTAAATGTTGCTTTATTAAACACTGTTGCATTGAGGGTTACGTTTCCAACACAGGCTTTTGAAATGAAATGAAAAATTTGACCATTCCCAATTATAGTTTGAAATTTCAATGCTCCTTTCTTAGTACGTGATTGAACATGGATAAGATAATCAGTAACGGTGGATGTAAGAACACTATTAACCAACTTGACTCCACTGTCATATGTAGAACACAACACCCAACAATAGCAGAATGCACATTATGTTCAAGTGCTCATAAAGCATTATTTTGTATATATGTGTTTTCTCCCTTTTTTGATAAAGTTAGCTAGTAGAGTGCCTATGTAGTTAATATTTTTTAAAAACCACAGGCTTCTCAATTATTAATTACTGCTATGGTTTTTAAAATATTATCTTCATTAATTTCTGCTTTGATCCTTATTCCTTTCTTTCTTGTACTTTATTTTTGCTCTTTTTTAGTGTTTTAAGATGAAAATTGAATTGTTTCATTCATCTACCTTTTCACTTTTAAAAATAACAAAAACATTTAGTGCAATGAATTTTCCTCTAGAACTGCCTTTAAATGCATATTACAGATTCTCATATGTTGTATATTTTAAAATAATATGTAAATATATATTTGCATAGAAAAACGTATTTACATATTTAAACATATGTATTTTCTGTTTATATTTTTCCTTTTACTCAGGAGTTAAGAGGATATTTTTAAAATTTCTTGGTGAAAGAGCCTTTGTGTTATTGTTAGTAAAGTCTATTTTTTTGCACTGTGATCAGATAGTGCAGTTTTTAATATTTCTTGAGTTACTAATTTTTCTCTCCAACCTAATATATAATCAGTTTTTTGTGACTATGCCATGGGCACTTAAGAACAATACATATCTTCTATTATCTGTCAAGTTGAATATGTAGCCATAAAATCTACCTTATTTTTATGTTGCTATTTTTGCCCACTTGATCTGTCTTTTTCTGATAATGGTGTATTATAGTTTTCTATTATGGGATCATCTACGTCTTGTCTCCTTACATCTCATACATCTCATGTAGTTTTTTATTCATAAAGGTGGTTATTATGTTATTTGGTATATAAGTCTCCATAAGGGTCAAATCTTCATGTGTATTATATCTTTTAGCATAAAAAACGTGGCCTTCTTTGTCTTGGTTAACATGGTGGGACTTGAATACATTGTGTGATATAAGAATCACTACTCTTGCATGCGATTGGCATGAAAAAGAAAAAAAGATTACTCCTATCTCTTTTTGTTTTCATGTGCCTGATATACTTTCGCCCATCCCTTTATTTTCAGTCTTTTAGAATCCGTTTGTTTTAGATGCATCTCTCATAGAAAACATATTATGTTTTATTTTGTGAGCCTGCTGAAAACATTTTTCTTCTAGTAGGTGTGTGGAGTCCACTCACATGTGTGTGTGTGTGTAGCTATGACTGATATTTATTGTGTTTGTATTTTCTTTATATTTGCTACGCTCTTTTGTCACGGTGTAGTCTTTGCTTGCCTATTTATTTATTCATACTTAGGAGAGTTTTTGTTTCTGTTGGAGTGTTTACTTTTGTACCTCTCTTAATTCTGTTAGTTATATGTTTTCCTAGTTTATCTTTTACTTCTGATTTATCAGTTTGGGGTATGTTCTTCAACACTCCCCTATTGCTCATGCAACATGCTTTTGGTTTTCCTCCTCCTGTGTTTAGTTGTCTTATTTCTACTTTGTCACAATATAGTGACATTGTATGCTAGTCTTCTACCCTGGATAGGGAATATACACACCTGTCAGGTGGAAGGAGTATCATGTTGTATGCTGCTGTCAAATAGATCCTAACATACTTTAATAATCTTTTAAATGATATAATCCAAGTTCACAGTTAACTCCTGACTTTTTATTTCTATCATATTCAGTAGATATATCAGCATTGGCAGCCATCCCACTGCAATATCACTTCACATTTTGCTTAGACCAAAGGGTTCTGAGGAGCTTCTGGAGCTGTCATGAAAGCCAGTTTCACTAAAGTCAAGTCAGACATCCGCCTGTGCTGTTTTCTGCTATAAGCTGAATGCAGGAGATACACTGTTAGGAGCATCAGTGTGGTGTGAGGAATGTTTACTTATTGGTAGTAGACTTGTCTGGATCAAGGATAAGCACAAGTATCTGAGATGCTGAGGTGTGGCTGAATGCATGGCCATCTGTTCTATTGCAACAGGATAAATAACACATTCAGAGCAGGCCCGACTGGTGAACTCCTCAATTATCTCACAATACCACTATCATGTGTCTTTCATTTTTTACATCACAGTGTATTTTCATAAAATCTTTATTGGTAGACCACAACTTTAGCATTTCCCATTCAAGATACAACTATTGTGTCACTTGGATAGCTTGGTAGAGAGGAAATTGGCTATTTTCAGAGTAAAGAATTCAAGGAGGAAATAAATTTATAAATGAAATGACAAAGGTGATGAGATCAAGCAATGCTGATGTTTGTAGCAAGGACTAGAGGTCTGAGATGCCTGTATTATAAGAAATTATAATGGAACCAATCTTGTGCTGTATTTTTTATTAATTTGGAGCATTCTCTGATCTGATGTATTTTCTATGTGATATTTTGCTGCAGGTTAAAAGCTGAAACAACTTCAAGGAAACTTCAGGGAAAAGAGGTGAGCAGCCACTTTGGTACTTTTGAAATTCTTTGTGTGTTCTGTGGGCAGCGATGTCAGAACGTCAAAGACTGTGAGTTCATTATTTCAGAGGCTTAAAGGAGATTATTCTTTTGGTAGATATATTTCCCCATGGGTGTGCCTACCTTGTTCAAGGATTCCTTATTATTGTTTCTTCTCTTTGTTTAAATCTCTTTTTGAAATGACGTAAACAACTGTGGCGAATCATTGACATATTTCCTTTTTTCACTGTTCATGTTGGGTGAAAATAATCTTGTAGTGAAATTCACATGTTCTAAATATTGTTTTTTTAAATCTTTATCTGGCACATTCATAACATAGATATTTCTATACATATTATACTGTAATCATACCATATATTATTCTGTTACCCCACTTACTCCTTAAACTTTTAGTTGATTAAAGAGTTTTTATAAAGTTCCCCAATAGATTTTTTTTTTTTGAGACATAGTCTTACTCTGTTGCCCAGGCTGGAGTGCAGTGGCGTGATTTTGGCTCACTGTGACCTCCCCATCCTGGGTTCAAGCAATTCTCCTGCCTCAGCCTCCCGAGTAGCTGGGATTACAGGTGCCTACCACCACGCCCAGCTAATTTTTGTATTTTCAGTAGTGACAGGGTTTCACCATCTTGGCCAGGCTGGTCTTGAACTCCTGACTTCGTGATCCACCTGCCTTGGCCTCTCAAAGTGCTGGGATTACAGGCTTGAGCCACCGCACCCAGCCAGATTTTAATCTAATTTTATTAGAACAATTCAGTCATATGTTTTTTCATGCTATGTATATGAGAGTTCCATTATTCAGATACTAAACAAATGTCTACTGTACATTTACCGTTCTCACTGATGATGCATTAGATAACCATGCACAAAATAAGCCTGGCTGGGGAAATGCTTATTTGTTGGGAGGGTGCATGTTTGGATCGATGATGAGAATAATTGTCTGAGGATGCTGAGGGACTCATTCCAGATGTCAATCTGAGGTCCAGATGTGCGGCCCTCCAGTAGGACAAATAAGACTCTCAGAGCCTGGCTCTATTTGGGAATCCCTCAGTGACAACATAGTACCCCTGTGAGCATGCCTTTTCTATCTGTCCAAAGAGGGCAGTAGCATCCTGTCTTATGAGTCAGTATGCAGTTTAGTATGCTTAGTGACCCAAGACTTGCTTTAATTGTAGATAGATACTTTTATATATAGGAAATATTTCTTAAATAACAAATGAAAAACTTTAGAAGATTGAATTAAGGGTCAAGCAACTGTGATATGTCTGAAAATCTCATTAGTGTTGTGCTGAAAGAAGGAAATATGGCATGCCTCTATTAAATAATGACAGTGGAACCAAGTTTAGTGCTTCGTTATTTTTACTGTGGAGTATTCTCTAAGATTATTTTTGCTTTTTTTCTTTCATGTTTTGCTGAGATAGAAGGCCTGGAATCTGATCCTCCACTTCAGAGAACAGGGGTGAGTAGCTAAACCATTATCTTTTGAAATTCATATGTCATGTGCTCTTTGCTAGGTCTTTAGGTCATTTTGTACATCTTTTCAGAAGCTTATTGGAGGACATTTTCATGATATGTCCTTCTCCTCATTGAGACCCTTACCATGTCACCTACACTATTGAATCCTTATCATTTCTCTTTTAACTCTCTTCTGCTTTTATGGAAAAATGTAGAATTTAAGAGAATTTTTGGCAATTTCATATTGGATCAAAATGTATTGTAGTGAAATCCAGGTGTGCCAAAATATTAACAGATTTTCCTCATCTGTTTAATTATTAGGGTTTCAGAATAGAGACTCCATGGTTCATAATATCTTTGTGGTCATACTACATTTCTGCTTCTAATTTAATTATTAAATATTGACTTGAATTAGTCTTTTTCTCATTGTTGCAACAAGGTAAGTTATATAGGAAATTTTCTTCTCTTGATGGCATGTCTGAGATAATCACAGATATAAGACACCTGGCTGGTTTCTAGAATGCATGTAATTTTTATTTCTTGATTTGTGTGTTGAGTATTTGCTGTGTTTGCATCATGCAAATACATTGAGCTTTACAATTTTAGTGTATGCACTTTTCTACATGTATATCATTCTTCGATAGAAAGTAAAAAACACTTATCAAACTAGTCAAAATATTGGTTAATACATAAAAAAAGTCTCAAGTAGATTGTGTATTACATGGTGCTTATTGATTGATGCCCTCATAATAGATCAAGTGGGTTCTCTCTTTAGCACAGGGCTTTTTAGCAAATCATGTCATGAGTAGTTACTCAAGTATTTTTATTTGAACACATTTATATTTTTTTCTATGCATATTCTTAAATTCTCTTATACTTTTTTCTCTGTTATAAAAACATGCTGAACAATCTCAAGTCTTAAAGATTGCAGTATTGTCCCCACATATTCATGTATTTTGTTACTCAATTCTTTATACTTTCTTTGACAGATCACTTGAACTGGCACATGTCTCTTGTTTTGCAGAGAGGGAATTAATGTGATACCTTCATGCTTTTCTATTCTGTGTGCTACATAATTGAATATACAAGCAAATATAGTTGTTAAGATTTAGTGTGATTATTTCTACACCACATGCAAAGAAGTTTCTCATAGATCTTAATAGAGGCCCACATGTATTGTACAGTTTAGAATTTGGGGAAATATTGATGAAGTTGGGTAAAGTATAAAGCCAAAAGTCAGAACAGTGAACTTCTTGCTTAAGGATTTCCTTGGAGATTACTTAGTCAATACACAACTGATAAATTTAAGTGCTTTTCACCTTTTGAGTTCTCGACATACTAAAGCTAAAATGTGTTTCAACTTTTAATCCTGCTTCCCTGATTTTCCCTTTTTTAGTTTAAGATCAAAGAGCTCCAGCCATAAATTATTGCCAAGAGTAACCACTTCATTTTAAGAAAGCTTAACAATATAGAAGAATATAAAATTATTTATGACAGATGTATTTTTAACCTTTTCCCCATGCTTTCCAGAGGAAATATGTTTAATCATCTGCCCTATATTAGGGAAAAACTTTCTATGCTAATACAAGTATGTGTCAATCCATTTATCTTTCTATATAAGATGTATTGATCATAACCAATTAATTTTATTGTAAATGAGCTTTAGATTTGACATTTTGGTAGTAATATACGTTGTACAATCTCCTGAGGTCCTATAGGTCTTCAAGTCTCTATGTCAAAAACTATAGATGTGCCAGTGTCCTCAGTGAATGTGAAGGACACCACATTTTCCTTAGCCAATTCTTGTTTTCAGAATAATGGTTATCAACATTTTGCTACTGCAAGATACCATACATTTATAATCAGAATATGCCAGTTTGTATGCACTCATCCCTCTGTTTCTGTAGAGCATTCCTAGAATGAGTAATGCTGGAAAATTAGGTCCATGTGATTTCTTTAATGAGTTATAGTCAAATCATGAAATATTCAGGCTACCATTATTTCAGTAATGTATTAGAATGTCAAGGTAAAGTTATCTACATTGTATATATACACACACCATAGATATAATTTATACAACATCTATATTTATACAACAGATATATATTTATTTATATATTTATACAACATAAAATACATTTTATTATTTAAACATAAAATATATTTTATTATTTAATATAGATTCTTAAGTGATAAATATGTTTAACATTATTAAAAAGGTTAAAATAGGTTATAGTTAATACAGCGAAAATTGGCAGTCCTTTTACAAAACATATGCCATAACTATAGCATTTATCACTGACAGTCATACCAGGATAGTCTTTTATTTCCAATCACTTAAATATTCCTAATTGCAAAAGAAATTTGAAGACTAAAATTCAGAAGTTTTGAAGGAGCCATTGCCTGTGTAAACTATACAGGTTTCAGTTTTATTTATAATAATTATGAGGCCAGGCGCAGTGGCTCACACCTGTAACCCAACACTTTGGGAGGCCGAGTGGGTGGATCACGAAGTCAGGAGATCGAGACCATCCTGGCTAACACGGTGAAACCCCATCTCTACTAAAAATACAAAAAATTAGCCGGGCGTGGTGGCGGGCGCCTGTAGTCCCAGCTACACAGGAGGCTGAGGCAGGAGAATGGCATGAACCCGGGAGGCGGAGCTTGCAGTGAGCCGAGATTGTGCCACTGCACTCCAGCCTGGGAGACAGTGCGAGACTCCGTCTCAAAAAAAAAAAAAATTATGTATATATTTATGAATTAATACTTAATAAATTAATAACTTGTGATAGGCAATGCAAAGATGACAGTGAAAGGACAAAATTGATTAGATTGATAAAGTCCTGTTAGCATGAAGAAATTGACCAGGATACCATCCACACTATAAAGTTAGAGAAATTTATCAGGACAATTCTCTAAAATACTCTTCTCAATTTTAACATTGTAACAGGAATTTTTAAAATTTTGGTATTATGTGTGTTTCCTTCCAGATAATTTGAACAGATTCATATTTGGTATTTTTTAAAGCCATATCTTTGTCCTTAGTGCTGGCAATGTATTCTTGAGAATGAACAAATAAGAGATATGTAAAAGCATAAGTGAAGGTGTCAGGTTGAAGTAGTCAATCAATTATACAGAACACAAAGAATTTTATCTTGTATAATGTTTATATAGCTTTATAGAAGTGTGCTGTAAGGCCTATAAAACATGGACATTATTATCTCATTGAAAGGTCCAATATGTACTGAAATACATGCTTTTATTTTGAACCAACCACCCTATAAACGTTGTATGGCTTATTTAGATGAGAGCCCAGGTTGTGTGTGTGTGTGTATGTGTGTGTGTGTGTGTGTGTTGTGTGTGAACTTGACAGGGAAGCAAGAACATCAAGTTGCCAATGCACTCTGTCTACGGTTAGAATCATGCTGAAAACATGGCTCCCCCAGTTCTGGAATGAGCCCACAGATCAAGCATTCCCAGAAGACATAGCAGGCTCAAATCCCTGTGTACACAATATTTTATGATTATCTTATGTCAGTACTTTCAAAGTATAGAGTTTGTGTGAAGACAAATCCAATGTCATTTTTCTTGGCTAGCCTATATGTGTGGTAAATCCATTATTTATTTACTTGCTTCCTGAAAATTACAATCAGATTAAGAAACTGCAGCAAAGTGGGTATGATGAGATAGAGATTGAAGTGTAAGCTTATGTTAATGATGCCCTTGGTTTGGATAAACACATCTAAGAGAAAAATGGAAAAACACACATGGCAGGGAAGCCTTGGTGGAGCCAAAATATAGGATTGTATGTAGTAATGCAATCAATAGATGGGCATTTGGCAGTAATATTATTTTTCAGATATGGATAAAAATTGCTTAGGAGAGTAAAGAGACACAAAGTTGAAAGCAGGTTTATAGTAGGTGTTGTTTTAGTGTTGATCCCTTTTTGCTCCAATAATCAAAGTGATAAATATTGAAAATTGATTCATGCAGCATTACTTACTCCATTCTAATTTTTATATATGTCAGCAGTGCCACCTCCCAAACTGCAGTATCCCCTTCAGGAGAAGTGACTGTGCTGAAGTTTATAAGGTTGACATATTGCCAGCTTCAATAATGTAAAGCTGAAGTGTATACTGAATTCTTAATGCAAATAACAACTCTATTGGAAAGTAACCCAGTTATAGAAGTGCTAATTTGTCAGGAGCTGCCTTACCAAGATCATGATGAGTACAGTTATCTCAGGATTCTGAAAGATTGTTTTCAGATTTCAACTAGTCTAGCTGAATGTTCCTTAATAGAAAGAGAGGACTTTTAGAATTGGTTCAATATGATGACCTCCTGAATTATCTCACATAGGCCGTATGTACATGCCTTTCTTTTCTCTCAGAAAATGGCACTATCATAATAGCTTTCTTAAGCAGACTTCACTTTAGGGTTTTACATTAAGGGAGGGGTCTGGTGTTTCATTTATTTTGAACTATTTGTTGTTGATTGTGTACAGTACTTGAGTAAAAAATTGAATATAGAAACATCTAGAATAAATTTTTTAAATGATCAGTGTTTATAAAGTGAATTATTAGTGTCAATAATGTTGGGAAAGTTTTAAGAGAATACAGGAAACTTGAACATTACACAATTACAATGGGACCAAATTGTGGGGTCTCATTATAGTTAATATTTATGTATTTTTTTCCAATTGATTTGTGTGCTTTTTTTCTGCATGTTTTTGGCAGATAGAATGGCTATAACAAGTAACAGCATGTCAGGTAATAAAAATAAGCAGAACCCTATTCCTTTAAAAATCTTCATTGATGGGAAGGCCATAAAATAAGTCTTAATACATTTAAAGAATTAAATTCATGTAAACCGTGTTAATTTAATTCCACAATGATATTGAATTAGAAATAAGAGGAATATCTCTCGAACATCTCCTAAATGTTTGGAAATTTAAATTAGCATTTCTGACCTATTTATTGGTTAAAAAAGATACAAAGAAAGGAAAATTGAAAAGTCTTTTGAACTGAATAAAAATAAAAATAAAAATATAGAATCTAAAACTTTATGGGATACTGATAAAACAGGATATAGGGAATAATTTATAGCACTGAAATACTTATATTAGAAAAGAAAAAAGGTTTTAAATCAGTAAATTTGTATTTTACCTTAAGAAACTTAGAAAAGAACAAATTAACCCAGACTTAAGTAAAATAAAGGCACTAATAAAGATAAGAGCAGAAATCAATGAAATCTAAAACAACAAAACACAGAGAAAAATTGAGAAAATGTAAAAATAGCCCAGTGAGAAGATATTGATAAACTTGTAACCAGACCAATTCAAGAAAAAAAGTCAAAACACAAATACCAATATTTGAAAATGTAAGAGGGCAAATCATTACAGATTCTATGAATACTAAAATGATAATAAGGAAAAATTATTTAAAAGGGGCATGTCAGCCAGGCATGGTGGCTTACCCCTGTAATCCCAGCACTTTGGCAGGCCGAGTTGGGAGGATTGCTAGAGCTCAGGCATTCGAGACCAGCCTGGGCAACATGTTGAAACCTTGTCTACACAAAAAGTACAAAAATTAGCTGGGTGTGGTGTTGCACACTTGTAGTCCCAGTCACTTGGGAGGCTGAGGCGAGAGGATCACTTGAGCCCAGGAGGTTGAGGCTGCAGTGAGCCATGTTTGTACCACTGCCCTCCAGCCTGGGTGACAAAGCAAGACCCTATGTAAAAAAAAAAAAATGTATGCCAACATTTTTCGATAACTTAAATGAAATGGAAAAATTCCTTGAAAGACACAAACTACAAAAACTCAGTGAACAAGTAAATAACCTGAATAGCTCTGTATCAAGTAAATTGAATTTGTAGTTAAAAGCCTTCCAACAGAGAAAACTTCAGGCACCTATAGCTTCATATGAAATGAAAAAAAAAAATACCAATCCTCTACAAGATTCCAGAACATTTAAAAGAAGGGAATATTTCCCAACTTATTCCATTTGGACAGCAATACCCAGGTAAGAAAAAGAGACACAGAAATTTAAAAAGAAGAATATACATTATTCCTTATGAACATAAATGCAAAGAAATCTAATCAAAATTTTGGCAAATGAAATGTAGAAATATTTTATGACCAAGTGAGAGTTACCCAAAGAATTTAAGGTTGGTTTTATATGTAAAGATCAACCAATATAGGAAAATCACTTCTGGAAAGTCAGATTAAGAAACTCCAGAAATCTACTGCTCCATAAAACCAATAACAGCCTTGACAGAAATGGTTGAAATTAATTTTCCAAAACTTTGGAAATTAACCAAAGGCTTACAAAATTCCAGAGAACATTAATTCAAGAAAAATGGCTGAATCAGTAAGAACAGCCAGCTTTGTGGCATTTTAATATGCCCCCTTCCCATGCTTTTCTCCCTAGTACTGTGGTAGTCTTAAAAATTAGCAGGATAGCAACCACTGGAGAAGAAAGGTTTGGAAATTTCCCAAAAAGTTACATCCCCATAGAATTATCACTATTTGACCTCTAAAGCCGAATCTATAAGATTTATATTCATTTGGACTGACTCAGAGCTCACTCAGTAAGGAAATCTCAATTTCGAGGTATTGGTCAAAAAGAATCCATGGCAATTGTTGACTCTCACAACTGCCTGAAGTGTTGGTAACAGTTGGGATAAACAAGAAGCTGATCGAAAACTGCAAACTAAAATCTTGGGAATGAGATATCTAGAGGATGCTTCAAAAAGCTCTGATACATTCCTGTTTATCTAGAAAGCTACATGCAGGCTGGGTGTGGTGGCTCACACCTGTAATCCCAGCACTTTGGGAGGCTGAGGTGTGCGGATCATGAGGTCAGGAGTTTGAGGCCAGCCTGACCAACATGGTGAAACCCCGTCTCTACTAAAAATACAAAAATTAGCCAGGCATGGTGGCGTGCATCTGTAATCCTAGCTACTCAGGAGGCTGAGACAGGAGAATCGCTTAAACCCGGGAGGTGGAGGTTGCAGTGAGCCAAGATCGTGCCACTGCACTCCAGCCTGGGTGACAGAGCAAGGCTCTGTCTCAAAAAAAAAAAAAGCCACATGCATGTAATTGTTTACCTCTGGCTTTCCTTTTATGCTCCGGGCAAGCTAAGGAAGAGTTGTGAACTACCTAAGTGCTGAATGGGAACCATAACACACACACACACACACACTCACAGCACCTTAGTAAAGGGTGAGAGGCATGTTAGTTAGAAGCATTAAAGGAAATCTCTTTCTAGTCATTATCTGTGCACTAACCTAACTGAGCAGAGACTTCAGTATCCACATACTACAGGGCATATAAACTTTACAGAATTAGTCCAGGAAAATCATATCTAAAAAAAAAAACAGAACAGTAACAAAAATAAACTCTGGGAAAGGGGAGAATATGATTTAAAGAGTTGCCACATTACACATAATATGTCTAGTGTTCAACAAAAAATTATGAGACATGCAAAGAAACAGAAAAATATGGCACAAAGAGGAAAAGATGAAGTCAGTGAAACTATCCTCGAGGAAGACCAGATGTTGGTCTTACTAGACACCGACACTGAACCAGCTATTAAAAATACATACACAGAACTAAAGAAAAACATGTCAAAAGGGTTAAAGAAAGGTATAAAAATAGTGTCTTACCAAATATAGACTACCAATAAAGAGATAGAATTGTAAGAAAAGACAACATGAAAAAATATAAAGCAAAAAAATTAGACAATTGAAACAAGAGGGCTTCTATTCACAGATTTGAGCAGGCAGAAGAAAGAATCAGTGAACTGGAAGATATGTCAATTGAGATTATCCAGTCTGAGCAACAAAGGTAGAAAAAATGAAGAAAACTGAGCAACAAAGAACTGTAGGACAGCATCTCTCATACCAATGGATGCATAAACTGGAGCCCTAGAAGGATGAAAAAAGGAGAAGGAAAGAAAACTTCCCAAATTTTAAGAAAAACATTAATTTATATACCCGAGATGACCAATAAAATCCAAGTAAGATAATCTCAAAGAGATCAACACCTATACGCATCACGGTCAACGTGTCAAAAGACAAACATAAGGAGAGAATTCTTGAAGATAGTAAGAAAAAAATTA
Organism: Pongo pygmaeus; assembly: GCF_028885625.2. NCBI lineage: Eukaryota > Metazoa > Chordata > Mammalia > Primates > Hominidae > Pongo > Pongo pygmaeus. Next base: position 30,185,067 of record NC_072389.2, on the reverse strand, counting down.
TTCATAACATACACACCATCCTCAATAAGTCTGACAATTGACTTCTCACCATAAACCATGCAGGCTAAAAAGGCAATGTACATAACCAAAGTGATGAAATAAAAACCTTCAACCAATCATTCTAGATCTAACAAAACTATTGTTCAAAAAGAAGAAATGAAGACATTCCTAAACAAAATCTCAGAGAAATTTTCTCTATAAGACTTGTCCTAATAGAAATGCTAAAGGAACTCCTTCAGTCTGAAATAGAAAGGCACTGGAGAGTAAATCAAATCCACGAGAAGAAATAAAGAGAACCAGTAAAAGTAACTACATGTGTAAGTTTAAAACAAAGTATAAATTTATTTTGTTTGTAACATTTGTCTTTTCCTATTTGATTTAAAATATAATCTCAATTATAAACTCGTGTTGATGGTATTATATAAAGATGTAATTTTGGGTTACAGCACCAAAATGGCAGAATAGGAATTTTCTGTAGGTGTTTCCCACATAAGTATCAATTTTGACAACCATCCATGGGCAAGAGTACCTTGTGGGAGTTCAGGAGTTGACAGTAAAAGTTCAGCACACCAGAGCAGTAAAGAAATCTAAGAATAGATTCATTGGAAAGGGTATAAACAGTTTCACTTTACCTGCATCACCCTCCCCCAAAAGTGGCACAGCTCAGTAACAAGAGCCCATTATTTCTTCCACAGAGGAAAACAAGAGTATAATAAGTAAGTGTCCAGTTTCTCAAGACATACAGAACCCTGTCCAAGAGATCCACTTTATTTTCATCTCACCCAGAATACTGAGGTGATTAGCAAGGTGGAGTGGTTGGGAGAGGGTAAAAGCAGGAAAGAGAGATGGGGACTCACAGCAGCCCATGCTTGAAACTGCCATAGATCCTACCAGTTACTTCACGGACTCCATCAGGAGCCCACCTATAAGCCACTTGGGATGCATCACTCCCATCTTGCCAACAAAACCCCAAATGCTCCAAATGCCTCACCCACTCTTTGGCTGGCTCCCAAGTGCGCTCCTGTGAAAAGCAAGTGAGTATCTCTGCAGATGGCTTGCAAGCACATGTTGACAGCTGGCTCCACTCTGTAGAACTGGAAAAAAGCTCACATACATGAGAATTTCAGGATACTACCCTAAAAAAAAAAATGAGACTTCAGCATCTGGCCTGGCTTTATGCAACCTAGAGAAGGTGATATGATTTGGCTCTGTGTCCCCACCCAAATCTCATGTCAAATTGTAATCCCCACGTGTTGGAGGAGGGACCTGGTGGGAGGTGATGGAATCATGGGGGTGGACTTCCGTCTTGCTGTTCTTGTGATAGAATTGTTATGAGATCCAGTTGTTTGAAAGTATGTAGCATGTCCCCCTTCACTCTCTTTCACTCCTGCTCCACCTTGGTAAGACTTGCTTGCTACCCCTTTGCCTTCTGCCATGATTGTAAGTTTCCTGAGGCCTCCCACCCATCCTTCCTGTATGGCCTGCAGAACTGAACTGTGAGCCAATTAAACCTCTTTTCTTCATAAATTATCCAGTCTTAAGTAGTTCTTTATAGCAGTGTGAGAATGGACTAATACAGAAGGCATACAACCTTAAGAATTTGCCCCCTTCAGGGAATGAGATGTATAGAGCAGGTTCATCCATAGAAAATGTCTGAGAGAACCTCAAAATCCCTAACCTGACTAACTGATGAAAGTGTTTCTCTCCTAAGGCCAGTCAGTAAAGACCAGAGGGGGTGACTGTTTCTTTAAATGCAAAGGCAGCAGCACAATAATTCAAGAAACATGAAAAATCAAGAAAACATGACACCACCCGAAGAACACAATCATTTTCCAATAACCAACTCCCCAAAAATGGAGATGTACAAATTGGTTTATAATGAATTCAGAACAATTACATTAAGGAAGCTCAGCAAACTAAAAGGAACACCAATAGACTACTCTGTGAAATCAGGCAAACAATTCATGAACAAAACTAGAAATTCAAAAAAGAGAAAAATTATCTTAAAAGAAAACCCAGAAATTATAGAGCTAAAGAATACAATGCATGAAATGAAGGAGCATATCAACAGCAAAGTTGATCAAGCAGAAGAAAAAAAATCTGTGAACCTGAAGACTGGCTATTTGAAATTATTCATCAGAGGATTAAAAAAAAAAGAATGAAAAGAAATAAAGCCTACAGGATGTATAAAACACCATCAAGAGAACTAATATAAGGATTATTGGAGTCATAAAGGAGAAGAGAGAAAAGGGTAGAAAACTTATTTAAGAAATAATGTCTGAAAACTCTCCAAATCTAGGAAAAGATATGAGCATCCAGGTATATGAAGCTCAAAGATCCCCATAAAGGATACATTCCAAAAAGACTTCACCAAAACACATTATAATCAAACTATCAAAAGCAAAATCAAGACGATGAATAAACCACCAATCACTAAGAGGGAGACAGGATTCTTATGTTGTGATTATTATTTACATATAATTTCAGTAAATGTTATTGGAAAATTTATAATGTCTTAAAAAAAGAAATTTGAAAGCACCAAAAGAAAAGAGACTCATCACATACAGGGAACCCTTTTAAGGCTGTCAACAGATTTCTCAGTAGAAACCTTACAAAATGGGAGAGAGTGGGATGAACTATACAAGTGCTGCAAGGAAAAAAATGCCAACCAATGCTTTACCTGGCAAATATGTTCCTCAGAAATGAAGGAGAGATAAGAACTTTCCTATACAAACAAAAGCTGAGGCAGTTCATCACCACTAGACCTGCCTTACAAGACATACTAAGGGGAGTTCTTCAAGCTGAAATGATATGACAATAGTTAGTAATATGAAATGATAAACCTCACTGGTAAAGGAAAGTACATAAATTTAGAACACTTTGATACTATAATGATGGTGTATAAATAATTTTACTGTACTGTGAAGGTTAAAAGACAAAAGTATTAAAAAAAAAACCATAGCTGCAATCGCTTGTCAATGCATACTACAGTATAAAAAGATATAAATTAGAATATTAAAAACATAGCATGCAAGGGTAGGGAAGTAAAAGTGTAGTTTTCATATGTAATCAAATTTAATTTGTTATCAGCTTAAAATAAATTGTTACACCTATGTTTTATGTAAGTGTCATGGTAACTATAAAGGAAAAACCTCTAGTAGATACACAAAAGAAAAAGAGAAAGGAATCAAAACATAACACTACAGAAAATCATCAAATTACAAAGGAAGACAGCAAGGGAGGAACAAAGTAAAAAGAGCAAGAAAAAATTTAACATAATGAAAATAGTAAGTCCTTACCTGTCAATAATTACTTTAAATGTAAATGGATTAAATTATCCAAACAAAAAAGAGTGGACAAATGGATTTTAGAAACAACAACAAACACTGCACACACACACACACACACACACACACACAAACCACCCAGACCCAACTATGTGCTGCCTACAAGAGATTTACTTCCACTTTAAGGACACATACAGGCTGAAATTAAAAGAATAGAAAAAGATATTGCATGCAGATAGAAACCAGAAGAGAGCAGAGTCATCTATACTTACAGCATACAGAAAATATTTTAAGTTAAAAACTATATCAAAAGGCTAAGAAGGTCAAAATGGTGAAGCAGTTAATTGTTCAAGAAGACATAAAAATTGTAAATATGTATACACCCAACATTGAAGCACCTAAATGTATAAGGCAAATATTAATACCTATAAAAGGAGAAATATACAGCAATACAGTAATAGTAGTGAACTTCAGTGCCTCCTTTTCAAAAATGAATAGATAATCCAGACATAAAATTAATAAGGAAGCATTTAACTTAAACTTCACTTTAGACCAAATGGATCTAACAGACATTATACTGAACATTTCATCCAACAGTGGTAGAATTCACATTCTTCTCAAGCACACATGGAACATTCTCCAGGATAGATTATATGTTAGATCACAAAATAATATTACAAAATTTAATAAAGCTGAAGTAATATCAATTATTTTTCACCACAATAGTGTAACACTAGAAATCAATAACAAGATGAAAACTGGAAATTTACAAATATATAGCATTAACATATTCCTGAACAACCAATGGGTCAAAGAAAAAAATCAAAATAATTTTGTGACAGCAAAGTAGAAACACAACATACCAAAACATACAGGACACAGCAAAAGCAGTTCTATGAGGTAAGCTTATATTGATAAACACATTTTAAAAAAGATTTTAAATAAACAACATTACACCTCAAGGAACTACAAGGAAGAAAAAAAAACAAGCCCCATGTTATCAAAGGGAAGGAACTAACAAAGATCAGACAGAAATAAATGAAACATAGAATAGAAAAACAATACAGAATATTAATAAAACTTAGAGTTAGTTTTTTTAAAAAATAAAATCAACAAACCTTTAGCTAGACTAAAAAAAGAGAAGACTCAAATAAAAAATGAAAGAGGAGACATTACAACTGATACCACAGACATACAAATTAAGAGAAAACTATATGCCAACAAATTAGTTAACTTGCAATGGGTAAATCCCTAGAAACATACAACCTACAAAAACTGAATCATGAAGAAATGGAAGATCTGAACAGATCAATAATGAATAAGGGAATTGAATCAATATTCAAAAATCTCACAAAAAGAAAAGCTCAGGATCAGATGGCTTCACTGGTGAAGACTGCCAACCATTTAAAAAAGAATTAATACTACTCTTTCTTAAGCTCTTCCAAAAAAATTGAAGAGGAGAAAACACTTTCAAATTCATTATAAAAGTCCAGTTTTACCTTGATATCAAAGATTTAAAAAGAACACTTTGAGAAAGGAAAATTACAGGCCAAAACCCCTGATAAATATAGATGCAAAAATGCTCAGCAAAATACTAGCAAACCCAATTCAGCAACACATTATAATGGCATACATCATGATCAAGTGAGATTCATGCCTGGGATGCAGGATGGTTCAATATAATCAAATCAACAAATGTTACACTACTTTAACAGAGTGAAGGATAAAAATCATATGATCATCTCGATGGTTTAACTAGTTTACAGTCCCACCAACAGTGTAAAAGTGTTCCTATTTCTCCACATCCTCTGCAGGACCTGTTGTTTCCTGACTTTTTAAAGATCACCATTCTAACTGTTATGAGATGGTATCTCACTGTGGTTTTGATTTGCATTTCTCTGATGGCCAGTGATGATGAGCATTTTTTCAAGTGTCTGTTGGCTGCATAAATGTCTTCTTTTGAGAAGTGTCTGTTCATATCCTTTGCCCACTTTTTGATGGGGTTGTTTTTTTCTTGTATATTTGTTTGAGTTATTTGTAGATTCTGGATATTAGCCCTTTGTCAGGTGAGTAGATTGCAAAAATTTTCTCCCATTCTGTAGGTTGCCTGTTCACCCTGATGGCAGTTTCTTTTGCTGTGCAGAAGCTCTTTAGTTTAAAGCAGAAGCCCATTTGTCAGAAGCCCATTTGTCAATTTTGGCTTTTGTTGCCATTGTTTTAGACATGAAGACAGTGTGGTGATTCCTCAAGGATCTAGAACTAGCAGCCATCCCGTTACTGGGTATGTATCCAGAGGATTATAAATCATGCTGCTATAAGCCATAAAAAATGATGAGTTCATGTCCTTTGTAGGGACATGGATGATGCTGGAAACCATCATTCTCAGCAAACTATCACAAGGACAAAAAACCAAACACCATATGTTCTCACTCATAGGTGGGAACTGAACAATGAGAACACATGGACACAGGAAGGGGAACATCACACACTGGGGACGGTTGTGGAGTGGGAGGAGGGGGGAGGGATAGCATTAGGAGATATACCTAATGCTAAATGACGAGTTAATGGGTGCAGCACACCAACATGGCACATGTATACATATGTAACAAACCTGCATGTTGTGCACATGTACCCTAAAACTTAAAGTATAATAAAAAAAAATAATGCTGCTATAAAGACACATGCACATGTGTGTTCATGGCGGCACTATTCACAATAGCAAAGACTTGGAACCAACCCAAATGTCCATCAATGATAGACTGGATTAAGAAAATGTGGCACATACACACCATGGAATACGATGCAGCCATAAACAAGGATGAGTTCATGTCCTTTGTAGGGACATGGATGAAGCTGGAAACCATCATTCTCAGCAAACTGTCGCAAGGACAAAAAACCAAACACTGCATGTTCTCACTCATAGGTGGGAATTGAACAATGAGAACACCTGGACACAGGAAGGGGAACATCACACACTGGGGCCTGTTGTGGGGTTGGGGTAGGGGGAGGGATAGCATTAGGAGATATACCTAATGTAAAGGACGAGTTAATGGGTGCAGCGCACCAACACAGCACATGTGTGCACATGTACCCTAGAACTTAAAGTATAATAAAAAAATAAATCATATCATCATCTCAGTAGATTTAGAAAAGCATTTAACAATATTCAACATCCTTTCAGGACTAAAAACTCTCAATAAATCAGGTATAGAAAGAATGTGCCTCAACACAATAAAAGCCACGTATGACAAACCTGGAGGTAATATACTCAATGGTGAAAAGTAAAAAGCTTTGACTCTAAGATCAGAACCAAAACAAGGATGTCCATTCTCACCACTTATATTTAACATAGTAGTTGAAATTCTAGCTAGAGCAATTAGGCAAGAAAAAGGCACCCAAGTTGGAAAGAACGAAGTTAACTTGTCTCTGTAGACGACATAATCTTATATATAGAAAACACTAAAGACTCCACCAAAATGCTGTTTTAATTAGAGCTTAAAAAAAGAATTCACTAAAGTTGCAGGATACAAAATCAATATACAAAAATCAGTTGCATTTCTAAACACCAAAAACAAGTTATCCAAAAAATTAAGGAAACAATCCTATTTGTGATATCATCAAAAAATGAAATACCAAAGAATACCAAAGAAACTGAAAATAAATGGAAATAAATGGAAAGATAGCCCATGTTCATGGATTAGATGAATTAATACTGTTAAAATGTTCATACTACCCAAAGCAACCTACAGATTAAGTGCAATTCCTACTAAAATTCCAATGACATTTTTCACAGAAATAGAAAACACAGTCCTAAAGTTTGCATGGAACCACAGAAGACTCAAACAGATGAAGCAATTTTGAACAAGAACAGCAAAGCTGGAGACATCACACTACCTAACTTCAAATTTTATTAATCAAAACAGCATGGCATAAAAACAGACAGAAAAGACCAATGGAACAGAATAGAGAGCCCAGAAATAAACTCATGTTTATAGAGTCAACTAATATTCAACAAAGGAGCCAAGAGTACACAATGGGGAAAGTATAGTCTCTACAGTAAACAGCACTGGGAAGACAATATCCAAATGCAAAAGAATGAAATTACACCCTTATCTTATACCATACACACAAATCAAATCAAAATTGATAAAGACTTAAATATAAGACCTGAAACCATAAAATCTTTAGGCAAAAACTCATTGACATTGGTCTTGGCAATGATTTTTTTAATATGACACCAGAAGCACAGGCAACAAAAGCAAACCTAAACAAGTGGGACCCTAACAAACTAAAAAGTTTCTGCACAGCAAAGGAAACAATCAATCATCAGAATTAAAAGGCAATTTATGAAACGGGAGAAAATGTTTGCAAACCACATATCTGATAAAGGGTTAATATCCAAAAATATATAAGGAATGTATAAAATTCAATAGAAATAAACAAATAATCCAATTTTAAAATGCGTGAAGAATGTGAATAGACATTTTTTCAAAGAAGACTTACAAATAGGCAACAGGCATATGAAAAAATGCTTGACATCACTAATAATCAGGGAAATGCAAATCAAAGCTCCGGTGAAATACCACCTCCAACTATTAGGATGGCTATTATCAAAAACTCAAAAGAAAACAAGCTGGGCGAATGTAGAGAAAAGGGAAAAGAAGATCTTTATACACTGTTGGTGTGAATAGCCCTTATGGAAAACAGCATGGAGGTTCCTCAAAAAATTAAAAATAGAACTACTATATGATCCAGCAATTTCACTATTGAGTATATATCCAAATGAATTAAAATAACTGTCTTGAAGAGGTATTTGCACATTCATATTTATTTCAGCATTATTCACAATAGCCAAGACATGGAATCAACCTAAGTGTTCATCAGTAGATGATTAGATAAAGAGAACATGGTATATAGACAAGTGGAATCTATTTAGTGTTCAAAAAGAAGGAAATCCAACTTTTAAAATCCTTTAAAAACTTAAACTCATAAAAACAGACAGGAGAATGGCGGTTTCCAGGAACTGGAGGGTGGGGGAATGGGGAGATGTTGGTCAAAAGGTATAAACTTTCAGTTATAAAATGAATAAGTTCTAGAGATCTAGTGTACAACAGCATTACTATAGTTAATAATAATATTTTGTATACTTGAAATTTGCTAAGAGAGTAAATATCAATATTCTCAATACACACACACAAAACAGAACTATCTGAAGGGACTGATATGTTAATTATCTTGATTATAGTAGTCATTTCACGATGTATAATGAATATCAAAACATAATAGTGTAAATCTTAAATATATACAGTTTTGATTTGTTAATCATACATCAATGAAGCTAGAAAAAAAGATGTAATTTTTAAAACAATAATAATATAAATTAGGGGTGAAGGAATTGACCTATGTTGGAGAAAAGTTTTTGTAAACTATTTAAATTAATTGGTATCCATTCAAGCTAGATTATTTTAAATTGTTAATTTAATTGTAATACTAAGGCAACCACTAAAAAAGGCTTTAAAAAATATAGCACTTGAGGCTGGGCGTGGTGGCCCTCGATTATTTATATATTATATTATATATATATAGTATTATATATATATAATATATATCGTAGATGAACAACAATGGAATTTAAATGGTACACTAGAAAATATCTGTTTAACAAAAAGAAAGCAATAGTGGAGAAATACGAGAACAAAACCACGTAAGATTTATAGAAAATGAATAGCAAATTGGTTGACCTAAACCCTACCTTATAATAATTATATTAAACACAAACGAAATAAATACTACAATCAAAAGGCAGAGATTATCAGAATAGAGAAGAAAAATCCAAACCATAATTCAACCTTATGTTATCTGCATTTAGAATATTTAGAGTCAAGACACAAATAGATAGAGTTCCATTTGGGTTTGAAAATATTTACCATGCAAAATGTAATTAAAATAGAGCTGGAGCAGCTATACTAATATCTGACAAAATATACTTTAACAAAAATTGTTGCTAAAGACAAAAAAGAACATTTTATAATAAGACACAACGATTATGAACATATACACCAAACAATACAGCCCAAAATATACAAAGCAAAAACTGCTAGAATTGAAGAAAGAAAAATCAATGATTACAGTTGGAGGTGTCAATACCAAATTTTCAGTAATACATAGAACAACAAGTCAAGAGCAAAAAGGAAATAAAAAACTACACATTATCATACAACACCTTAATATGATACACAATAATAGCAGAATACACATTATTCTGAAATGCACATGGAATATTCTTCAGGATGACATATATTAGGCTGTAAAACATATCTTAATAATTTAAGAGAATTAAAATAATACAGCACATGTTCTCTGACTGCAAAATATTATATTAAACCAATTACAGAAGAAAATGTGGGAAATTCATAATGATATGGAGATTTAAAAATACTTCAAAGTAACCAATGAATCAAAGAACGAATCAAAAGAGAAATTAGAAAATATTTTAGATGAATAAAACTGAAGAAACAACATACCAAAATTTTGTGGTTGTAGCTAAAGCAGTGCTTCAAGGGAAATGTATAACAGTATATCCCTAAATTTTAAAAAAATCTCAATCCAATAACCTAATTTTTCACCTTAAGAAATGAGAGTGAAAGAGCAGACTTAACCCAAAGTAAACAGAAGGAAGAAATAATAAAGATTAGCATGGAGATAAGTAGTGAAAATAAAAACAATAGAGAAAATTAATAAACTTGAAAGTTAGTTCTTCTGATATATCAGTAAAATTGACATATTATTAGTTTGACCGAGAAAGAACAAAAGAGAGAAGATTCAAGTTACTAAACATAAATGAAAGTATAGATATCACCTTACAGAAATTAAAAGAATTCTAACAGAATATTGTGAAAAAGTGAATGTCAAAAAATTAAATTACATGAGATACACAAATTCCTCTAAAGGCACAAACTACCACAGCTGGTGTAAAAACATGAATACACCATTTACAGTTAAAAAGACTGAATAGATAAAATTTGTAAGAAGAAATTGAGTAAGTAATTTAATTTTCAAACTATAATCCCAAGACCAGATGTCTTCATTGGTGAATTCGACCAAACTTTAAAAGAATTAATATCTATTTTTCACACACTCTTTCCAGAAAATAGAAAAGGAGAGAACACTCTATAACTCACTGTACGAGGTCTGTATTACCCTTATACCAAGACCAAATATCATAAGAAAAGAAGACTAAAGACTTGTGGTTTCTGCCCTGATATGTTTGGAAGTCATCACTACTATTGTCACAAGAAAAAATCTGAACAAACTAAACTCAACGATTTCTTAAACTAACCATAGAATTGAGGTAACGGGCAAAAACTGGAGATGTAGGCAAATACAAAAAAAAATCACAGTTTATCAGGAGCAGAAACTACTGAAACCAGCAACTCGTATGAACGTGTTAAGTGGTAATTGACGAATTTCTGGAGACTGAATGTGGACTAGATTGAGAGTTAAAAACTCCTAAGGGCCCAGTTTTTGAAGACCCCACACACTTTTGTAAACTAGACTTCCAAGAGCCCCAGCAAGTTTCTTACAGTGAAGACTGCAGAAAAACCCCCTGATGCTTCAGACAGGAGGAAGGGAAAAGCAACCATTTTGAAATAAGCCCAGGGGACAAGTAGTTATTTCTAAACACTCTCAGAGCATTTTCTTTCACATGGCAGGGGGCTCCCTGCAAGGGAAGCTACTTTGCCTGAGCCTTGTCTGATCTAGGAGAAAAGCAATTGGATGGCTCAAGCTCCATCTAGCCTTTCTGATTCATAAAAGGGAAGCAAAAAATAGGTTAAGAAACTCTTCTGAAAGTCACAACTCAGATTTATGTTTTACTTATTTATTTATTTATTTATTTATTTATTTATTTATATTTTTTGAGATGGAGTCTCGCTCTGTTGCCCAGGCTGGAGTGCAGTGGTGCAATCTCAGCTCACTGCAAGCTCCACCTCCCGGGTTCACACCATTCTCCTGCCTCAGCCTCCTGAGTAGCTGGGACTATAGGCACCTGGCTAATTTTTTGTATTTTTAGTAGAGACAGGGTTTCACCATCTTAGCCAGGATGGTCTCGATCTCCTGACCTAGTGGTCCGCCCGCCTCTGCCTCCCAGAGTGCTGGGATTACAGGTGTGAGCCACCGTGCCTGGCCCCACAACTCAGATTTAACCATAAGATTATAGAACACTTCTCCTCCCAACACCATATCACCACATCAACCAGGACTCCAGTGTAATAGCAGCGAATTATAACTGAAAGAGGTGAAAGACACTGATTGTATTTAAGAAGGATCTTCTAAGGAAATCCAAAAATAATAGGGGAGACCAAAACAAAGATACTAGAGGAAATTGAATATGTGACACCTATAGCTACAAAAAAATTAAACATAACATAGCCCTAACCATATAAACATAAAACCTCACACAAAGACCTATTATCTCAGATTCTGTTGCCTGATACATTGTGTTTTATTTCAATAAAAAAATTAGAGGGTATGTTAAAAAGCAGGAAAAGTTAGTCTAAAGAGACAAATTGAGCCTCAGAAGTAGGCTCAGATAGGCAGAGATTTGGCAATTATACCTAGAGTTTAATATAAATGATTAATATAATAAGTATTCTAACAGAAAAAGGCAACATGCAAGAACAGATGGGTAATGCGATCAGCAAGAAGGAAACTCTAAGAAAGAAGTCAAAAGGAAATGCTAGGAATAAAAACCTACAAGAAATAAAGAATGCCTGTGATGGGTTCCTCAATAGACTGGACAAGGTCAAAGAATCAGTGGATTTGAAAATATGTCAACAAAAACTGCCCCACTGAAATACAAAAGAAAAATAGAATTTTAAAAACGTAACAGAATCTCCAAAACAATGAGACAATTACAAAAGATGTAATGTGCATAATGCAAATGACAGCAGGAGTATAAAGGGAGAAAGGAATAGAAGATCTGAAGTAATAATGGCAGAGAGTTTTCCAAAATTAATGCTAAACCACAGACACAGCAAGCCCAGAGAACACCAAGGAGGAAATTTAGTAAAGCGTCTGCAACCAAGTATGTCATATTCAGACTGACGAAATCAAAGGTGAAGAGAAAATATTGAAAGAAAACAAAGAGGAAAATAAATATCAAGAAAATACATACAAAATACATCATACATACATAAGAAACACATCAGACCATACAAGCAAGAAGAGAATGGAGTGAAATGTTTAAAGTGTTGAAAAAAAAAACTATCAATTTGCAATTCTGTATCCAGTGAGATTATCTTTCAAAAGTGAAGAGGGAAATGGCAGAGTAGTCATCTCCAAGACCTATGGTTTCCCTTCACAGAAACACTGAAAAATATGAACAAAAGTGGTCAGAATCAACTTTCTAAGAATTCTATAAAATGGTAAAATGTTTACACCGGTAAAGCAAATGCTGAATTGAGAAGGCAACTTAAAAAGGTGAAGAAAACTTCATATTATTTTTATGTGTCCTTGCCCCATGTCCTTCCCTACCTTAGTCTTGAAGATGGCAGCCCACATTTCCAGTGTGGGACTCTGGCTCCTGTTTCCTGGTTCAAGAGGGAGAATAGCAGACCTTACTTTTACTCATTATTATTTCCTTCTTTCTGAATTCCTTGGGTTTATTTTGCTCTTCTTTCTACTTAATGAAATGAGAACTAAGATTATGATTTGAGACATATTTCTAATGTAAGCATTTAGTGCTATAAATTTCCATCTCAACACTGCTTTAGTCACATCCCACTAATTTTTATGTTGTAATTTCACTTTCATTTAGTTCTATTTTTAAATTTTTTCTTTTTATACTTCCTCTGACTCACAGATTACTTAGAATTGTGTTGTTCAGTTTTCAAGTATATTGTAGATTTTCCTGTTTCTCTGTTGTCTAATAGCTCTGTTCCATTTTGTACAGATAGTTCACGCTGTATGATTTCAGTTTTTTAAAAAATTGTGCTTTGTTTTATGGCCCAGATATGGTCTGTGCTGTGAATATTCCATGTTATTATAAAGTATGCCTGTTTTGTATTGTTAGCAAAGTATTCTAGAAATGTCAATGAGATCTTGTTGGTTGATGGTGCTTTTCAGTTCTATATCTCTGCTAATTTTTTTTTTTTTTTTTTTTTTTTTGCTTAGTAGCTATATGAGATTCTGAGAGAGGAAACTGAACTCTCCAACCATAATCGTGGATTTGTCTATTTCTCTTATCAGTTCTATCAGTTTGTGCATCACATATTTGAGGCTCTGTTGTTTGGTGCATACGCAAGTGGAATCATTGTGCCTTCCTACTGGCTTGATTATTTTATGATGATATAGTGCCTGTCTTTGTGGTATTTTTACTTGCTCTTAAGTCTACTTCGTGTTATATTCATATACCCATTCTTTTTTTAAAAAAAATTGTTTGCGTGATACATCTTTTCCATTCTTTTAATCTCAGCCTACCTGTGCCACTGAATTTGAAGTGAGTTTTCATATAGAGAACATACTATTGAATCATCATTTTAAAAATTCCTTTTGCCAATCTTTTTTATACTGAGGTAAAATTCACATAAAATTTATCATTTTAAGGTGTACAATACAGTGACATTTGGTAATACACATGTTATGCAACGTTAACTCTACCTGGCTCCTAAATGTTTTCATCATCCCCAAAAGGAAACTTCATACTCATTGAGCAGTTAATTCCCATTCCTTCTCCCAGCCACTGGCAACCATAAACCTACTTTTCTGTCTCTATGAATTTACCTATTATGGATATTTTGTATAAATTGAATTATACAATAAGTGACCTTTATGTTTGGCTTCATCCGCTTAGCATACTATTTTTCGATATTCAACCATGTTGTAGTATGTATCAGTTTTATTTGAATAACAATTCTTTTTGTTGTATAGCTAAAAGTTGATTCCTAGGTCATAATGATAATTCTATGTTTAGTTTATTGAATAGCTGCCAAAGTTTTTCCACAGTGGCTCTGTCATTTTAAAATCCCACTAGCAATGGATGAGAGTTCCAATATCTCCACATCCTTACCAATACTTATTATTTTATATTTTTACGATTATAGTTTTCCTAGTGGATACGCAATGGTATCTCATTGTGTTTTTGGTTTGCCTTTCCCTAATGACTAATGATGTTGAGCATCTTATAATGTACTTGTTAGCTATTTGTGTTCTTTAGAGAAATGTCTATTCAAAGTGCCTTGCCCATTTAAAAAATTGTCTTGTTGACTTATGAGTTCTTTAATATGGTAAACTCTTATCAGATATGATTTATAAGTATTTTATCCCATTCTGTAGGTTACCTTTTCACTTTTGTGATAGACCATTATGCACAAAGGTTTTAATTTTGATAAATCCAATTTATCTGCTTTTGTTGTTGTTTTTGTTGTTTGTGCTTTTGCAAAACCTAGTGTCATGAGTTTTTTCTCATTATCTTTGGAGAATTTTATAGTTTGGGTCTATACATGTAGATTATTGATCTCATTTCCATTAATTTGTGTGTATGCTATGAGGTAGGGGTCCAAATTCAATTTTTGCATTGAATTGAAAATTCATATTTTCAATTTCAAATTTCAACTGCATATTCAGTTGTTGCAGCACAATTTGTTGAAGAGATCATTCTTTAGCACACGGAATGATCTGGGACCCTTGTCAAAAATCAATTGATCATAGATGTATGGGATTATTTCAGACTTTAGATCTTGTTCCATGAATATGCCTATTTTTATGCCAGCACTTCAATATTTTCATTACTGTAGCTTTATCATAAATTTTGAAATCGGGAAGTATGTATCCTCCATGTGTGATTTTCATTTGCTAGACTGTTTTGACTATTTGGGGTCTTTGCAATTCCATATGAATTTCAGAATTGGCTTTTCATTTAAAAAAATGGTAGTTGAGATTTTCATAGGAATTATATTGAATCTACAGATCACTTTGGGTAGTATTGCCATCTTAACAATATTGTATTCCAATCCATGAACACGGATGTATTGCCATTCGTATCTTTTTTCTTTTCTTTCGGCAACATTTAGTATATGACACTTGTAACTCCTTGGTTACATTTATTCCTAAGCACTTTATCCTCTCTGATGCTGTTTAAATGCAATTATTTTATTAATTTCTCTTTTAGATGGCTTGTTGCAGGTGTATAGAAATAGAACTGATTATTGTGCTTTTATTGAATTATCTGAAACTTTGCTGCATTTATTTATTAACTCTAGTAGGTTTTTCTCTTTTTCTTTAGAGTTGTCTATATATCTTGCTCTGTGAATAGATAATTTTACTTCTTGATCTCCAATATGAATACCTTTATTTCTTTTTCTTACCTAATTGCTGTAGCTAGAATTTTCAGTGTAATGTATGATAGAAGTTGTTCACAAATATCCTTGTCTTCTTTCTGATCCTAGGGGTATAGCTTTCAGTCTTTCACCATTAAGCACAATGTTAGCTGTGGGGTTTTCTTAGATGCCATTTAATATATTAAGGAAGTGCTCTGCTATTTCTAATTTGTTGAGTATTTTTATTATAAAATGGTGTTAGATTTTATGACTTTATGTTCTGCATAATTGAGATTATCATGTGGTCTTTTCTTTTCACTCGATTAATGTGGTATATTATATGATTTTCATATGTTGATCCACCTTTATATTCTTGGGGCAAATCGCACTGTGTACACAGGGTTTTTTAGGGTCTGCTAATTTTCTTCACTCTTTTCCTTTTCTCTCCCTGAGACTGAATAACATCAACTGACCTATCTTCAAGTTTACTATTTTTTCTTCTGCTGTTCAAATCTGCTTGAACCTATATAGTGAATTTTTCGTTTTACTTATTAAACTTTTCAGCTCCAAAATTTCTTTTTGGCTACTTTTTATAATATCTCTTTATAGATATTCTCTATTTGGAAAGACATTTTTCTCCTGGTTTTCTTTACTTATTTGTATTTTTTAAAGTCTTTAAGCATATTTGAGACAGTTGATTTAAGTATTTGTGTACTAAGTCCATTGCCTAAGATTTCGCATAGAGAATTTATATTAATTTCTTTTTTTTCTGTGAACAGGTTTTTTTTTTTTTAGAAAACTGGACATTTTGAGTAGTATAAACGTGGCTATTTTAGAAATAATTTTCCTCCCTCCTTAGGTTTTGTTTCCGCTTGTTGCATGTTGCTGTTATTTGCTCGTTAGTGACTTTTCTAAAGTATTTTGAAAAGTCTGTGTTCTTGATCATGTGGGTCCATTGAATTCTGTATTCTGTTAATTTCATGGTCAGCTAGTGTTCTGAAAGTTCCCTTAAGTGCCTAGAGCCAATAAAAAAAAGAGAAAAGAAACACAGAAAAAGAAAAGAGGAAAAAAGGAGGGAAAGAGATTTAAAAAAATAATGTCGGTTGGGCATGGTGGCTCATGCCTGTAATCCCAGCACTTTTGGGAGGCCGAGGCAGGCAAATCACTTAAGGTTGACCATCCTGGCCAACATGGAGAAACCCTGTCTCTACTAAAAGTACAAAATTAGCCGGGCGTGGTGGCACATGCCTATAATCCCAGCTACTCGGGAGGCTGAGAGGTAGGAGAATCACTTGAACTCGGGAGGTGGAGGTTGCAGTGAACTGAGATCACACCACTGCACTCCAGCCTGGGCAACAAGAATGAAACTCCATCTCAAAAAAAAAAAAAAATGCCTTTGCCGATTTGCTCTGTGTTTGGGCCCTCATTCAATGCCTCATCAGGCCATTTACAACTCTCTCTTAACTTTCACTACCTGCTTGTGTACTGACTGAAGGCCGCCTATAGGTGAAAGCTTAACATCATCTCAGATCTTTTTGGACCATGAATCCTACCCTGGGTATGCACATGATCTTCTTAATTTCCCAGTAGATGCAAGAGTTTTAGTAAGTTTTCAAAGTCCTTATTCCCTCATGTATCTTCTTTTCTGACCTTTTTCAGCCTGCTTATTGTTCATCTGAACTGACATCCTTTGCCCCAAGCTGCTGTGGCAAAAACTTTTACCTTTAAATGCTTTCACCACAAGCCACCTGGGAAGCCGCCCCAGACCAGGGACTGCTCTGACCCTGATGAAACAGAGACAAGACCTTGTACAGCCAGGCAGCCATAAGACAAGTCCATACCCAAACCACAGTTCTTTCAGAATAAGGTCTGTATTGGATTCTCTGGCCCTAGTAACCAGCATGAGTCTGGGCTTGCCATCTTCATGGCCACTTGTCTTAGTTTTCTAGGGCTGCCATAACAAAATATGAGAGACTGAGTGGCTTAAACAAGAGAAATTTATTTTCTCACAATTCTGAAGACCAGAAGTCCATTACCCTGAAATCTCTCTCCTTGGCTTGCAGATACTGCCTTCTTGCTGTGTCCTCACACAGCCTTTTCTCTGTGTACACATCCCTGGTGTTTTTTAAGCCTGTCCAAATTTTCTGTTCTTCTGAGGACCCCAATCAGATTGGATTAGCGACCACCCATATGATCATTTTACCTTAAGTACCTCTTCAAAGGTATCAGAGTAGTATATTTATTACAATTGATGAACCTACATACAACATCATCACTTGAGGTCTGCAGTTTACATTAGAGTTCGTCATTAGTGTTATACATTCTAAGGTTTGTTTTGTTTTGAGACAGAACAGAGTCTTGCTGTGTTACCCAGGCTGGAGTGCAGTGGTACGATCTCATTGCTACCTCTGCTTCCCGGATTCAAGCAATTCTCATATCTCAGCCTCCTACGTAGCTGGAACTACAGGTGCACACCACCATGCCCAGCTAATTTTCATATTTTTAGTGGAGATGGGGTTTCATCATGTTGGCCAGGCAGGTCTTGAACTCCTTGCCTCAAATGATCTGCCCACCTCAGCCTCCCCCGGTGTTGGGATAACAGGCATGAGTCACCCTGCCTGGCCTTATTCTATGGGTTTTGAAATGTATAATGACATGTATCCATCGTTGTAGTATTAGATAGAATAGCTTCATTACCCTAAAAGTCTTCTTTGCACTGGGTTGAGTTTTAAAAGCTCTTTATTTTATGACATTTCCTTATTAGATATATCTTTTGCAAGTATTTTTATCAGTCTGTGGTTATCTTGTCTTTTACAGAGTAGTAATTTTTAATTTTAATAAAATCCAATTTGTCAATTACTTATCTCATATGACTCTGGTGTTACATCTAAAATGTTACCACCATACTCAAGGTCACCTAGGTTTTCTCTAGGAATTTTACGGTTTTGCATTTTACATTTGGTGTATGACCCATTTGAAGTTAATTTTTGTGAGGTTGTAAGGTCTGTGCCTAGATTCATTTTTTTTGGCATGTTACTTCAATATTCATAAGAAACATTGTTCTGTAATCGTCTTTCTTATAGTATCTTAGTCTTGCTTTAGTTTTTGGGCAATGCTGGCCTCACTGAATAAATTCAAAGTGTTCCCTCCTCTTCAATTATTTGGAAAAGTTTGAGAAAAACTATTGTTAACTATTTTCTAAATTTTTGGTGAATTTACCAGTGAACCAACTGGTCCTAGGCTTTTCTCCAGTAGGTGGTTTTGATTATGCTTTCAATCTCTTTACAAGTTACACATCTATACAGATTTTTATAATTCAGTCTTGGTAGGTTGTGCGTATTTAGGAATCTGACCACTTCATCTAAGTTGTCCAATTGATTGGCATGCAATTGTTCGTAGTTCTCTGAGTAATCATTTTTATTTCTGCAAAATTGGTAATATCCCAGTTTCCATTTTTTATTTCATTGAATCTTCTTTTTTCTTAGCTAATCTAGCTAAATATTTGCCAATTTTGTTGATCTTTTGGAAGAACCAACTTTTGATTTATTAATTTTCTCTACTCTTTTTCTGTTCTTTATATTATTTATTTCCATGCTAATCTTTACTATTTTCTTCCTTCTGCTGGCCTTTAATTTTTTTTTTAATTTTTAAGGTGTAAATTTAGGTTGAGAAATTTTTTAAATGAAAGCATTTAGAGCTATAAATTTTCCTTCTGGTGTTCCTTTCACTACCTGCCATAAATTTTGATATGTTGAGTTTTTGTTTGTCTTGGGGTATTTTCTAATTTGTCTTCTAATTTCTTCCTTGACCTATTGGTTATTTAAATGTATTTAATTTTTGCATATTGTGGATTTCCCAATTTTCCTTCTGGTATTGATTTCTAGTTTTATTCCATTGTGATCACAGAAGATATTTTGTATAATCGCAGTCTATTAACATTTATTAAGTCTTTTGGCCTAACAGAGGATCTATGTTGGAGAATGTTCCAAGTGCAATTGAGAATACTATTCTGGTGCTATTAAGGTGAAGTATTCTCTATATGTCCATTAAGTCCAATTCATCTATAGTGTTGACGTTTCCTGTTCCTTATTGATTTTCTGTCTTATTATTCTATCTATTATTAAAAGTGGAGTAGTAAAGTCTCTAACTATTATTGTAGAATTCTCTGTTTTTCCTTACAAGTCTATTAATATCTGTTTCATATATTTTGGAGCTCTGTTTGCTGCATATGTGTTTATCATTGTTATATCTTCTTGGCAAATTGACCAGTTTCATCAACATAAAATATACTTCTTATTGTCTTCTAACAGTTTATTTTTCTTTTTACATAAAGCCTATTTTATCTGATCTTAGATTCCCTCACACTCCACCCCAGCACGCTTTTGGTTACATTTACATAATATATCTTTTCCATCCTTTCATTTTCAACCTGTTTGTGTCTTTAGATCTAAAGTGAATGTCTTATAGACAGCATAAGCTATGTCATTAAAAAAATCCATTCTGCTTATCTCTGCCTTTTGACTGGGGAGTTTAATCCATTTGCATTTAAAGTAATCACTGATCATGAAATACTTTCAGTATTTTGTTGTTTTATATATGTCTTATAACTCTTTTGCTCTTCATTTCCTTCAATATTGCCTTTGTGTTTAGCTTATCTTTTTGTGTCACACTTTGATCCCCTTCTCATTTCTTTTTGT
This sequence comes from Pongo pygmaeus, assembly GCF_028885625.2. Taxonomy (NCBI): domain Eukaryota; kingdom Metazoa; phylum Chordata; class Mammalia; order Primates; family Hominidae; genus Pongo; species Pongo pygmaeus. Next base: position 30,164,766 of record NC_072389.2, on the reverse strand, counting down.
ATATTTTCTTTGTGGTTACCAGGAGGACAATGTATCAACTTTTAAAGTTATTACAATTTTATTTTTTAAAATCTCTCCCATTCAGGGATTTTAGGAACGTTAAATAATAATGTAAATGAGATATCTAGAACAATATAAGCATTCAGGAATTATTAACTCAATTCCAATCCTTCTTCCACCTCCACCTCTTTCTCTGTGAGATTATAGAAAAGATGACAAAAAGTATGTTTTCTGAGCCCTTTAATTGTTAAGAATGATCTTTGAGAAAAAGAAAAAAAATGAAAGCACTAGGAATGTACAACAGCCTGGAAGTATAATTAAGTGTAAATTAAACAGATAAAAGTTATAAGCAGAGGAAAGTATAGTAGAACTCAGTATTTAAAAGAGAATCAATGTGAAAATTTTATAAATTTATGTAAAATAAAACTACCAGACAAATCTGATATCCTTAGGATTTTTCTTTCATGTGATTTCTAATTGCTACATACGACACTAAACTATTGATCTGAGCTGTAAGAGAAACTGGAAATTGTTCTGTTATCTTTTGTAGGATTTCTAGAAATTTTTGCCCTCAGACTTAAATGCCAATGTATTTCTCACTTATTGTTTACTGCTTTTGGATTTACATATGATTTGGTTATTTCCTATCTCTTATCCTTACAATGTAATTCGAACTGATGCCAATTTAAGTTCAACTGCATACAAAAACTCTACTCCTATGCAGCTCCGCCCCATCTAATTTACGTTATTGATGTCACAAATTACATCTTTGTACATAGTTTACATATTAACATGGATTTGTACATTTTTATGTATTTGTTTTTTAAATCCTGTAGAAAATAAAAAGTCAACACACCAAAATTAAAATAATACTGGTTTTTATGTTTGTCCATGTGCTTACCTTTATCAGTGTTCTTTACATCTTTATATGGGTTTGAGTTACTGTCTTGTGTCCTTTAATTCCAACCTAAAGAACTCCCTTTAGCATTTTTGTAGGGCAGGTCTAGTGGTAATGAACTCTCTGAGTTTTTATTTAGGGATGTCTTAATTTCTAGCTCCTGTTTGAAGTAAAGTTTTCTGGATATACAGTTCTCTGTTGATTGATTTTTGTTCATTTTCCTTTCAGCTCTTTTAAATATATTATCCCACTTTCTTCTGCCTTCCAAGGTTTCTATTAACAAAATTCAGCTTATAATCTTATTCAATTGATAGTTTAAATATAATGTGTCTTATTGTGGGTCTCTTTGGATTTATCCTAGAGTTTCTTGGTCTTCTTAGGTTGGTGTATCCATGTATTTCAAGACGTTTGAGTAGTTTTCAGCCATTATTTCTTCAAACAATCTCTCTTCTTTGGAGACTTTCATTTTGCATATATTGGTTCTTTTGATGGTGTGGCACCAGTCCCCTAGACTCTGTTCACTTTTTTCCAGTCTTTTATTTCTGCTCCTGAGACTCAACAGCTTCAAGTGTCCTCTATTCAAGTTTGCTGATTCTTTCTTCTTCCAGCTCAAATCTGCTGTTGGATCCCCTCTTGTAAAATTTTTAATTCCATTTTAGTGTTTTTCAAGTTAAGTATTTTTATTAGGTTCCTTTTTATAATTTCTCTTTGTTGATATTCTCATTTTATTACACATAATTTGTCTGATTTCCATTGGTTTTTTTCTTTGTTTTCCTTTAGCTCTTTGAACATATTTAAGACATTTTTAAAGTCTTTATCCAAGTTCAATTTCTATGGTTCTGTAGATATTTTCTTCCAGTTTATGTTCTTCTTTTCCATGGGCCATGTTTTCCTGTTTCTTTGTATACTTTCTAATTTTTGGTTGAAAACTGAGCATTTGAAAATAGAGCCAACTTTCCCAGTTTCTGCAGAGAGTCTTTATGCCACAGTATTTTTTCACTGATTAACTGGGTATATCTAAGCTTAGGGAGCAGCTGAGTCAAAAGTTTAAGGTCTTCTCAGGTCTTTTCTGAGTATACATGTTTCCTATGTCTGTGTGAAATGTGCTCAATTTCCCTATATAAACAGCTACTTCTTCTTCTTTTTGTTTTCTTTCTTTTTTTTTTGAGATGGAGTCTTGCTCTGTCACCCAGGCTAGAGTGCAGTCATCTCGGCTCACTGCATCCTCCACCTCCCAGGTTCAAGCGATTCTCCTATACAAGTGTGTGCCACCACGTCTGGCTAATTTTTGTATTTTTAGTAGAGACAGGGTTTCGCCGTGTTGGCCAGGCTGGTCTCGATCTCCTGACCTCAGGAGGATTACAGGCTTGAGCCACAGCGTCCAGCCTAAACAGCTACTTTTGAATGCTTTAATTTCCTGAATAGTCTCAACCCAGTTTTTCCTTGAGGTCTTAGGTGGTCCATTGTATGTCCCCACCCATAGTCGCTTGCCCTAGGCGTCTGTGGGTCTGTGGTACCACTGCAGCTTTCACCACCCGTAGCTGCCACCTTTCCCCATCTGAGATCCAGGTTAGGTGAGAGAGATCATTCCTTCACGCAGTCCCATGACAGGTTTGAACATTTCAAATAAGGTCTGTTCTGCTCCTCTGGTTGAAGGGAGAAAATTGGGAACCGGTTTCCCACCTTCTACAAACCAAGATCTCATGGTGCCACGGGAGTGGCAGGGCAAGTGCAAGTGAAAATGCCATACAATTTTCTACCATTTTGAACACGGGTTTTTCTTCAATGGGCATTTGCTTGGTTGCTGTAGGCCTTTCATTGTTTTCCAGAGCTCCCACAAGATTACTTTAGCCAGTTTTTTGTTCTTTCCTGATGCTTCCCTGGCAAAGTAAGGGTTGGAACTTCCACCATTTTGCTGATTCATAACTCTGTAGTCAGTTTTAAATATATTGATACTTGAGTTTGTTTTATGGCCCAGAATATGGTCTTGGTAAATGTTTCACATATACTCAGAAAGAATGTGTATTCTGATGTTGCTACATGGGCTGTTCTATAAATGTTACTTAAGGTGGTTAATAATGTTGCTCAAGTCTTCTATACTCTTGCTGATTTATTTATTTTATTATTTTTTTATTATACTTTAAGTTCTAGGGTACATGTGCACAACATGCAGGTTTGTTATATATGTATACATGTGCCATGTTGGTGTGCTGCATCCATTAACTCGTCATTTACATTAGGTATATCTCCTAATGCTATCCCTCCCCCCTTCCCCCACCCCACGACAGGCCCCAGTGTGTGATGTTCCCCTACCTGTGTCCAGGTGTTCTCATTGTTCAATTCCCACCTATCAGTGATTGGTTTTTTGTCCTTGTGATAGTTTGCTGAGAATGATGGTTTCCAGCTTCATCCGTGTCCCTACAAAGGACGTGAACTCATCCTTTTTTATGGCTGCATTGTATTCCATGGTGTATATGTGCCACATTTTCTTAATCCAGTCTATCATTGATGGACATCTGGGTTGGTTCCAAGTCTTTGCTATTGTGAATAGTGCTGCAGTGAACATACGTGTGCATGTGTCTTTATAGCAGCATGATTTATAATCCTTTGGGTATATACTCAGTAATGGGATGGCTGGGTCAAATGTTATTTCTAGTTCTAGATCCTTGAGGAATCACCACACTGTCTTCCACAATGGTGGAACTAGTTTACAGTCCCACCAACAGTGTAAAAGTGTTCCTATTTCTCCACATCCTCTCCAGCATCTGTTGTTTCCTGACTTTTTAATGATCGCCATTCAAACTGGTATGAGATGGTATCTCATTGTGGTTTTGATTTGCATTTTTCTGATGGCCAGTGATGATGAGCATTTTTTCATGTGTCTTTGGCTGCATAAATGTCTTCTTTTGAGAAGTGTCTATTCATATCCTTTGCCCACTTTTTGATGGGGTTGTTTTTTTCTTGTATATTTGTTTGAGTTCTTTGTAGATTCTGGATATTAGCCCTTTCTCAGATGAGTAGATTGCAAAAATTTTCTCCCATTCTGTAGGTTGCCTGTTCACTCTGATGGTAGTTTCTTTTGCTGTGCAGAAGCTCTTTAGTTTAATTAGATCCCATTTGTCAATTTTGGCTTTTGTTGCCATTGCTTTTGGTGTTTCAGACATGAAGTCCTTGCCCATGCCTATGTCCTGAATGGTATTGCCTAGGTTTTCTTCTAGGGTTTTTATGGTTTTAGGTCTAACATTTAAGTCTTTAATCCATCTTGAATTAATTTTTGTATAAGGTGTAAGGAAGGGATCCAGTTTCAGCTTTCTACATATGGCTAGCCAGTTTTTCCAGCACCATTTATTAAATAGGGAATCCTTTCCCCATTTCTTGCTTTTGTCAGGTTTGTCAAAGATCAGATGGTTGTAGATGTATGGTATTATTACTGAGGGCTCTGTTCTGTTCCATTGGTCTATATCTCTGTTTTGGTACCAGTACCATGCTGTTTTGGTTACTGTAGCCTTGTAGTATAGTTTGAAGTCAGGTAGCATGATGCCTCCAGCTTTGTCCTTTTGGCTTACGATTGTCTTGGCAATACAGACTCTTTTTTGGTTCCATATAAATTTTAAAGTAGTTTTTTCCAATTCTGTGAAGGAAGTCATTGGTAGCTTAATGGGGATGGCATTGAATCTATAAATTACCTTGGGCAGTATGGCCATTTTCACGATATTGATTCTTCCTATCCATGAGCATGGAATGTTCTTCCATTTGTTTGTGTCCTCTTTTATTTCGTTGAGCAGTGGTTTGTATTTCTGCTTGAAGAGGTCCTTCACATCCCTTGTAAGTTGGATTCCTAGGTATTTTATTCTCTTTGAAGCAATTGTGAATGGGAGTTCACTCATGATTTGGCTCTCTGTTAGTCTGTTACTGGTGTATAAGAATGTTTGTGATTTTTGCACATTGATTTTGTATCCTGAGACTTTGCTGAAGTTGCTTATCAGCTTAAGGAGATTTTGGGCTGAGACGATGGGGTTTTCTAAATATACAATCATGTCATCTGCAAACAGGGACAATTTGACTTCCTTTTTTCCTAATTGAATACCCTTTATTTCTTTCTCTTGCCTGATTGCCCTGGCCAGAACTTCCAACACTATGTTGAATAGGAGTGGTGAGAGAGGGCATTCCTGTCTTGTGCCAGTTTTCAAAGGGAATGCTTCCAGTTTATGCCCATTCAGTATGATATTGGCTATGGGTTTGTCATAAATAGCTCTTATTATTTTGAGATACGTCCCATCAATACCTAATTTATTGAGAGTTTTTAGCATGAAGGGCTGCTGAATTTTGTCGAGGCCTTTTCTGCATCTATTGAGATAATCATGTGGTTTTTATCTTTGGTTCTGTTTATATGCTGCATTACGTTTATTGATTTGTGTATGTTGAACCAGCCTTGCATCCCAGGGATGAAGCCCACTTGATTATGGTGGATAAGCTTTTTGATGTGCTGCTGGATTTGGTTTGCCAGTATTTTATTGAGGATTTTTGTATCGATGTTCATCAGGGATATTGGTCTAAAATTCTCTTTTTTTGTTGTGTCTCTGCCAGGCTTTGGTATCAGGATGATGCTGGCCTCATAAAATGAGTTAGGGAGGATTCCCTCTTTTCCTATTTACTGTACATTTATTCCACCAATGACTAAAACAGGTATATCAATAAAATCTGTTCCCTCAGGTGTTTCTTCAGGTATTTTGAGGGTCTGTTATCAGGTGCATAAACAAGATTGTTATGTCCTATTCTTAAATTAACCTCTTTATAATTATGAAGTTAATTTTTTTTTTTCTTGAGATGCAGTCTTGCTCTGTCGCCCAGGCTGGAGTGCACTGGCACAATCTTGGCTCAGTGCAACCTCTGCCTCCTGGGTTCAAGCATTTGTTTGCCTCAGGCTCCTGAGTAGCTGGGGTTACAGGCACCTGCCACCATGCCCGGCTAATTTTTTTGTATTTTTAGTAGAGATGGGGTTTCACCATCTTGGCCAAGCTGGTCTTGAACTCCTGAACTCTTGATCCACCCACCTTGGCCTCCCAAAGTGCTGGGATTACAGGTGTGAGCCACTGCACCTGGGCCTGGCCTGAAGTAAACTTCTTTACCCTTGCTAATGTTCTTTGCTCTGAAGCATGCTTTCCTGGTATTAATGTAGTCATTCCTGCTTTCTTTGATTCATGTTTGCAGGGTACATCTGTTTCCATTCTTTTACTTTTAACCTATTGTCTTTATATTTAAAGTGCATTTCTTGTAAGTATAATTGGTTTCTTAAAATCCAATTATCTGCCTTTTAAATGTCATTTTTATATGATTTGCATAAATATGATTATTATTACAGCTAAATTGAAATCTGTCATCTTGCTATTTGGTTTCTATTTATCCCATTTTTTCCCCTCTTTTTTTGCTTTCCTTTAGATTGAATATTGTATTAGTTTTCTAGGGTTGCTGTAGGAAAGTGACATAAAGTGGATGGCTTAAAACAACAGAAATTTATTGTTTCAGTTTGGAGGCTAGTCATCTGAAACCAAGGTGTCATCAGGGCCATATTCTCTCTGAAACCTGTAGGGAAGAATTCTTTTCTGCCTGTTCTAGCTTCTAGCATTTTCCAGCAATTCTTGGCATTCCTTTGCTTGTAGGTGCATCCCTCCAATCTCTGCCTCTATCATAACATAGCCATCTTCTCCCTTTGTCTGTCTGTTCTTCTCATCTTATAAGAACATTAATTACGGAATTGGGGCCCAGCATAGATTAGGCCTAATCTCATCTTGAATAGGTTACATCTGCCAAAGATTCTTCTTCCACATAAGATCACTTTTACAGCTTTTACAGGTACTGAGAGTTAGAACCTCAATATATCCTTTGGTGGGGACCGAACTCTTACCCATAAAAAGTATTTTATATGATTCAATTTTATCTCCTTGTTAGGTTATTAACTACAATTTTTTTTTCTTTTTTTTGAGATGGAGTTTTGCTCTTGTAGCCCAGGCTGGAGTGCAATGGCGTGATCTTGGCTCACTGAAACCTCTGCCTCCCGGGTTCAAGTGATTGTCCTGCCTCAGCCTCCTGAGTAGCTGGGATTTACAGGCATGTGCCACTGTGCCTGGCTAATTTTTGTATTTTTAGTAGAAACAGGGTTTCACCATGTTGGCTAGGGCGGGTCTCAAATTCCTGACCTCAGGTGATCCACCCACCTCAGCCTCCCAAAGTGCTGAGATTACAGGCGAGAGCCACCACGCCCGGCCTTATAATTTTTTTTTTAATTCAGTGTATGTTTTAGGGTTTATAGTACGCATCTTTATCACAGTCTAGCTCCAACTGATATACCCCTCTATGTATAGTACATGACCCTTACAATAGTGCATTTCCATTTTTCCTCTCTGGCATTTAGGCTATTGCACACACATACACTCAATTCATCCCTTTGTGTAGATCCGTATTTCCAGCTGCTATCTTTTGCTTCTGTCTGAAATATATGTATGATTTCTTTTATGACTATTTTGAGCAATTTGGTTATGTTCATTTGTCTATTTTTCTTATGTACTTTTAGCTCATCAATCTTAACTCCGTGAGTTTATAGTTTTTAAAAACAAATTTGAAATTATTTGGCTATTATTTCCTCAAATTTTTTTTCTGCCGCCCCTGCTTTCCCTTTCCTTAGGGATCTCTGATTTCCACCTATATTACTCTGATTGAAGTTGTTCCATGTCTCTTTTGAAAATCTCTGAAGAATCTTTTATCATTTGGATAATCTGTATTTGTACATCTTCAAGTACATTAATATTTTCTTTTGCAATGTTTAATCTGCTGTTAATCCCATGCAGTGGATTCTTCATCTCAGGTATTGCTGTTTTAATCTCTAGAAGTTCCAATGAAGTCATACTTGATGAAAAAGGCAGATAAAAACAAATGTTGGTAAAGATATGGAGAAATCAGAATCTGTACACACTGATGATGGGAATGTAAAATGGCCAAGGCAATTTGGAAAGCAGTCTGGCAGTTTCTCAAAAGGCTAAATGCAGTTCCCATATGACAGCAATCATTCACCTAGGTATATACTCCAGAGAAATAAAAACATATCCACACCAGAACTTGAACATTAATTTTCATAGCAACATTATTCATAGGGGTTTAACTTTTTTTTACATTTTTTTAATTTAAAATAGAGATGGGGTCTCACTATGTTGCACAGGCTGGTCTGGAACTCCTGGAATTAAGCATTCCTCCTGCCTTGGTCCTGTTTTCTCTACTGAAAAAGAATAAAACTTTGTACACTTGGACCAACGACTCCCGATTCCCTCCTTTACCACCATGCCCCACAGCCTCTAGTAACTTACTCTCTACTTTCATGAATTCAACTTTTTAAAGATTCCACATATAAGTGAGATCATGCAATATTTGTCTTTCTGTGCCTGGCTTATTTCTCTTAGCATAATGTCCTCCAGATTCATACATGTTGTCTCAAATGACAGGATTTACCTTCCTTTAAAGGCTGACTAGTACTTCATTGTGTATATGTATCACATTTTCTTTATCTACTTATCTGTTGATGGGCACTTAAATTGTTTCAATGTCTTGGCTACTGTAAGTAATGCTTCAATAAACATGGGAATGAAGATATCCCTTCAACATATTGATTTCTGTTCTTTTGGATAATACTCAGAAGTGAGATTACTGGATCATATGGTTGTTCTATTTTTTTCAGAAACCTCCATACTGTTTTTCATAACGGCTGTACTAATTTACATTCCCACTAACAATGCATGAGTTCACTTTTCTGGACATCCTCCCCAACACTCGTTATCTTTCATCTTTTTGATAAAAGCCATTATATAATAGGTGTGACGTGACATCTCACTGTGGTTTTGATTTGCATTTCTCTAATAATTAGTGTGCGCATTTTTTTTTCATGTACCTATTATCCATTTGAATGTCTTTTGAGAAAGGTCTCTTCATTCCTTTGCCCACTTTAAAATCAGGTGGTTTTCTTGCTCTTGAGTTGTTTGAGTTCCTTATGTATTTTAGATATTTACCCATTTCCAGATATATCATTTATATTTTTTCCCGTTCTTTGAGTTCCCTCTTCACTGTGTTGTTTCCATTGCTGTGGAATGGAAACATTCCACAGAGGGAATTTTATTTTAATGCCACCCCATTTGTCTATTTTTGCCATGCTTTTGCAGTCATATCCAAAAAAATCATTCCCAAGACCAATGTTGTGGAGATTTCCCCCTGTTTTCTTCAGTAGGTGTACAGTTTTAGGTCTTATATGTTAAGTTTTAAATCTATTTTTTTATATGGCGTAAATAAGGGTCTAATTTAATTCTTCTGCATGTGGATATCCAGTTTTCCCAACACCATTTATTGAAGACCCTGTCCTTTTATACTTTTCAGTATGCAGATCTTTTACCTCCTTAAATTTACACTTCAGTATTTAATATTTGTTGCTATTGTGAGATTTTCGTAATTTCCTTTTCAGATAGCTCATTAATAGTAGATGGAAACACTACTGATTTCTGTAAGATGATTTTGTACTATGGAACTTTACTGAATTTGTGTATCAGTTCTACCAGGTTTTAGTTTTGTTCTGGTGGAGACATTACAGTTTTTTGTATATGGTTATGTCATCAGTAATTACAGATTATTTAACTTCTTCCTTTCCTATTAGGATGCCTTTTATTTCTTTCTCTTGTCTAGCTGCTCTGGTTAGGACTTCTAGTACTATGTCAAAAAGTGATGAGGGTCATACGTAGCCTCCATACCTAATCTGTTGAGAGTTTTTACCATGAAACCAGGTTGAATTTTGTCAAATGCTTTTTCTGCATCCATTGAGATGATCATATCATTTGATTTACACCCTTCATTTTGTTATGTGGTATATCACATTTTTTGATGTGCATATGTTGAACCACGCTTGCATCCTAAGGATAAATCCCACTTCATCATGGTGAATCATTCTTTGTATTCGTGAATCCAGTTTGCTAATATTTTGTTGAGGATTTTTGCATCCATGTTCATCAGGGATATTACTTTGTAAGTTTCTGTCCTTAAAGTGTCTTTGTCTGGCTTTAATAACAGTGTAACACTACCCTTGTAAAATGAATTTAGAAGTATTCCTTCTGCTTCATTGTCCTGGAAAAGTTTGAGAATTTGTATTAGTTTTTTAAATGTCTGGTAAAATTCAGTAGTGAAGCTGCCTAATCCTGGGCTTTCCTTTGGTGGGATACTTTTTATTACTGGCTCAATCTCTTTTCTTGTTATTGGCTTATTCAGATTTTGTTTCTTCATGATTCACTCTTTGTAGGTTGTATATGTCTAGGAATTTATTCATTTCTTTAGGTCATCCAATTTGATGGTGCATAACTTCATAGTGGTTTCTTATAATCCTTTGTATTTTGGTGATATCAGTAGTAAATGTCTCCTCTTTCATTTCTGATCTTATTTGAGTACTGTCTTTTTTTTTTCCTAGTCTAGGTAAGAATTTGTTGATTTTATCTTTCAAAAAAAAAAAACAACTCTTAGCAACTCTTAGTTTTGTTCATTTTTTTCTAGTCTTTATTTCAACTGTGATCTTTGTTATTTACTTCTTTATGCTAACTTTTGGGCTTAGTCTGTTCTTTTCCTAGTTCCTTTAGGTGAAAAGTGAGATTGTTTGTGATCCTTCTTCTTTGTTGATGTAGGTGTGTATTGCTGTAAATTTCCATTAGGACTGATTTTGCTGCATCACATAAGTTTTGTTTCCATTTTCATTTGTCTCAAGGTAATTTTTTATTTACTTTTTGACTTCTTCTGTGAACTATTAGTTGTTTGGGAGCATATTGTTTAATTTCCACATATTGCTGTATTTTCCACCAGAATTGTTTCTTGTTCTTGATTTCTAGTTTCACGCCATTGTAATCAGAAAAGGGATTTGATATGATTTCTGTCCACTTAAACTTAAGATTAGTTTTGTGGACTAACATATAATATATCCTGGAGAATGTTCCATGGCCATTTGAGAACAAAATGTATTTTGCTGCTTCTGGATGGAATGTTTCATATATGCCTGTTAAGTCCGTTTGGTCTAAAGTGTAATTGAAATCCATTGTTTCTTTACTGATTTTCTGTCTAGGTGATCAATCTGCCCATTGTGAAAAGTAGAGTATTGAGGTCCCCTATTATAGTATTGCAGCCCATCTCCCTCTTCAGATCATTTAAAAATTGCTTTATGTATTTAGGTGGGTCAATGTTGGGTGCATATACTTTTACAATTGTTGTCTTCTTGGTGAATTAATCCCTTTATCATTATATAACAAACTTCTTTGTTTCTTTTTATAGTATTGACTTAAAGTCTCTTTTGTCTGATAGAAGTATAGCTACCCCTGCTCTCAATTTCCATTTATGTAGAATATCTTTTTCCATCCCTTCACTTTCAGTCTATGTGTATGTTTAGTAGAAAAGTGAATCTCTTGCCGGGCGCAGTGGCTCACACCTGTAATCCCAACACTTTGGGAGGCCAAGGCGGCGGGATCACCAGAGGTCGGGAGTTAGAGACCAGCCTGACCAACATGGAGAAAACCTGTCTCTACTAAAAATACAAAATTAGCCAGGCGTGGTTGTGGGCCTTTGTAATCCCAGCTACTCGGGAGGCTGAGGCAGGAGAATTGCTTAAACCCGGGAGGTGGAGGTTGCAGTGAGCCGAGATCATGCCATTGCGCTCCAGTCTTGACAACAAGAGCAAAACGCCGTCTCAAAAAAAAAAAAAAGAAAAGAAAAAGAAAAAAAAGTAAGTCTCTTATAGGCAGTATGTGGTTGTGACTTAAAAAAAAAAATCCATTCTGTCATTCTATGTCTTTTTGTTGGAGAATCTAATCCATTTACATTCAAGGTAACTATTGGTAAGAAACCGCTAGTGTCATTTTGTAATTTGTTTTCTGATGGTTTTGTAGGTCCCTTGTTTCTTTTTTCCCTATTGCTACCTTCCTTTGTGGTTTGGTGGTTTTCTGTGGTGGTATGCTTTGAATCCTTTCTTTTATAGTATATGTGATTACCATTGTATTTGCTGTAAGGCTAACTTAAAACATTTTATCCTTACGCTACTTTAAGCGATAAAAACTTGCCTTTAGTCGCATACAAAAACTACACTTTCACAACCACCCCCCACCGTCTTTCGTGATTTTGATGTCAAAGTTTACACTTACTTTTTAAAATTTGTATCTCTTATTGTAGCTACAACTTATTGTAGCTACAGTTTTTAATAGTTTCATCTTTTAAACCTCCTAATAGGAGTAACATTGCTTTACCTGCCACTTTTACAATACTAGAGAATTCTGACTATGAATTACTTATACCATTTAGTTTTTTACTTTTATGTTTTTTGTTAACTAGCAATCTTTTATTTAAGCCTAAATAACTCCCTTTTAGTAATTCCAGTAGAGCAGGCCTAGTGGTGACAAACTCCCTTAGGCATTGTTTATCTGGAAAAGTGTTTATTTCTCCCTTTGCCAAGTAAAGTATTCTTAATTAACAGTTTTGTTTCCTTCAGCACTTTGAATATACCATCCCATTCTCTACTGGCCTGTAAGACTTTTGCTGATAAAGCCACTGAATCTGTATTGGGGCTACCTTGAATGTGATGTTTCTTATCTTTGCTGCTTTCAGTATTCTTTGTCTTTGATTTTTGATAACTTGGTTGGGATGTGTCTTAGTAAACTCTTTGGGTTGAATCTGATCGGTGATCTCAGCTTCCTGTTCCTGAATTTTGTCATCTTTTCTCAGATTTGGGAATTTTTCAGCTATTACTTCCTTAAATATGCTTTCTAGGCCTTTTTGTTTCTTTTCTCCTTAAGGACCTCCTATTATGCAAAAGTTAGCTAGCTTGATGTGTCCTGTAATTCTTATAGGCATTCTTTTTTGTTTTTGTTTCTCATGGGATAATTTCAAATGTCTTACCTTTAAGCTCATTGATTCTTCTGCTTGATCAAGTCTGCTGTTGAAGCGTTCTACTTAGATTTTCAGTTCAGTTACTGTATTCTTTATCTTTAGAATTTTTATTGTTTTTGTTTATATTTCTTTGTTAAACTTCTCATTCTGTTCATACGTTGTTTTCCAAATTTCATTTTTCTATCCATATTTTCTTGTACTTTGTTGAACTTCTTTAAAAGGATTAGTCTAAATTATTTGCCATTTCACAGGTCTCCATTTCTTCTGAGTCTGTTACTGGAGCTTCAATATCCAATGTACACCAGAAACTTTGCTAATTCCACAGTAAATGTTACAAATGGGTTTTTATTGATAAAAATCAGTGGCTTGCTAATTAGTATGTTAGAAGCTGGCTTGCATTGGTGAAGTTGAGGGTATTCGATATATGTATCCTGGCTAAAATACTTCTAGAGAACCTCTCCACCTTGCAAGAATAGAGTACAGGAATCTGAGGAGGCCTTTAAGGCCCTCAGAAAGGACACACAGGGCTTGACCTCTAAACATATAAACATGTACAGTAAGAGGTCAGAACATGTTTTGACTGATGCCAGTAGTAACACAGCAGAGCCTATTGCTGGTCACTGTTACCAATAACCTGTGTAATAAACCTTTCATTTAAATTGAGAGGTTGTAAGCCCCGAAAGCAAAGGGCTTACAGTACCTCTTGCATGAACACTCCTGTGTGTGCTTTCTAAGAAATGCTTTTAAAATAATGCCTGTGGCACAAATTGATTTGACACTGGCTCTCTTTATAAGCTGCTATCAAGGTTGTGGGGAATAGTTAACTCTTACCCACTTTCCCTGACAAATAGGAACCCGTAGTTACCTACCAAAAGTATGTAAAAGCTATATCCGACCCAAAGGCCAGTTAGGTCAAAACACCTTGAAAGGAGCTCAGTTTAAGGAAATCAGTGGTGTCACAGTGCCCCACTAGCGTGTGTAAAAGTTTTCGTAGTTTGACTATCGGATGTGCTTAGTTTCACAGCTGAGTCTTACCTTGTGATACTTTTAGAGCAAAAGTCAAATCAAAGATGATTTAAAAAAACATTTCAAAGATTCATAAAGAATAAATGCCTCCTCAGGAAGTCTTCTGGAGTTCTGCCCACTTCCCTTAGGTGGCTCTTTACTGTGCCCATCTCATAGCCTGTCTCCCTCCACCTGGTGTATTGCAGAGTAAAGCTCACTGTTTACAGGGGTGGTAGAAAGTGTGGTCCTTTCCCAGACTCCTTTTTCCCTTCCTCTTCTCATTTTTCGGAAGATGTGTTTGATAATAGAGTTAAACGACAGACTGACAAATGACTAACACGTTGAGCTGAGCTACATAAGCAGATGTCAGTTTGACATGAAGAGTTTAAAAGATCTATGCATTCTCTGGGGACTCCTCCCCCAGACCTGAAGGATCAGGTGCTGCCTTCTATGCCACCTGTGCAGACGGCAAAAGAGGAAAACCATACCCATGTTCAGTATGAACAAAGGGGACATTTGAACTCTGTGTAGACCCCTCATTGGAAGGGTGTTTCTTCTCCTGCTGCATCCACAAAGAGCACTCCTTAGCCTTGCCTTTTGTCAGTTCTCTCTCCAATAAGGCTTGAGCAGAGACAACCCAGTGCAGTTCAGAGAGACTGAAGTCTGGTGTTCCAGGTCTGAGTCCTAGCTCTAGCTCTCTGTGTAACTTTGGGATGTCCCAAAGTAACTTTTCACAACTTGATAGGTGTTACTTGAATTTTGGATACAGGTGACTCTTAGCCCATCCCCTCTCTGTGCTTCAGATATGTCATCATTTGGGCCATATGACCTCTGGACACCTTTCCTACTTTCCACAATTTCAGAGCGGCAGAGCAGACTGGAGCTCCTGCTGCCTCTGAGCTTCAGTGAATTATCACTTGTTGGAGGGAAGCTTCAAGCATTTTGTTATCTTTCAAGAGCAAACACAGTGTCTGTCAGCAAGAATATGTAGCAGATGCTAGTGAACAGCAGTGATTAGGGTTGAATGCTGGATTTAAATATGGAGCTTAGGGTGTGAAGGAAGCCTGAAGAACCTAGAGCCCCATGAAGCTGCTCTCTGTGAAATCTGACACCATTTCCCACTGATGAGCCTTGGGTCTAATGGGTAGCACTGATTCCACATACAGTATGTGAGTGCAATACACTGAAAGCGAAGAGAATAAAATGATGGCTAACATGATGTTCCAAACTTTAAACAGGAGAAAAACACACAATTCCATTATGTATAAGAACCCACACAGAGATCAGGAGAATAACCTCATTGGAGAATGAATGACCTGTGTGGGGAATTTAGGGTAGAGCTGAGATTGAAAAAATGGGCCGAAGTCAGGTGGCCAAGGGCCTTAATACCTTGTATACAAGATGTGTAGTCAAGAAAGACCATGCCTTACTTATGCATCAATTCCCTTGGGCCTACAAAGAGCTGCCTAGCCTGGGACTGTTGTAGAGAAAAGCTACAGTGTTCCAATGACACAGGGACTCCTCCATGTATATATGAGTGCCCAGCTGGCTCTGTAATAAATCTTACTTTTATTTATTAACTTTTCTTGAGCATTGGCTTGGTGCATCAGTTGGAAGTCAGAGGCTGAACGAAGTGAAGACTGAGCCGAAGGAAGTTCTCAGCCTTTAGGGAGGCGGAATTCACATTAAACACACAATAAACAAATGAACTCACATTATAAAGGAGACAGTCAGAAGGTCCTAGTGGCTGGTGTCATCGGGCCATATTTGCCCGAAGTGCCTATTCCTTATAGGAACCCACTCCCAGGGTTGACGGGCTACATCCTTAGTAGGCTTTATGCCTATGTTCTTCTCCTGACTACTGGCTCCTCCAGGGCTGGCCTTTTTTTGTCTCTCTGTAGAGGTTCCTGTAGCTGGTTGGATATAGGCTTTCACAGAAGGGTCAGTGCCTTGGGTCAGGTTACAGGACTGTTAATCTTGCTTTGTTAAGAGTAATGTTATTCCCCCATTTCCAAATTCGCCAGGGAGATGGAATGTCAAAGATAGTATCACTGTAGCACCTACATCCTGGGTTCCAGAAGCAGAGAAGAGAATATACTGAAGCTGTAGAAAGGCCTATTGGTCTATGTCAGAGATTAACTGGATGTGAGGACCATTTCTGGGATGGTGTATACAGAACTGGAGAACTGGATAGGGAGTCAGAAACAAAGAGCTGAAGATGATGTCTTTGAAGTTTCCAACGTGGATAACTAGGTCAACAGAATATTACTCAAGAAATTATTAACATAGGATTGAGATGCAGTCAGTAGTCATGGAATTGAAATTTCAAAGTATATACCTCATGGATCTCAGGGGGTGTTGAGCTGATCACCTGGGCTAATACTCCTATGACCCTGGGGAAAATCAAATGGCCTAGTACTGTGGCCATGGTAGGGGTGTCATCACCTTAATCAAATTGGGACAGTGCTGTTGGATATTCATCTGGAACTTGTACAAACCCACATTTTGCTGGGTTTCACCACAACCAAGGCTTTTTTGATTCTTTTCTCTTTTAACATCAGTACATCACTGCAAAGTTAATCCTCATATAATAGGAGATGAAACTAATTGCTTATAAAAACAAGATTTTTACAACACTAAAATTGTTCAAGCATATGGGCATATTTATAGTTGCAGGCAGTGTTTCAGATGCAGACTGTTCTTGGCTGCAGTGGTTGTTTACAGGCGGCATCAGTTCTGATTAAATATTTGATGATTATCCCCGAATGTTTTAAAGCATAGTACTGGGCTCTGCTGACTGTACAACAAACTGGCATTTTTGACCTATAGGGCACTGGGCTAGGAGATACAGTTCTGAGGGGAAGTGAAAGATAGTTAACAACTGCACAACTGACCCTTTATTAGCTGCAATAAAGCAATCCAACCACCCAACCCACTGTGATGGCTTTCCTACTATTTAAGGTTGGTGGTGTCAAAGAGACACCCTCCTGTCCAGTGTGCAGTGAATCAACATCATTTCCACAAAACCTCCTTCCTGCACAAAGGAATTATCATACTTCGTTAAGAAGTAAAATTTTCCTGTATCAGTCACAGGAGTTCACCAGTTAAGATACTGTTAGTTGAAGACTTCTGGGGTGACTTAATGAAATAGCTCAGCCATCTGGTTTAAAAACTGTATTCTTCTATCCCTCCACACAGCTGTCCATGCATCTGCATCATCTCAAGGCTGGTCTCCCTGGTGGTAGAAAGGCTGACAGTAAAAACTGGAGCCACATGATTCCTTGCTTAGGCAGTGTTTCTTCATACTCTCACATGAGAGCAGGCATGTTGTTCCCCTAGGCTCACAGCAAACACTCTGTCAAATCTCACAGGCCCAGAGTGCTTTTGGTTATCCCCATTCCAAGCCAATCTGTGGCATGGAAGATAGCATTACCCTGACTGCCTTAGACTAATATACCTACTCCACTTCTGGGGCTGGGAATAATTTTGAGGTCAACCATCCAAACTGCATGACAGCCATTCCATGGAAGAGGTATGGCCTAAATCTTTGGGTAGAACAAATCCAGCAGCTTATGTGACGGTTACCATGTCTGAGGCTGGATAGAAAAGGTCTAACATCCAACGAAAGTCACAGTTCTTGAGCTCGGTACACAGAGACAGACTGCTAACAGCTGATGTGTCCTCAGCGAGAGTGTCCTCATTTATATCCTTGTTCTCCTCTTCTGCCTCCTTTTTTTGTTTTAAACTTTTGGGAAGTCTCATCATTCAATACGGTTCTAATATATCACAATAACAGAGGCGGCCCAATTTCTACAAATTGACTAATTCCATCCCTGAAAAGTTCATACAATAAAACTATACAAAGCATCATTTTCAACCATCCTATAGAAAAATTTCCCTATTAAATTTTAACTCTAAATCTTCTATCTCTGTTAATAACCTTACTAAAAACTTCCCCATCACTGCCTGCCAGGGAGATCAAAAGAAACCAAATTTAAGAAACCTCCAACACCTGTACCTGACTGAAAAGCAAACATACAGACCTTTCAGTCCTGCCCCTACTATTCAGCTCCTATCACACAGAGACATGGTGGATGTCCCCTTGGGAAGCGGATAGCTTTTAGGTGGAAGCTAGGTCTGCAATAAGCAGGCCAGGAAACATGTCTCCCAGGCCTCATACTCTTGGGAGAAGCACTTGGCCACCAGACAGCATGTCCTGTCAACCTACAGAGTTCTTAAAAACAAACACTGGGACCCAGAATAGAACCCTGTGGTCACAGTACCCACAGTTCACTAAGCACCCTCACAGGTCTTTGACAGAACACTGACTGCCAGGTCCCCTGGTGGGCAGAGAAATGGAAGATTCCCAGGCCCAACTGAGCATCTCAGGGAAGAACCACAAGCAGAGCAACTTTCAGAGCTGGTCGGCCAGCGTTGGCAACCAGGGAAGCAAGTGCTGTTCCATATTTGGAGAGAGCATAAAACTCATGGAAATAGAGAAGTCCTACTCAATACCCTTCTCAACTGAAAACAAGAGAACTTGCAAAAAAGAAACCCAGTTTTTTGGAGTCCGTGGAGAAATATGAAGCCAATGCTCGACTAACAGAGCAGAAAGCCTTTTATAAATAATGCCAGTCAAAGCTCCAAAGGTCAGAGCTGATGCATGCCGGATTGTTCTGACAATTTCTTAGGTTGCTAGGCAACAAGGAGCTGGTCAAACAGCTCACCTCCAAGGACATACTTTATAATACCACCCTGGTAGATGAGAGCGAGGCAGCAGTGAAGGCAATAGTCAAGAACAGGAGAGGGAGGTTAAGAACAAGATGCTCTTCAGACAGTCTGGACAAAGACAGTCCCTACCCAGCTCTCAGGAGTTGCCTGCTTAAGAAGGTGGAGGCCCAGGCAGCTCCCAGGGTGACCCTAAAGACAGACTCCAAGGAAAAGGGTGTGAGGGCAATGGTGAATATAAGGAGGTCCCCTTTCAGTAGGCAGAGCAAGTCAGCTCAGGTCTTATTTTTAGAGTCTCTGAACAGTGAAGAGAAGCTTTCTGTGGACAGGATTCCACCACCATGGGAGGGGAAAGGTGCCATGAGAGACTTCTCCAGTGGGGCATACAAGCATTGTGCAGTGATCCCCAAGATCCAGCCATTGGCAGGAAATCGAAAGGCAAGCTTCTTAAATACATAGTATATGGAGACAGAAGTGTGGAGCACCCCCAAAATGAAAGGCCAAGACCCAGGAACAACCTCCACAACCTGGAGTATATACAAATGAACCCAGCCCTGCTGACTCAGATCCACACCATCCTAAAGCAAGGGTTTCTCATGAATGAAAGGGCTAAGTATTTGGTGGAGAGAATGAGAAGTCTCCCACTGCCCACATATTTTTTCTTCAAAGATTTCTTTTCCAAGAGCCCCTTGAATAAAGAGCACTGAATGCCCCAGAAATCAGAATGCATGGTGCGGGAAGACGACAGGAAATAGTTCTTAAAGAGATCAGAAAATAAATTGGAAGCAATTTCATTACCACAAAGAATAGACATTTTTTCTAAGGCACCCCTCCCCTTTCCACCCAATTGTCATTCAGCAACTACTGAATACTTACCAATGAAAAACCTTACCCCTGACCTCAAGGCTGCTCCTGAGCTCTGGTAGAAAATGCTTTCCTCGTCTACAAAACATGGCAAGCAAGGCAGGAGTTAACAGTAAGGGCACAGTAGCACTGTAAGCCTTCAAATGGAAACCTGGAGACAAGCAGTGAGAACAGGAAGCAAAAGCAGGGCAGGTGAGGCTGGGACCAGGGCATCTGGAACTTTCCACACAGGTTGGATCTCCATGCCAGACAACAGTTTTCAAGGAAAAATATCTAAGAGGAACATGACTCTGGGAAACTTTCTGGCAGTATTGCTTACTGCATACTAGAGAGTGAAAGAATTTGGGGAACATTCACTAATTTGCTTCTTCAGGGGCTTGGGTAGGGAACGTGAACAGGAACCTGGCTCTAATTTCTGAACTTTTTTTATCAGTAAAAACAATCCAACAAACGAAAGCTAGTCAGTGAGAGAACTGGGAGGGTCTGCCCTCCTTCCCTGAGTCAAGCCTTCTGGGGGGACCTTCTGACATTTAATTAAGCAAAGACAATGCCCACTGAAGGAAGCTGACCTGAAAGTGACACGCTACTGTGAAATGAGCATGAAGTAGGAGCTTGTTACATATATGAAATGGCCAGTGATCCTGAGCGAAGCGCTTCACAGCTTGAGACCTAAGTTTTCTCATCTATATACTGAGGGCTGGACAAGATGATCTGTCAGGCCATTTTTACCCCTAATCCACCAAAATCCAATGCTTTAGCTTGTTGTCACAAAAGCAGGTATCGAATGGCTATCCTGCAGTGCCTCCAGTCAACATTCAGACTTGTTCCCTGAGGCAATCTAAGACAACAGTTAACATGTTTTTATCAATTAGGTGGTCATGAGATAAATATACATGAGAAGTGGTAGTTTTTCACTTAAATGAATATAATAATGGTACAGCTCTCTTTGAATAGTATTTGTTTATTTCTTAAATATTTAAGTTCCTAAAGACAGTAAGAATAACCCAAGGAAGTGAAATTAATGTCACAAAGCACATGGCTAAATAACTGCAGGTTTGCGGTGCCATGTGTGAGATCAGATGACAGAAGGGAGGCCTACCTTCAGGCAGAGGCTTCTCATGTCCCCTGGAGTGGCCATGTGCTGTTCTACATGACTACTTCCACTTCGGTTATGTAGAAGCTATTTAAAGCACACAGATGGTTGTGATGACAAAAAGCCACCCTTAAGTGAATAATGGAAATTATAAGCATGATTTGGGGGTGGGGGTGGAGGTGAGAGTAGAGATGGGTAGAAAGGAGTGCAATGGAAACAAAGGAGCCTTCATAAAACTAAAGTCACTTCTTAGGATAACATGATTGATTTACTCACCACCTTCTTAGGAACATAAAGCAAACAAGTGGGTTTTCCTTTTACTGCTTTTCTGAAATGAGCTACACTCAAGAAAGCAGCAAGGGGGTTGTGTTGTCCCTGCACAGTGGCAGGAGAGTATGAGGAGCAGCTGAATGCCACAACAGCTCCATCCGAGATCATTTTTCACATGCAGGAACCATTCTTATACTAACTACCCTTTACTGGTAATTTCTGTAGAAATCTGGAAGTCTGGTTGACACCCTCCTGTACAGTGTGCAGTGAATCAACATCATTTCCCTTGGACTTTGCAATCACAGTGGCATTCATACATTCATTCAACAAGTATGTATGTACAGGACAGTGGAGTAAAGAAAACAGTTCTTACTCTCATGAGGCTTAAAATTTCAGGAGGGAATTAGGCAGTCATGAAGTAAACATAAAAACACAGATTGTAATAGGCACTAGAGAATAATGAAGACTTTGGGGAACACAATTTAAATTGGAAAAATATCTCAGTCCCATTAACACATGTTGAAGGGGAATGGCATTGTTTTGCTGGATTTGGGGCCTGGATGCAAGCATATTGGGTACGCATTGTAGGGTAATGCATTTCCTTCCATTTGGACCCAAGTGTATATTTACCACCCAGTTGTGATGAGCTGGGATCCTCCTGCTCAATCTCAGCTTGAAGCACTTGGAAGTTATCTGCCTGCTGTGGGTGATTATTCTGGAGCAAGGTACTTCATTTGCCTCAAGAAACAAATTTGATACCACTACTGTGCCCTTTTGGAACAGAGAATTAGGCAAGACCCCAGTGTGAGGCAGAGTGATGGGATCTGTAGGGACATAATTGATGATGTAACTGATGATGATTTTGGAGTTTCTATATTTCCAAAGTTTCAAAATATTTTCACTTGGTTGATTTATCTTTATGGTGATGACAGTAAGTAGATATATGCCCTTCTTAAAAGTTACAGTAAGAGACTGGGAGCGGTGGCTCACGCCTATAATCCCAGCACTTTGGAAGGCCGAGGTGGGCGGATCATAAGGTCAGGAGATTGAGACCATTCTGGCTAACATGGTGAAACTCCGTCTCTACTAAAAATACAAAAAAATTAGCCAGGCATGGTGGCGGGTGCCTGTAGTTCCAGCTACTCAGGAAGCCGAGGCAGGAGAATGGTGTGAACCCAGGAGGCGGAGCTTGCAGTGAGCTGAGATTCCACCACTGCACTCCAGCCTGGGCAATGAGACTCCGTCTCAAAAAAAACAAAAAAAAAGTTACAGTGAGAGCTGACATTGGGAAAAGGGAGGCTCGGCCAGGGTTATGCAAAGACACAGTAGGGAGGAGGATGGCAAGTTTCTGAGACACCCCAGTAACTGCGTGGGTCCAGAATGCACATGTACAGTCTGCTCTGTGCACTGGAGGTACAGCCACGAATAAGACAAAGTCTCTGCCCTCATGGAGCTTGGTGTCTGCCTACTGGAGCAGACAAAAACAAACCTGCTTTTTCTCATTTGCCTCTACTGTGGGTTCCTTGTATAACTCTCAAATGCTAGCATTTCCATGGATTCCATCCTTGTCCTTCTCTCCTCTCTGCCTTTTCCAGGATAATTTTCCTGGCCACAGGTTCAGCTATGGTCTATGTGCTAGAGCCATACATTTTTATCTTCTGTGTACGTTTTTCTCTAGACCCGTATTTTTAATTGCCTCAGGACAGCTCTCCCTGGATATCCCTCAAACACAATTGTATTATTAATAATTTTCCCTTCAAAATCCACTCCTCTTCTCTATAGACCCAATAGCAACACTGTCCATCCAGCTCTCAAAACCTGAAATGCGGGAGTTGCCTTTGACTCTTCTCTCTCCCATGCATGAGCACTGAATCAATCACCGAGTCCCTAGCATGTCTTGGTCTGTGGCCTCCCTTCTATCTTCAGATTATCTGCTTTTTTAGAATTATGGCAATAACTTAACTGCAAAGACCACATGTACACTTGTGCTCTTTCACTTTGTAATAAATATAAAATGAAAAGTGATTGTCTTTGCTTCTTAACGTCTGCAAGATAAAAGTCCAAAGTCCTTGGTGTGGTCTATAAGGCCCTCATTATCTGACCTGCCTCCCTTCCCAATCTCATCTTGATCCCTTATAGCCCGACACTCAGACATACTAAAGACTTTCCGCCTAACTGACTCACACACACCTATCCTATATGTCAAGATTCGGCTTGACCTTCATCACCTATCTGCATTATTTTTGGATCTGAATTCTCTGCCCACATTGTACTTTCACATACTTCTTTTACCCTTAGTGGTTTGTACTTATGCCTGGTCTAACTAGATTGTCTCCCTGTAACAGACTCCTTGATTCAACAAAGCAGCTCTGAATCAGCCTGAAACCTATGGCACCCTGCAAAATGGCAAACATTCAATAGGTATTTGCCCAGTAAATGTTAATGAAAGGAAAAAAATTCAAACTTCAGTTGGAATAGGATTAGAGATAAGTTAAAAAAAGTTTCCCATAGAAATTTTCCTCATCATAAATATCATCATGCTAAATGTCCCAAGTCTTTCCATGGGTCTAATTTACCAAATCATGACGACTCTCTTTCTCACTGTGTATGTGTAGTGGGAGAGGCAGAGGCAGAAGAGTTTTGTTTTTTTTGTTTTTTTTTTCAAGTCTGCTCTCTGGATTCATTTTTCTGGGGATGAAGTCTCAGGCTATGTAGCTTTTCTGGTCCCTTTTTGGTAATCAACAAATCATCAGTTTCTCCAGCTATTAAAAAGCCTACACCTTCGAAACACCAAGATGCCAAACTCTCTTATATGAAAACATAATTCCGCCTCTTACTGAGGTCTTTGGGTGGGAAGCTTAAAAAGACAGCAGTGTTGGGGCAATTGGTTTTTCTTTTCCTCCCTCCACCTTCTTTCCCATTCAAGAGCTGTTGCTGCCCTTTCTGGAGGGGAGGGAATTACAAAAAAAGATCCTGCCTTACCCAGTCACTGTTAATTATTACTTTGAGCCAGGGTGGGGAATGACTTTCTTTCCTGGAATACACCCTGCTGGAAACCACAGCTGAGATTCTCTAAGCTGGCAGCTTCCAACCTCTTCTCCCTCAACAGCTTCAACATTATATGGCACTCAGCTGCAGGGTGCCTGGCTCCAGGCTGGCAGTCCATTTGTGCAGGGTAGTTTTCAAGATGGCTCATAGCCCATCTCTTTCAGTAACCAGCGTGGCCTATGGGAAACATACATCTTGACTCCATTATTGGTGGGAGTACTCTTTAGTTAACTGCCACAGGCCACTTTAGACACATCTTACCACAGGCCACTTTAGACACATCTTTCCAGAGTGAGGTACCATCCCTGTGTCCCTCAGCATCTAAAGATCACAGGTGAAGGTCTCCAAGTAGTTCACTTAAAAAATACCTCAGTAGGTTTAAGAACAGGGAAAGCTCCCAATTCATTCTGTCAGGAGTATGACTCTCATCCCCAAACTGGACAGATATATAATATGAAAACTACAGACCAATATTCCTTATGAATATAGATGCAAACATTCTAAACAAAATACTAGCAAACCAAATCCAGCAGCATAGAACAAGGTTTATGTAGCATGGACAACTGAGATTATCCCAGGAATGCAAAATTAATTCAATATACAAAAGTCCATTAATACAACATATTAATAAAGGACAAAACAACATGAAAATCTTGATACAGAAGAAGCATTTAACAAAACCCACAGCCCCTCCTTTTTTTTTTTTATTAAAAAACACTCAGTAAACTAGGTTTAATAAAAGAATTTCCTCAACTTGAAGCAAACCCACATCTAACATCATACGCAATGGTGAAAGACTGAATGCTTTCCCCTTAAAATCAGGAACAAGAAAAAGATGTCTGCTCTTGTCACTTCTATCCAATATTGTACTGGAGGTGCTAGCCAGCGCACTAAGGCAAGAAAATGAAATAATAGGAATCTAGACTGGAAAGGAAGAAGTAGAAATATTTCTGTTCACAGATGCATGATCTCATATGCAAAAAATACTAAGTGACGAAAAAAAAGAATTTTAGAAAAGCTACAATATACAAGATCAATATACAAAAATCAATTTTATTTCTAACACCAGTGATGAATACAAAAATAAAAATTAGAAAATATATAATTAAAGTGGCATCAAGAAGAGCAAAATACTTAGAAAAAAATTAAAGATGTCAAGACTTGCACACTGAAATCTATAAAACATCACTGAAATAAACTAAAGACCAAGCAAATGCAAAGACATCCCACGGTCATGGAACAGAAAACCTAACACCATTAAAATGGCAGTTATTTCTCAAATTTATCTACCAATTCAACTAAATCCCTATCAAGATCCCAGCTGTTTTGCAGGAATTGACACAATGATCCTAAAATTCATATGCAATGCAAGGGACCCAAAATAGACAAAATGATTTTGGAAAAAAAATTGGAGGACTTGCACATCCCAAATCTAAACTTACTACAAAGCTACAGCAATCAAGACAGTGCGGTGCTGGTATAACGATGGACATATAGGGCAACGGAGTAAGACTGAGAATCCAGAAAGTCTTATATTTATGGTCAACTGTTCTTTGACAAGGGTACCAGGACCATTCATGGGGAAATAATAGTCTTTTCAACAACTGGTGCTTGGGCAGATGGATATACAGATACCAATGCACTTATGCAAAAAATGGATGAAATAGGAAACTTCACTACATTCTACTGCATGCTGGGTCGTTTTCAGTCATTTAGGCGGCAACACTGACAAGATAACAGAAAGATGGAGGCAATAACATGTGAAAGGCAAAATGGTTTTTTTTAAAAAATGACAATCTCTATCATGAATTTACTTACACTCTAGGCAAAGGTTATTAGAAGAGAAAAAAAACGTTAAGAAAATTCCTTAACTGAAATGTGGAAAGGGTATCAAGAGGAGACCCTAAGACACTCCGTAAGAATCCCAGTGACTCCTCACTGTTCAACTAAGAAATGTACCCCACTATGCTGTGCTACCACGGAAGCAATGGAGGCACTTTGGGGGTTGATGAAGTCTTCATGGGTGAAGTACTTTATCTTGCATGAAGAGTATTTGAGAAATATGACAAGTGAAGATGCTGGGTAGGAATGCAGGGAGAAAAGTGTATAACACAAAGCCAAATTGGAAAGGTCAGTGAGGGGACAATCTGTGGAGGCACTGAATGCAGAGGATATTAAAATTAGCAAGATGGTGTTCTAGCACAATGAGAAGGATTGGAAGAGGGAGATGAGAGTCAGGGAGTTAAATTAGGCAGCTGCTAAGAAAGTCCGGGTGAGTCAGAGGATCAGGACCTGTAAGGGCAGTATAAAGAAAGAAGGAATGACGGCAGAGGTTTAGGGGGAAAGAAGTGACAACCTGTGACAATTAAGGAATGAGATATTTTGATGACTGGGGTGAACGTTACACTTCTTAAAAAGAAACAAAGAATGGTCGATAGAGATGCAAGATGAAGAATTTCGTTTTTACGCCTACTGACTTTGAGGTAACAGAAAGAGATCCTAGAGACAGAGGTCTGAGCAGAAGACAGGGAACTGGGGAAGAATCTTTGGGCGTGACTGAGGTTCACTAGAGAGAACTGGGCAAGAACAGGTAAGGACTTTAAGCAAAATCGGAGGAGTATCCATCATCTAAAATCTGGGTAAACTGGGAAGGAAAAACAAGTAGCCAGAGAAGCAACAGCCCAAGCTAGGGTGTTGTCAAGGTTATAGATGTTACTGATTTTGGCAATGAGGAGGTTATAAGGATCCTTGAAGACTGTACTTTCGGTGAAACTACCATGGATTAGTAGCCTTTCACAGTGCTATCTACCCCACACCTGCATCAAAATCTTGCAGCGGCTGTTAACAAATGCCAACCCACTAACAGGGAGGGGAGAAAAGACTTGGGACTCTGTACTTGTAAAACCCTCTACCCTCCCCAGGCAATTCTTTACACACTAACAAACTGTTGAGGTAAAAGGAGACAAAAGTGAGGGAGCAAATGGAAGGTGTGTTTTTGGATTATATAGTGGCTCATGGAAGGATGGGAGGGGTACAGATGGCCCTTAGACACTGGTGGAAAGAGAAAAAAAATTACAGTAAGCAGGTAAAGGGGTAAAGGGATCAAGACTACAGAGGGACTAGTCTTGGGACGACATTTCTTCCTCTGATAGTTTGTATGGAATTCTTGAGAAAAATTCCTCAAAGGGGCTTGAAATCTCAGAATGGTCATGTTTTTAATGGGAACAGGGAGTGATGCTGCCCCATTACAACCATCTGTTCTAACAGAATGTCTGTATTGAGGAGGGATGAGTAACATCAGCAAGTTCTGTTTGAAGCCTTTTTCTTTTTGATATGTATCTCCCTATACAAGCAAGCATCCCCAAAAGTAGTTGTCTCAGGAAACCAGGGTTAGGATGACCAGCTCATTTGCTGGAGGTGCCAAGGTCCAGAAAAGTTTGGCTGCAGGCTGTTTTCATGTTTTATGATGTTTGAAATGTTCTATAATAATAAAAGGTTAAAAAAAAGTTTACATTTATTTGGAAAACCAGTTACTTTAGTTTATGGTTCCTTTTTTTCCTTCCAGAGCTTCCTGGAGATTGAAGTCTAATTCAAAGGAAACCAAAATACATAAAATAGAGTACCTGGGCAAAAAAAGTACTTTTATAACATAATATTTGGGGTAGAGGAAGTATCCAGTATAGTCAAAATTTCTATGTTTGTTTTGCTCTTCCTTATTGTTCAGGGACATTCCATTAAATAAATAGTAATGAAAAGGCACCAAAAGTCAGAGGACTGACAACATGCCCAGCATAATTAAGCAAGCTAGAGCAGCTACTCTGTCCAACCGATGATTTTTTTTCCTCTAAAATTTTAAGGGTAGGTTCATTTTGACTCTGTTAAAAGTCTACCTGATGTGAACTCTATATCTGATAACCTATTATTTCAATTACTTTAAAACTTGTCATATGGATACATTATTACAATTGTAGAACTTTAATACCATCATAATAAAACTTGAGAACTGAAGAGAACACATTTCTTCACGAATTTATTATATAAAACGCCCTCAGAGTATTTAATTTCTCCTCACTTTAATTACACATTAAGAAGCACAGTGGATGAGAAGCCTTTAAGATGACTACAGTTGCACGAAGGTCCCTTTCATCAAGGTAGCGTATGTACCTTAACAGTGTTCTAAAGGCTGGCCCAGAAAAACCCCATGTTACCTTATCACAATATGGAAAGCATTGTCTTCTTTTTCCACTAAATTATGGTGAAAAGTGCCACAGTTTTATTTAGCATTATGGTACATAACAGTTCTGTCTCAATTATGAAAAAAATTAAAATAATCCTGAAAGACATCCTTTTTCTCCCCCCAATGATTTGAAAGCTGCATTTTTTCCTGCCAATTATTTCAAACAAATCATCAGGTTGATCTACAGTAATCAGTTAAAACAATCACCACAAGGCACAAGCTCAGCACATTAGCTATAGCTTGTAGCAAAAGGATATATCAATGATGTCTCACCTTAGTTAAAAATACATAATCCTTTTATTTTATAATGCAATAAAAGAAATTATTAACATCACATACACAGAAGACTAGGAAAGGGGAAACTACTTACTTCTGGAAATCAGTAATGTAAACCTACTTGTACTTTACTTTTCCATAGTACATGAAAGTAATGTTTAACATGTTTTGAATTAAATTTAACCTGTGGGGCTATACAATGTAATTCTTAGGAGTAATAGTTTCATTCATTTCCAGGTCAGCTTACTGTATGATTAAGTAACACAAGGCACAGTAGCCATCTTTTTCATTATGTTGCAACACTGATCACGTGCCTCGATAAAATGGCTGATTCAACAAGATGATGGCAACACAAAGGGGAGACTTTGGATTGTCTATTTAAAATCTAGGTAATAAGTAAGTAATTAATAAACTCTATCTTAAGTGCACTTTCACATGCTTTTTGTTTATAATAAACAACAAACTTCCTAACTTTGTTGCAATAGGCTTGACTACCATTTCATTTGGCCAAATGCACTTTCCCCAGTAAACTTAAAACAACAAGAACAACAAGAACAAAAATCCCTGTCCTTTCATATACTAAGAAAGAGGATTGGCTACTGAAACAGTTCATTGCAAGACACATGAAGACGACATACTGTGGCATGAGTTGTTTTTAATTTGTTGTGCTGTTACTAAGTTCTGAGGGCTTGCAGTTAAAACATTCCAATTTCTCCCTTCCATCTTTATTGATTCTCAAGATTTTGCACAGAAAACTCTTTGGGGGCTAGAACAGCAGTAATTGCATCACACTGTTTTCAAGACTTCAAGTTTCAAAAGCAAATCATTAAAAAAAAATACAGTTCCTGATTTGAGTTAGATACAGGGACAAAAAAGTAGCACATACTTGAAGGTTACGTGGTCTACAAATGGTGGCAATATTTTCCTTGGGAGAGTAGTTCTGTTGGTATATATTTTTTAAATACTCAAAAGGCTCAACCTCAAGCAGTAATAAACACAAGCAAAAGTGATTTAACCCTTAAAATAAATATTCAGAAAAACCTCTCTGTACATACAAGTGAAAGAATATGTAACACTTTCACGCAAAAAAATAATTATAATAATAATAAAGGATTTGTTCATATATGTAGCTGAAATCTGCTGTTCCAGCCCACATGTCCCCAATAAAGAAGGGAGGCACAGACATAGGTGACGACTGTGGTTCACTATCTTACAGCCTTTTTGTACTGGGACACTATCACCACCAAAAATTTATCCCTCGTTATATTTTTAAAATTTTTTAAATTTTTTCTTTTTTTTTCTTCCTTTTTTTTGTTTTATTTTGTTTTACAGCATGCCAAATCCTTTGGCATACGTGATGGCCTTCAACAATCTCTCTTTAAGTTTTTCTTTGCTTGAGTATTCCGGAAGTAAAAGCACATTAAAGCAAGTATGAGATGTAGGTAACCTAAATAGAGAAAAGGGGAAAAACAGGAAAACAGTAAGTCATGGGAAATACACTTAGAATTAAATGTTCCTATTTTTAGACTGTATATAGTTGAGACGGTTTGCAATGCAAACTATACATTAATGCAAACCATAAACTTTTTGTTGTGTAACTACCAAGTTGTCTTTATCCTATAAATTACTCAAAGCTAGTGACGATGATAAGATACTGTATCCACTGAGTTTTTACTACATACCAGATACTATTTTAGGTATTGCATTCTTACAGTTCATTTAACTAAATCTTTCCACAACAAAACCACAGAGGGGACACATCAGTAAATGCACTTTAGAGGTTAGGTCACTGAGAAGTAACTTCCTCTAAGGTGGAGAAAATACTCAAACCTGTTTTACAAGATTTCAAAGTGTGTGCTCTTAAATGCTTATTAGAAACACTGCTGGCAATATGACTATGAAAATGATTTGATAACGGGATTCTAGCATAATCAAATGATAATCCTCCGAGCCTCAATGTAACCATTCTAAATAGATGATCATGTTATATGGCTTTCAACTAACAAGCTGGGAATCAAAAAAGTAAATGAATCATACTAATTTGAAAAATTCCAAACCAATGTGAGCCCCATAATAATTTTTAACTAGGGCAATTTCTTAAAAGTTTCCTCACACAATGACAGCAAAATATTTTCTCAATTGTCTAATATGATTTGGGGATTTGTATATAAAATCACAAATGTGCTTAGAAACTATAAAGACAGTTCATATGTGTGTGATGAGGAATGCAAGGTTTTCAGTAGGTATACAGTCACAAGTTAATAATTACCTACCTTTCTGTGTCTGGGCCATTTTTGGCTATAATCATCTTTAATTTTCCTAGTCCTCCCACAGGTGCTCTGTCTGTGCCCGTTGTAAACTGCAAGAAGAGTCTTTTCTGTTCATCTGTAAATGAATGAACGATTTCCCAGAACTCCCTAATGAGAAAAAATACAATACTGGTTTCAGTTTGGCATTCATTATGACTGGTACTAATACAAGCTTATGATTTGCATTAAAACTATATTAAGAGACAATTTGGAAGTTAATTATCAGGATAATATCACTTCTGGTGATTTAATAATTTCCAAGCAAATTTATCTTAAACAGCTCTGAATACATAAAAATTTAGATTACAATATAGTAAAATATTAGTACTACAATAGTAAAAAAATTGAGAAAACCCAAGTGTGTAATAACAGGAAGTGACTATTTAAACTATGGTATAATCACATTATGCAGTCAGTAATGAGCAAAAGACAAAATCCTATGAATTGAAAAAGACTGAAATGAATATTTGGAAAAATTAACTCCAGGTGCCTTTGGGTATATATTTTATTTATCCTTTCTCCTTTATTCTCCTGCATCCTTTAACTCAACTTTGGGAGGAAAAAGTGATACAGATTAAGGACAAAAGAAAAAAAGACCCCCTGTCCCAACCAACTAGCCCCAAATGCAAACAACTACATACCTAATAGCAATAATACAAAAGTTCAATTTTTATATGAACTAGAATCCTTTTAACAAGTAATATGTGCTGTGTATGGAGGAGGAGAATTATTCTGACATTTCTGCCACATGCAGTTATTTTAAGAGAATGATTTATCCTGTGGCATTCCTAAAATCTATGTAATAAAAGCTATGTTTTAATGACACTTAATGTTAGTTTGAGTTCTAAAAAACGAAATACAAGCTCATAAAGTGCAATCTTGAAGTTTATTTGAATAATCAGGCATCTACAAAACATATATACACTA
Organism: Pongo pygmaeus; assembly: GCF_028885625.2. Classification (NCBI taxonomy): domain Eukaryota; kingdom Metazoa; phylum Chordata; class Mammalia; order Primates; family Hominidae; genus Pongo; species Pongo pygmaeus. The sequence continues at coordinate 30,133,168 of NC_072389.2, read as the reverse complement.
GTTCATAGCTAAATAAATTTTTTTTGTTTTGAGACAGAGTCTCGCTCTGTCGCTTAGGCTGGAGTGCAGTGGCGCGATCTCGGCTCATTGCAAGCTCCGCCTCCTGGGTTCAGGCCATTCTCCTGCCTCAGCCTCCCAAGTGGCTGGGACTACAGGCGCCCGCCACCACGCCTGGCTAATTTTCTGTACGTTTAGTAGAGGCAGGGTTTCACCGTGTTAGCCAGGATGGTCTCGATCTCCTGACCTCGTGATCCACCCACCTTGGCCTCCCAAAGTGCTGGGATTGCAGGCATGAGCCACTGCGCCTGGCCCCATAGCTAAGTAATGTTAAGATTAAAAAATTAAAAAAAAAATTAAAAGTATTTTTAGTTGCTTATATAATATAAAATGCATTTTAATATTTATTTAGAAAGTTCTTTCCAGAGCCAGGTGTGGTGGCTCATGCCTGTAATCCCAGCACTTTGGGAGGCTGAGGCCTGTGGATCACCTGAGGTCAGGGGTTCAAGATCAGCCTGACCAACGTGGTGAAACCCTGTCTCTACTAAAATACAAAAATTAGCCGGGCGTGGTGGCGGATGCCTGTAATCTCAGCTACTTGGGAGGCTGAGGCAGAAGAATCACTTGAACATGGGAGGTGGAGGCTGCAATGAGCTGAGATCACACCATTGCACTCTAACCTGGGAAACATTTTGAGCCATCTCAAAAAAACAAAATTCATCTCAAAAAAAAAAAAAAAAAAAATTCCAGAATGTCAGCAGAGAACATCACACATCCCAAATCAGTAATTACAATTTTCTAGTTTTTGATATTCTAATATTCCAACATACTATTTTTATTACCAAAATGCTGGCATTTTTGTTGCTGCAACACCATTTATCTGAAATAAATTAAAAGTTTTATTAGAATTCTTGGCTTTCTCCAATCTCCTGACACTTCCCTTCCCTGCCCCTTTACGAATCTACCAGTCAGCAAGAGAAAACAAAAAAGAAACACACAACAACAGAAAACTGAACATGAAACTTGCAGGAGCAACTCTCAGGTAAGGAGGAGAGGAATCAGACCCCAGTTCATGACACTCCTTTTGGGGAGGCTGACCAGAGAAAACAAGTCTGCTGTAGCACAGAACCCTCCAACATAGCAGAAAAGTTGCCCTGCAGTGGGTGGTAATAAAACCTCCTCACACTGCAGGAGGGCTCTGAAGCTTAACTGAACCAGCTACACCTAAGGAGGTAGATCAAAGAGCACCACCGAAGAACAGAGACAGACCCTGCAGGAAGTGGCAGATTAGCAGTGGTCACAATGACCAGTCTGGCTATATTATTACGGAGCTGTTTCTTTGGTCTTTTAAATGAAACCTTTAAAAATTTTATACACAATGAAAACAGGGAACAAAATGCATCTCTTCCTATAAGTGTTATGTGTGTTACATTAACATTTTGAATTAAATAAGAATGCATTTATTTAGAAAGCTGAAGAAAACACGAAGCAGCTTCCAGGTTTCCATATAAAAGTGGTGGCTGTATCGATCACATCCTACTCACATCTCTAAAAATCTACCCAGATCAAAAAGGGGAGAAATAAAAAAAAAAACCTATGACTTAGGTCTAGAGTAAAACTAGGAGACAGAATAATAAACTCCAAATACCATAGAAGTGGGGAAATGAGCAGGGTCCAGCAGGAGCTACATCGAAGAGTGGCTTGTGCGGAATCATACTGATTAGGGATCACCCAAGGCCAGACGCCACCCCCTCCACCACCTGCCCCTCAACAGAGCACTACTGAGGGTAGGTTAGAGCACTGGCAACAGGGTGGTTAAAGGAAGGACTACAGAAAAGTACTCGGGTCCAGCAATGGCAGGCTCAGGAAGGCACCATGCACGAAAGGAAGGGGGGTACCTTCAAAAGCAGAAGTGTCCCTTAAGCGGCTGTAAACGGGTGGAAGCAGCTAATGAAAAAGAGTCTTCATTACGCTACATGGAGCTGAAAAATCAGAAAGTGGTGATTCTGCCCTTACTAAAGCAACAGAAGAGGGATCCCTTCAGCCAAGACCCCTAAAGCCACACAAATTCCTCCCTGCTCCACCATGAGGTCTAGTAATAACAGGTCCAGAAAAAAGTAACATCTATTATAGAAACATAAACAAGAAAAACAGAATTCCGAAGTCCAAATAAAGTTATTATGGGAAGAGTCTGGCGAATGAGAAGCAAAACTTTCCGGTAGACAAAAGTACACCAGAAAAATTCAGTCATAAACAACGGGAAACCCGTAACACCACATTCCAACACAAAAGGAGAATGCAGCAGCAGACAAGACAGACCACCAGTGATAAGAAATACAAATTCAGAAAGAAATGAGCGCATCTTAAATAGAAATAAGAATACTAAAAAATACTGAAGAAATATGCAAGGTAACTTTGGAAATAAAGGCTAATTTTATTATAAGGTGACCAAAGAAGAAGCAGTATGACTAAAATTTCTACTGAGGACAGACTCTAGAAAATTAAAAAACAAAGAAAATGAATAAGATAAACATAACTAAAGAAATGCATATCAAAGCATAATTAATGAAAAAGATTAATAGCTAACTACATAAACATAAAAGCTTTCATTTGGCAAAAATCCTATAAGCAAGGTTAAAAGACAAATGACAAACTGGGAAAAAATATTTGCAAATTTACCAGCGTCAAAGGACTAATCTCCTTAACATATAGTTTCTAAAAATGAAGAAAACGACCAGCTGAGCAGCAAAATGAGCAAAAGACTATATAAAACTATAAACAGCTCTTAGGTACAAGAAAAAATGTCCATCATCATTCATAATTGAGGTAAGCTCAAAAATTGTAACTACAGTAAAATACCATTTCTCAATTGGCAAATAAGTAAACATCCACATTTAACAACACATTCTGTTTGGAAAGTTTTAAGAAAAGACATACTGTTGTAAACTGCTGGTGGGAATGCAAAATGTTATTTTTCTGTGAAGGAAAATTTGGCAGTATCTAGCAAAATTATACATGCATCTACCACTTGATGCAACAATCCCACTTTGAACATTTTATCTTAATGATACCTTACATATGTACGGAATAATGCATGAACATTAAGAGGATTCACTGTGACATTAGTACTAACAGCAAAAAGTTAAAAATAACCTCGATGCCCATAAATGTTGATAAGCTATGCTGCATCCACACAAAGTAGCAGTATTCAGTCATACAAAACAAAATGGAAAACACCTTTGCGATGACGTGGGATGATTCTCAGGATACACTAGGAAGACTATTTTCCTAGTCTGTCCTCTGATAAGGCCTACAAGCAGTAACGTTCAAAAGCAAAGGCCATACTTTGCATCTAAAATCTGACTTCTAAATGCCATTCTCCAACAATTTATTGGAAAAATAACTTATTCCAGGCCTGAGAATGAATGTTCGAGATTAGCTAGAAATTTCAAAATCTAATAAGGTCATTTTAAAAGCACACGAAGGCTAAGCAATTTGAATATCATTTAGAGTAATGACTGTGAAACATATTAAATACAAAAACATTCATGAGTTCATAATATTCAAAAAGGCAGCAAAAACCAACCAAAAAACAAAATTAAATTGTCACTATTAAAATTATTACATGAACTCCTTACTCTAAAAACCTTAAATCTATTTTATCATGCCTTTTCTGTAGAACTGTTTTTCAAGGTAATCAAATGGCACCCAGTGATGAGAAAAAAGAATGCCAGGTATATGTAGGACAAGCAGATGGAAATTTTTTTTCCCCAAACAGCCATTTTGCAATCCCCAATGAGATAACAGATTAAGGTAATTGATACTGATAAATACGAAAATCAGGTGAAGGGCAGGTAGCAGGTTCTGGAAAGATGATGATAGCAATGACATAGTTATTATTATTATTTTTTTGTTTTATTCCCTCCCAACCTCCCCTACAAAAAGAGTAAACTGAATGAGAAAACCAAAGACCCACAGACATTATCTACAACAAAACCATGAACCATTGCATATAATTGGACAGAAACAAAGCTCTGACAACTACAAGACTGGTTAGAGTAAGGAAACAGATGCAAGGTAACTGACTGGGTTTCTTACAGCCCTGAGAACACTGCCAACCCACTGGAAAGCACAGGCCAATCTGAAAACAGGGCTTAAAGTTTAAAAAAGTTCTACAGCATCTAATTTGCAGATGATTACAAAGGGATCATGATGTAGTAAGCTCTGGGCCCTTAAAACTCCCGAATACCAAATCCCCCCCCCCGAAACAAACCTTGTACCGAGGAAAAACTTCTGGGAATAACTTCCAAATGGACCAGATCAGTAATAAAAACCAAAAAAAGTTCAAATATATGTGTGGGGCAGAGGAGTAAAGAAGGCAGTTTCAGAAAGCACAAGGGCATATTTTTGACCATTTTACAAAAACACAGACTTCTCCCCGTCCCTAAAAAGCGAGAAAAGTTATCCTGGCCCATCTCTCCCTCGTGCAAGTATGAGAAACTCATTTCACTCACACACACACACACACAAATAAATAACCAACAGAACAGAGTGAAACAGTGTAACTATTAGAGAAAGAGTATGTGCATATACATGAGAATGGTGTCCCTACAGAAAATCAAAGTACATCAAACAATATGCAGATAAAACATGAAAACTGTAAACAAATTTCAAACTGAGCTAAAAAGAATTTAAAAAATAACAAATCATTAGAAATGGGAAATTTCTGAATGAGGGTAACTGAAGAAAAGGAAGATATGACACAACTAAGGAGTGATTAGAAATGCAAGGAAAAAAATCACATCAAATACAAAGAAACTAAAACTAAACTAGAAGAAACATAAAGGTGAATAAAACACAACAATAATACCAGAACCTGAAGGCAGAAGAAAAATCTTAAAATCAAAAAGAAATAAACCCATGGTTGAGACTCTCCTTGCTGGTCCAGAGACACAGTGCTGCTGTGTACTGGCAGGAGGAATTCTGCTATAATTGGTCCTGGCAGTGTCCACCTTTCCTGCAAGTGTTCCACAGCCCAGGGACACAACGTGGTCAGGAGCACTGCCAGGAACAGCAGCAAGGGGGAGCCTGCCACAACAGGCACAAGGCTCAGGAAGCACTCTCCAGCCCACGAAAATCTAGTGGGGGTCCTCTTCCCTCACCCAAACACACACTGCGCAGCTCAGCCTGGAGAAGGCCCCTCAAGCAGCACTACTAGGAACCAGTGCGAGCCCCAGTGGACTGAGATAAAAGCAACAAACCAAAACAGCACCACAAAGGCATTGAAAAATGGTCACTGGAACCACAGCCCACAAATATATGCTAGTACCTACGTGCTATACCTTAACAGGTTACTACTGAAGTTAAAATTTTTAAAAAGTACAGAGTCTCCTGATATAATAACTAAAATGTCCGAGACACAATCCAAAAATTATCTGTCATACCAAGAACCAGGAAAATTACATGAAGGAAAGAAAATCAATGCTGACACTGGGATGAGTAAGATGCTGAAATTATCTGACAAGGATCTTAATGCTGCCATCAGAGAAATGATATGACAAGCAATTACAAGTTCTACTGTTTCAAAAACGAAACAATAGAAAATCTCAGCAAAGAAACAGAAGTTACAAGGAAAAAAAAGCAAATGGAAATTATAGACCTAAAAAATAGGAGAAAAATAATCATTAGATGGGCTCAACAGTAGAGTGAAGATGACAAAGGACAGAAATCTGAACAAAAGAGAGAAAACAGACTGAAAAATGAACCATGCATCAGGTACATGTGGAACAATAACAAATGACTCAACATTTGTATCATTAGAGGCCTAGAATGGAGAAAAGAGTGACGCTGAAAGAACACCTGAAGAAATAACGTTGAAAATTTTCCATGTTTGGCAAAAGACACAAACTTACAGTTTCAAGAAGCTGAGCGAACCCCAAATAGCACAAATAAAACTATTCTTCGGGAATAAAGGGAAAATAAAGTCATCTTCAGAAAGAGAAAAACAAAAAGAATTTCTCAGTAGCAGAACTGCCTTTGAAGACTGGCTAATGGAAGTAATAAAAGATGGAATCTTGGAAAAAATAATGGAAATAGCAGAAACATGGCTACATACAACAGAGCATCACTCCCTTGATAAGTTCTATAAGTCATATTGGATAACTGATACAAAAACTGTAACAGCATTAATCCTCAAAACAATACTATTCAAAAGTGGGGAAAGAGACCTAACTGAAATTAAGGTTTCCACATCTCATTCCATGTGATGGTATTGATGGCAGTGAATGGTGATAAGTCACATTATCTATAATGTGATACCCACAATGACCATGAAAACAACTATAAAAAACACTTTGGCCGGGCACGGTGGCTCATGCCTATAATTCCAGCACTTTGGGAGGCTGAGGTGGACAGATCACGAGATCAAGTGTTCGAAACCAGCCTGGCCAATATGGTGAAACCTCATCTCTAATAAAAATACAAAAATTAGCCAGGTGCGGTGGCATGTGCCTGTAGGCCCAGCTACCCAGGAGGCTGAGGCAGGAGGACTGCTTGAACCTGGGAGGCCAATGTTGCAGTGAACTGAGATTGTGCCACTGCACTCCAGCCTGGGCAACAAAGCGAGACTGCGTCTCGAAACAAAAACAAACGAACAAACAAAACAAAACAAAACCCAAACACCAAACAAATCAAGGGTCTTAAAAATCTTAAAAAATGTTCGAGTAATCATGGAAGGCAATAAATAAATAACCATAAACAGAAGATAGAAACAGAAAACAAATAATAAAATGGCAGACCTCTCCCTAACATATCAATAATTACCTTAAATATAAATGGTCTAAATAAAAAAATTAAAAGGCAGAGACTGACAGTTTTTATTAAAATGACAACTATATGCTGTTTACAAGAGATTCATTTCAAGTTCAGCAACACAGGATGAAAGTAAAATGATAGTAAAAGATCATGCAAACATTAATTAAAAAAAAAAAACAAATGGTTACACTCATATCAGATTCAGAGCAAAGAAAATCGCAAAACAGAAAAACCTTATACAATGATAAAGGACCAATCACCAAGATATAGTAATTCTAAGTGGGTATGAACCAAATGATAGAGCCTCAAAATAAATGAAACAAAACCTGACAGAGATAAACAGATAAATCTCAGAAGCAGACCTATATAAATATTCTCAAGCGATTTTTAACATATGTGAAAAAAACAATTCAATGAAGGAAGAACATACCTAGAAAATACATAAGGAACCCTTAAAACTCAACAGTAAAAAACCAAATGGACTCTTGGTATTTAATCCCTGAGAAATACAAACTTTTTGTTTACAACTAACATCACAGTTAATGGTAAATATTATAGTCTCTCTCAATAAAATGAGGAATAAAGTAAGAATAACTTCTACCAAAGGTTCTAGCCAGTGCAATAGAGGAACAGTAATAAATCACATAAACATTGGAAAGAAAGAAACCTGTCTTGATTTGTAGATGACATAGCTGTTTACTAGAAAACCCTATGAAATCTACTAAATAACTACTAGAATAAGTCTATTTAGAAAGGTTATAGGATACAAGATCTATATATAAAAATCAATTTTATTTCAAGATAGTAATAAGTGAAAAGCAGTATTTAAAAAATACCACTAATAGCATTAGAAACATATTTTAAATTTATTCCTAACCAAAGAGTACATGATTTCAACATTAAAAACTATAAAACAGTGCTGAGATAAACTAACAAACATCTAAATAAATGGAGAGAGGTACGGTGTTCAAGGATTGGAAGAATATATTGTTAAAATGTGAATTCTCTCCAAATTGACCTACCCCAGTCAAAGCAACCCAAATCAAAATCTCTGCAGGCTTTGCCCTTTTGTTTGTAAAAATTAACTGATTCTAATATTTATATGCAAATAAAAGAGTCAAAGCAACCTAGTGAAAAAGTTGTGGGACTCACAGCATCTGATTTGAAGCTGCAGTAACCATAACAGTGTCATTTTGGCAAAAGGACAAAACAAATTAATAGAACAGAATGGAGAATCCAGAAACACGGCTCACACACAGATTGATTTTCAACAAAGGTGCAAAGGCAATTCAATGGGGAAAGAAAAGTCTCTTTAACAAATGGTACTGGAACAAATAAATAAAACTATTTAGAAAATGAATGACATCCACTGTCTAACAGCATCACAAAAATTTATTGGTGGTGGATCACAGATTTACACATAAAAGTTAAACCTACATTATACAATTAGAAGAAAACATAAGAAGATATTTGTGGCTTTGGGCTAGGCAAAGATATAAAAGCACATAAAAAACCATAAAAGAAAAAATAAATTAGACCTCAAAAAATGAATAATTTCTGCTCACCAGAAGACACTTAAGAAAATGAAAAACGAAGCCACAGACTTGGAGAAAATAATCATAAACTACTTATCAGAAATGGGCCTTTTCTATAGAATATACAGTATTCCCCACTTACCCATGAGGAGTACGTTCCAAGACCTCCAGTGATGTCTGAAATTGCAAATAGTACCGAACCCTGTATATACTATGCATGACTTATTTTTCCTTCTTCACAATTTCACAGATACAATACTCATTTTTACCATAGATTTTAGCAACCTCAACATATGATTTTTAAATTCTTTCCTTAAAGGACGCACTTTCCAGCTTCTCTTTGGCATATATATTCGAATTTCCAACATCACTGCTCTTGTGCTTTAGGGCCATTATTAAGTAAAATAAGGGTTACTTGAACACAAGCATGAGATACTTCAACAGTCGATCTGATGACCAATAGACTAAAAGTGGTGGGTAGTCTAGACAACAAGGATATACTGGAAAAAGGGATAATTCACGCCCTGGGTGGAAAGGTGGGAGATTTCACCATGTTACTCAGAATAGCATGTAATTTAAAACTTAAGAGTTGCTGGCTGGGTGCAGTGGCTCACGCCTGTAATCCCAGCACTTTGGAAGGCTGAGGTGGAAGAATTGCTAGAGTCCAGGGGTTTGAAACCAGCCTGGGCAACACAGTGAGACCCTGTTTCTACAAAAAAAAACCAACTAAAAATTAGCTGCACACCTGTAGTACCAGCTACTCAGAGGGCTGAGGTAAGAAGATTGCATGAGCCCAGGAGTTTCAGTTTATAACAATCTGTAGTCATGCTACTGCACTCCAGCCTGGATGATAGAGACTTTGTCTCTTAAAAAAAAAAACCAACCAACCAACCAACCAACCAACCAAACCTCCCTGCCCTGCACCCGCCAACACACACATACATCAAAAACCCTGAGTTATTCATGGAATTTTCTACTTAATATTTTTGGACCACTGCTGACCAAAGATAACTGAAACCAAAAAAAAGCAAAACTAAGGATAGGGCATACTGCTATATTTTAAGAAAATATCTGTAGTCAATAGAAATACAAAAATCCAATATTAAAAATGAGGAAAAGACACTTTTAGTTAAATATGCACCTACTATATGCTTTGGAAACTCCACTCCTACATGTTTACCCAGGAGAAATAAAACATTTCCACAATAAGACTACACAGCTTTATTCACAATAGTTCCAAACTGGAAACAATCCAACTGTCCACCAACAGGTAAAAAAACACATTTTGCATATTCATATAATGCAACACTACTCTATAATTTTTTAAAAGGCACTATAAATCAATGCAATAACATGGATGAATCTAAAGAGTCTTGATGCAGTACAAGTACATAAGATTCCATTCATAAGAAATTCTAGAGCAGACAAAAGTAAGCTACAGTGACAGTAATTAGGACAGTTATTGTCTGTTCTAATGGGGGATGGAGATTCACTGGAAGGGAAAACATGGGAACTCTGTGCTAATGGACATAGTCTACACCTTGACTGAAATATGATTACATAAATATAATTTTTAAAAACTAACCTAATTAAGCCCTGGGTATTTCACTGTATTCAAATTTTACCCCACACAACATCGACACCACTATTATTACCACCACATTGATAACATTTAGAGAGCAGTTAGGGAATCACATTATTTTGAAAATTAGTAAGTAATGGGAAAGAATTAAGCATTATCGTATCTGATATGTACATATTTATATACATGTATACAGATCCTATATGTGGATCTGTAATTTAGGGTAGTCATAGAGTTGATGAGAAAGAATTTTTCTTAAGAAGTATTACAGGTAATAAAGGAAGGAGGAATAAAGAATTCAAATATCACAATTTTGCAACCCTCAATGAATTAGATCTAGGCAATCAGAATCCATGATAAAAATTACTAGAAAAGACAGAAAGCAAGTGAGACTTTAAGTTATTCCTGCAAACCAACATCTATGAAGTATTTGGGAAGGAAATAAACTCTGAATCTGTTTTTCGTTTTTTTGAGACGGAGTCTCACTCTGTTGCCCAGGCTGGAGTGCAGTGGCACGATCTAGGCTCACTGCAACCTCTGCTTCCCAGGTTCAAGTGATTCTCCTGCCTCAGCCTCCCGAGGAGCTGGAATTACAGGTGCCTGCCACCACACCCAGCTAATTTTTGTATTTTTAGTAGAGACGGGGTTTCACCATGTTGGCCAGGCTGGTCTCAAACTCCTGGCTTCAGGTGATCCGCCCGCCTCAGGCGTTTTTGCACATATTTTTCAGGTGCTGAAAAAGCTCTCCCTGATTTCATTTCTTGTTGACTGCTTAGAGACATCTTTCCAAATGTCCCTCCTTGTCACTTTTTCAAAGTCAGGGGCAGGGACTGCACGTTTTTTTGATTGGTAATTTTTGTTTCAAAGGTTTGATTCAGAGTCAGAGTTGATTTTGCTAGGTATGGTGGCTCAAACCTGTAATCCCAGCACTTTGGAAGGCCGAGGCAGGCGCATCACCAGAGGTCAGGAGTTTGAGACCAGCCTGGCCAACATGGCAAAACCCTTATCTCTACTAAAAATACAAACATTAGCCGGGCGTAGTGGTGTGCACCTGTAACCCCAGCTACTCAGGAGGCTGAGGCAGGAGAATCACTTGAACCCGGGAAGCGGAGGTTGCAGTGAACTGAGACTGCGCCACTGCACTCCAGCCTCAGTGACAGAGCAAGACTCTGTTTAAAAAAAAAAAAAAAAAAAAAAAAAATTAACAAAATCTTATTTCTAGTGGTTTACATATTAATGATGCTGGCAATTTTTAGTTGAAATATATTACACAGCCTCGCAGTTTTTATTTTTATGAATTCTGCATACAATAAATAAATACCAACCAAAATATCTATACAGGCATACCCCAGAGATACTGCCGGTTCAGTTTCAGACCATGGCAAATAAAGTGATTATGGCAGTAAAGTGAGTCACACAAATTTTTTTGTTTCCCAGTGCTTATAGAAGTTATGTTTACACTATACTGTAGTCAAGTGTGTAACAGCATTGTCTAAAAATAAGTACATTATCTTAATTTAAAATCATTGCTAAAAATGCTAATGAAGTGAGCACATTTTGTTGGAAAAATGGTGCTGGTAGACCTCCTTGATGCAGGGTTGCCACCAAAAAAACTCAGTATCTGCAAAGTGCAATAAAGTGAGATATGCCTGTATTGTTCTTTTTCTCTTCTGTTATTACATGCTCTATTTTAAGTCTTCAACTACCGAATACTTGTAGACTATTTAACGAATTAATATTTTCATCATATTTATATTGAGAAAATTAAGAAGCTGAATTTAGTTAGAAAAGGTTTAGAATATCATCAACTCTTGAGGATGAGTTGGAAGCTACTTTATCTGTCATTTTTCACATAACACTAGCTTGCCCTTCAAATCATACATTTAAAAATGATCTTAAGATACATACCAAGTAGGGATTATGTTGTTATAAAAAGCTAGAAATAAAATTAAGACTTTAATTTTAAAGATAATTTCTCTATAAAGAATAGCACGATATGTTCAACTATTCTCAGAGATGCATCAAATATGACTTTTTTTCCTATTAGAAATTATATCTATGATCAATCATATTACAGAGATATTGCTGTTATACTCCTTGTGACTGATGAGGGGGGTTTTCCTATCACCATGTTATCCCAACCCTTTAATGAATCACCTTTGAAACTCTGAATAGGTAGCAGCACGGAGGTTGCTAAGAGTAAATACATTCACCACTGCTGCCAGAAATGACCAAAGGTGCACCAAAAAGAAGAAATACTGGTGAATTTCCACACACAACGACGAACAACCTTATAAAATCACAGAACGAATGAATATAAAGTAACATACAGCCATCCTGTGGTATACGTGACAGGGATTGGTTCCAGGACCGCATGTGTATACCAAAATCCATGCACGCTCAAGTTCTGCAGTTGGCCCTGCGGAACCGGCGTGTATGAAAGTCAGCCCTCTGTATATGCAGGTTCTGAGTCCCACCAATACTGGATCTGCTCTTAGTTGAGAAAAAAAATCTGTATGTCAGAGGGCCCATGAAGTTCACAGCTGTGTTGTTCAAGGGTCAACTGTAATATAAAAATAACATTTATTGCTAGATAGAGTTGATATTCATTCTAGTGTTTATATACTTGAGTCTTAGAGCAATAGCCTTTGGAGACAACTTCCAGGAAGGTACCTGTTTGCATGCCTTCTCACTGCAATCCATCAGTGGCTGCCACTTGAACCAGTCTTAGCAGGGGATGGGGAAGCCTATGTCTTTCAGAATTGGATGGCGTAGTACACAGAAGTAGACAGTACAGTAGTAAGGGCATTTGCTTAAAAGCAGATATAACTGGGAACCTCTACATCTTTCTGTGAGAATTTAGGGCTTAGTTTTTTAAGGTGTAAAATGGAAATACTAGTATGTATCTGGACATATTATCTTAAGAATTAAACAAAAGACTGTACCATTTCACTCAAAAAGTGCTTGATCCTGGGAAGCCATGTAACAGTTCAAAAGAAAGGAAAAATTGCAGACGTGGTAGCCTTATTTTAATTATCTTCTAACCAGCAGTAAGCATACTCTAACCACTGAGAAATACTAGATAATCCATACCCCAAATGCAGGAGAACACATGAGACTTATATATAACAACACTTCATTCATGAAATAAATCACAAGATTAGCTCTGAAAAATGGTGATTATATTACAAACACAAATATAAGTATATAGATGACAATTTGTGAGTTTGCTTATTTGGGAATTAGTACCTAGACATAAAGGCCTGAAGCAAAATCACACACCCCTTTGGTGAATCAAATCTTCCTTTGAAGAATTAAGTACCTCACCTAATCAGAACAGAGTCCCTGGTATAGCCACCGTCATATTCTGTAGTTTCTTCTAGTGCTTGGAAATCTAGATTCTGCAAATTCAAGAAAATATGTCTTAGTATCTGCTATACTACTGTACCATTACAAACAATAAATCAATACATGACTTTTTGCAGACACCTGCTTTCTTACCCGGCTTCCACATATAAGCAATTCAATTTCTTCTGGTCTGAATAAGTACTTTAAGGGAGATTCATTGGTCACCATATGAAAACCTCTCCGAAAAGCCTTGAACTGTTTTTCTACTGATTTATTGAGAATGTAGTCAGAATAAAGATTGACAAATTCCTGTAGAAAACATTAATCACAAGAACTTCTTATAATATGCTATGCAAACAAAACACAAGTTATTGGGCTGCATAGCTTTTTAATTTTTCCAAGAAAAAAACATTTAAGAATATTCTTAAAAATTCAATTTTACACCTACTTCTTACAATTTCACAATTCTGTTATAGCCAATATTAAGCTATGAAAAGGCCATATACATAAAACTGTCAAGAATATTCTTAAAAATTCAATTTTATACCTACAAAGAAAACTACTTCTTACAATTTCACAATTCTGTTATAGCCAAGATTAAGCTATGAAAAGGCCATATACATAAAACTGTCATACATATAAATGTCAATTTCAATAATGTATTAAACAGAACTGAATATAAATGCTGGAGACGCAGAAAATTCTTTAGGTTCTCTCAACTAGGTATGCAAACAGACACATTTAAACCATGTATCCATCTATTTATAAATGCCAACCGTTTTAAGAGTACAATGTATTTGATTTAAGCAAACCAGGAAGTCCCATGTTTTCTACCATAGAATATTTGGTAAGCTGCCTACTGTATCCAGTTCAGCAAAAATGTAGAAGTACTGACTCACACATAAACTACTGTATCAGATCATGAAAGGAAAATGTGCTTTGTACCCTTAGTGTGTATAATATTTAATCAAAAAATTATATCAATATAAACATGTTTCTTAAAGGTATACTATATATTTGTCATAATTTTTTCCTTGTTATGTTCTGGGTTATTCCCATTCCCGATGAACACATTTTAGTCAATAGAAACCCAAATCTGATGTAAAGAATACTTTTCAGAAATGTATTTGTATCACAAACAAGATATACATGTGTAAATTAAATGTAATTTTTATTTGTTCTGTGATAAAGACCTTAATCATGAGGTTCCTGCCTACAGCTTAATACAGGAAACACCCTGCTTCTTGCTTTATACTACAACCACACGTAGCTATTAACTATCTCCTGCTTCATGTCCTCTTTCTCTAAAAGGGGCTTTAGTGCCCAACTGTGTGCTTTCATACCAACTTATATCCAAGATTTAGAAAAGTGGACTCTAGCATTTACATAAACTTAGTTACTTGTTTTTTTTTGTACAGACTAAATTAGATACTTCTTTAAAAATTATAAGCATACATGCTTTGAAACTGTTAATGAAGAGACAAAATGTGACATAAAAACATTTATTACCTTCCTGTTTTCATTTGTAATTGGAATTTTATCACCATTTTCCTTTAGATCATACATCATTGGGTTACCAAAAAGATCTGTCTGTGATATCTGGAAAGTGATCATCATGTCATCTTCCACATTCCCTTCATACTCCAATAAATCTTTTAAACTCTGATATAGAACCTAGCAACCAGAAATGGTAAATTGAGGCCACCATAGAACTACAAGATACAACAAATAATTTATATCACTCTTCTTAGAAGACAACAAAAATCTTATCAATAAAAATTGTAAAAAGTGTAGACAGTATCCCTCCAGTCCCCCAAATAGTTTCCAACCTATAAAAGAAAGACTGTCAGTCACTGTGATGTCCCATTCTCTGCTGAGAAACCCCATACCACCAATTTAGCAACAGATTTCACACTGTGCTCTATGAGAAATTCTGTGGTGTCTCAAGGTGGGGGTGGGGGTGGTAGGAGCAGGCACACTCGTCGTAACTACCAAGACCCTTAGCCAGGGCTGCTCTGATTTTTACCTCTCTCTTAAGATTTCACTAAAACACAAACAAAATGTTTAGAAACACTTCTCTATGGAATCAATCTTACAAAAGCTTCGTGCTGACAGCAATATATAAAAATGCCCCCCTTTGAGTTTTTAAGTGTTTGTGGTACTTCGGTCAGATTAAAACATTTTTATCTTATTGATAAGAGTATCAACAAAGATTCTAAACAAAAACTTTAAAATTTTGATATAAATTAAATTTTTGCATTTAAATAAAATCTAAGAGACTGAATTAAAAAAATGACAAAGAACTTACTGGGTGAGAGTCTCCCAAGTCACGAAAAGTTCCTTTTTTCCCCATTAGCTTCCTGTAGACAACCATGGGAAAATGTACATCCAGTATACAGTTATTGTAAATAGCCAGACCCAGTACTATGCCAATCAGAGTAAACTGACCCTCAGTTTCAAAAGAAGATGGATTAAACCAAAACAATTTTGTAGATTCATCGTATGTGAACATACCTATAAGAAATGATTTTTAAAAATACATTACTTTTGTATTTTATTAAGGACTGATGAATAATACAAATATAAACTTAATTATGCATATAAAACATTTAAAATATATGTAATTAGGCATGCAACATTGATTTCTATTATATTAGCACTTGAGAAAACAATGTCCACATATATCTAACTGTTATAAATTGGGGTGAATGGTGATATGTAATTTTATGAAGCCAAAGGAATAAAGTAGTAAGTAATTTGGTGGCATCGGGTAGAAAAATACGTTAATTAAATTCAAGCTTTCTAATTTTCTACTAACACATAAGAAAAGTTGTATTCATACTTTATCCACCCATAGCTGAAAAATAAACATAAAAAAAACCAAAAAATGGCTACATTTTGAAAGTGTTTCATTTATAAAAATATAATTACTTATATCTGTACCACACGTACTATTTTTGAAAACAATTTTTTATTTTTTTCCTTGAGATGGAGTCTCGCTCTGTCGCCCAGGGTGGACTGGAATGGCATGATCTCAGCTCACTGCAACCTCCGCCTCCTAGGTTCAAGCAATTCTCCTGCCTCAGCCTCCTGAGTAGCTGGGACTATAGGCGTGTACCACCACGCCAGCTAATTTTTGTATTTTTAGTAGAGAAGGGGTTTCACCATGTTTGCCAGGATGGTCTTGATCTCTTGACCTCGTGATCTGCCAGCCTCAGCCTCCCAAAGTGCTGGGATTACAGGCGTGAGCCACCACGCCTGGCCTAAAAAACAATTTTTAATCACAGTAAGGAAAGGTTTGTTTTTTCAAAATTAGACAATGGTGCCATGAAATTTTTCTAGCATTTTCCTAATAAAATCAGATGATCTGAAATAGATAAACCTGGATAAATCTGATGAACTTAGATATAACAAAGCTATTCAATACACATGTTAATTATGGGCCAATATGTAAAAGAAAAGTAGTTTCGTAGTCTTTCAACTTCACATGGTCTTCACTATGCAAGCCCCAATCATGGAGGCTTTTTTTTTTTTTTTTTTGAGACGGTCTCGCTCTGTTGCTCAAGCTGGAGTGCAGTGGCACTCGGCTTACTGCAAGCTCCGCCTCCCGGGTTCATGCCATTCTCCGGAGTAGTTGGGACTACAGGCGCCTGCGTGGAGGCCTTTTTTATATCACTCATTGGAAAATTGGGGCCGGGCGTGGTAGTTCACACCTGTAATCCCAGCACTTTGGGGAGGCTGAGGCAGGCAGATCACTTGAGCTCAGGAGTTCAAGACCAGCCTGGGCAAGATGGTGAACCCCGTCTCTACAAAAACACAAAAATAAGCTGGGTGTGGTAGCATGTGCCTGTAGTCTCAGCTACTTGAGAGGCTGATGCATGGGGATGGTTTGAGTCTTGAGCCTGGGAGGTGGAGGTTGCAGTGAGCCGAGACAGAGCCACTACACTCCAGCCTGGGCCTCAGAGCCAGATCCTGCCTCCCTCCACCAAAAAATAAAAGATTAAAAAAAAGGAAAATTGGAATCTTTGGAATGAGTACTACTAAAAATTGATTTCTTCCCTTTTAAATGACTAAGGAAAAAAATTTTAATGGAATTTAAATCATTTTACTAAATGTTTAGTTGCTACTGTGAAACAATGAAAACATCTTAAGAATTAAGTCTGAAAAAATCTGTAATTTCCAATAGAAAAGTAGAGCTTAGAAATTAGAAATCAAATTATACAGTATGTAAGTATTTTAACCTGTTTATAAGAATTTTAAAATATTTGAAAATGTCATTGTCACTTTAAGTTTAAAAATAAGGAGCTTTAACATGTTTCCTTGATCACTAGGTGTATGAATTAAGCTTAGGACACTTTCTGAATGCAAAATGGTTTGAAAATTAAACAATTCATATTTGAGTTTCATGGTTTCTATCTAAACATTTTCTTACAGGCCAAGTTACAACATCCATGGAAATGCTTTTAGCTATAAGTATGGTATTAACAGGATCAAGAACAGCTGACAAATAAATACAATTAATAAATTTGTTCAAGCTGGCAATGGTGTGTCTAAAAAATTAATAAATTTAATAAAATGTCACAAATGCCCTTCCTTGGAACCAAGAGCAATAAGCTATAAGTTAATCAAAATATAACTCTGAAGTTCCATTTTAGGCACATTTTCTTATGTTCCAGGGAGAAAAGCAACATAACCTCCTGGTAAACTATTCCTTTTTGATACTTCTACTGCCATCACTTCAGTTATCTTACTGGAACTGCTTAATCTATGTTTTTTCTTATAAGTATTTCTGCATATAATGCAAGTATGCTTTATAGCTAAGGTTTAACATTTCTAGATACATCAAAAACTAGAGCTAAGGTTTACGAAATTTAAGAACCTTATGAAGTTTATAATTTTCTATCTCAAAAAGGGCGTCGTCTTATGTATCTCTGATTTACTTAGAACTACATACAAATGGCATAGCTTTTTAGTTATTAATAAAACACTAGCTAGACTATAGATAAGGGATGCGTGCGTGTGCGTGTGTGTGTGTGACCAAGAACAGTAACAGAAAGGTCAACTCAATTAGAATCAACAGGCTGTAACAGCTCAAATCTCAAAGCTGAAGGGAAATGACATACATTATTCTATGCACACTCCCGGAAACCTTTTCCTGTAATTGTCATGTACTCAATTTTAAACATAAGCAAGCTCAGTTACTAAGTGGTTATATTTACAGTAGAAACTGAACCAGTTCAGAATTATGCAGTTAAGTAGAC
This sequence comes from Pongo pygmaeus, assembly GCF_028885625.2. NCBI lineage: Eukaryota > Metazoa > Chordata > Mammalia > Primates > Hominidae > Pongo > Pongo pygmaeus. The sequence goes on along the minus strand of NC_072389.2, from coordinate 30,114,632 downwards.
TACCCAAAAGACTGCATCTTTTCCCTGTTCTACTTTATCACAAAACGGAAAAAACTAAAATTCCGATCCTTCACTTTCAAATTTCCAAATCCCATCAGCCTTTCCCAAACTGTGTTCAATAACAACTCTTCTGTTAGGGCAGAAAAAGAGTTCTGGAGTTCAAAAAGTTTGGGGGAAACATTACCTATATTAAGCCCCAAGAACTCTTATAGCAAATAAACCTAATTAATGTGTTATCAGCTAGTGTTTCTGAACTTTGAGCATGACATACTTGTGAGACAGTCTCTCAATACTCTTCAAACCACTGTTCTTTGAAGTTCACAGGTCAGGAAAACCGTGAGTTTGATGATGGTTTTAGACAACAAAAAGCAAAGAAATCCCTCCAACTGTTCCAATGTACCATTCTAAAGTGATTTCAATTCAGTTTACCAAAGACATAATTGCCTTCATTAGAATACTCCTTCTAAGAAATAAAAGAATTTGAATAAATTAGTGATACAAATCAGTTCCTAAAACCTACAAATTCAGCCATGATGTGTGATTCTGGGTAATCCATACCAAATCCTTCTTTTGCTGCTCTTCAGAGCTGAATATATTTATAAAGTAAGATAAACAAATAACTAACTCAAAAAGATGATACGACACCATAATCACATTACTAAAGTATTTACCAATATCTGGATTGAAGATTTCCTCCACAACCAGCTGAAAAAATTCTTTGGAAACACCTCCCTCATCAACTCCTTGTTCTCCTTCAAATTCCACATACAACTGCTTCTTCAAGTCTGCAGGATTTTCCATAGCGATCATCTCTAGCTAGTGGTTGAAAAGATAAACATGAAAAGAAGATGATTGCTAGTATCAGGAAAAAAGCAAAATAAAAACAAGGAGTAGGATTAGGAAACAAATACAAATTTTTGACTTTTTGTATGTAAATGGAAACAGAGAGGAAACTGATAAAAAGCCAGTGAAGACAAAGATTCAGTCTTAAAGATAATGAAAAAGACAGACACAAAACATACTAGCATAGTAAAAAGCTAACTTTACTGATTTGTTATGAAATTAACATACAATTAATTAAGATTTTATTACTTGTGTGTTAACAAGTCTGGACTACACAGTTAGGACATGGAAAAGCAGCTAAATCATTTCAGCAAAAACAATGGAGTAGAGGTCTGACCTCAAAATTGTTCATTAGTAGTCCTTTATTAGAATAGAAACTCAAGAGTTAAGTCTTAATATCTACTAAGTCATAAGTAAAATATTTCAATTAAGAAAAATACACTGAATAGTAAAGCAGTTTATGGTCTCTCACAATAGGACTTAGTATAAATTACCACCTTTTAATGGATTAGAACTCATCTTATATCCACATTTCCTTAAAAACAGGTGAGACAACCTTATTCGTGTCTTTTTTTTTTTTTTTGAGATGATGACATCTCACTCTGTCGCCTAGGCTGGAGTGCAGTGGCGCGATCTCAGCTCACTGCAACCTCCGCCTCCTGGGTTCAAGCGATTCTCCTGCCTCAGCCTCCTGAGTAGCTGGGATTACAGGCAGGCGCCTCTACGCCTGGCTAAATTTTTTATTTTTAGTAGAGATGGGGTTTCACCATGTTTGCCAGGATGGTCTCAAACTCCTGACCTCATGATCCACCCACCTCAGCCTCCCAAAGTGCTGGGATTACAGGCGTGAGCCACCGCACCCGGCCCTTACTCTTAAATTGTAAGTTATCAAACTTTAGTGTCTAGCATTTTCTCAACTATAAATCTTTTACCAAATATTCTTGTGTACCTATAGAATTAGGAATATACAGTAACCTCATTGAGATTAATCATAAAATCAACACTAGATTCCAATATTAACTGTTTATACTACATTTTGTTTGTTTTATGTATCTAAAATTTACCAACAGTATGACTGTATCCCGTACATGGATGGATACTGTATCTAGTACATGGATGGATACTGTATCCAGTATCCATCATATCTCCTAACTTGCCTTCAAACATCTGTTGGCTGGTTAAAAAAATTTAATCTTGGAGGTGAAAATTTACCAAAACAGGATATTAAACGTTTTCAGTTTATTCCAACTATTCCAAACAGAATTTTAAAAATGGTTTTGAAAAATGCAATAATCATTGAAACAACTGTAACACAGCACTATAGTAGTTAAAGTAATAATACTCATTTGGACAATCTAGTCTGTCTATAAAAAATAAAATCTCATAAATTAACGAATCAGGTCAGGTTGCCCTAGAGCATTGTTTTTTCAAACTTGTCACCTGCAACTCATTAGTGGATAGTCTCATCCATTCAGTGGTTTGCAATCAGCAATGAGAAAATCAGAATGCATTCCACATAGTAATGGAACCTACTGTTTTGTGAAACTTTTGTTTCAATTAGATGTACAGATGGATAAGCATGTACTGGGATGCTATGTAAAATACTAGGGATTGCAGTCAAAGAGTATGACAAAACTAGCTGAAATTATCTTCTGGGTATCTTCAACTTTAGGGTCCTATTCTGTAAATTTAGTCTTTAGCTTTAAATAATGTCTGTTCTTGTTCAACACCGATCTCTAATATTTATAAAATCATTTTTAGGCCACACAGTTTACTTTGAGACAATGTTTTGTTATGGAAAGACCAAGAGTCAGTCAGAATTCACCTTACTAGTCCTAACTCTCACTTACCATAACTTTTAACCTTTAAACTTTAGCAAGCGATTCAATTAAGCCTCAGTTTCCTCAACATACTGTAAGTTGTGAAGGCTTATTAAGAATATATGAGAAAGAGTGTTACCTTTTAAAATAGTTTTGCTCTCTGAACAAAAGATTTGCAATTTTGTGTCCCCAAAGGAACTTGATATAGACTAGTTCCAAGATCTAGAGTCAAACAAATGTAGATGTGAAAATAACCTTGGGAAAAAAAAGTTTCAGTTGGAAACCTGTTTCAAGCTACGGAGTATACAGAATTCTGAGGAGACTAAAATTAGAATTAACATCTTAGCTCAAATGTGGGACCAGGCCAACATTCCATATTGCCATGTAATCCATTCTGAGTTTCCTTATGCCAGTTCCCAACTGGCTAGGTGTTAAAGATGTAAGTCAGTGTTTATATTTACGTTTACATCCAAAGGTATACTTGCTTTTATCAAATATAATGTATTCCAAAGTGGAAAAAAAAAGGTTATCTGGTATTTAGACTGTGCATTCTACAGCTTTTCCCCACTAACATTCATAGATGAGAGCTGACTCCTTATCAATGTAAAACCTTTTAAAGGACGTGGTGGAGAATTTCTACAGGATTGAGATCTACAGGATTGAGAAGCCCTGTGTTCTATCTAGTCTTAGCTCTACCTAAGACATGTCAAATGATAACTGAAGCAAATTTATCTTTATTCTCCATAAGATATTACATGTCTGCCCACTTCCACTGATCTCTATTCTATGCTCCCCACCTTGGTGCCAAAAGAATGTAATGCAACGCAATATGTTCTATTGTAAATGTAAAAATACAACTTTACCTCTCTTATTTCATCTGTAAAATAACCATAATATAGTAATAAATTAATGTATGAACTGCTTAGATTAATTCCCTGCATAAAGTTAGTGCTTAAAAGTACTAGCTGTTGTTGCTGTTATTTTATTGGTCCTAAAATATTTTCTGACATTTTCTGAAAACCTACCATAGCATTATAGAACAAAAATATTCCATGAATACAGCAACAATAATATATAGCACTTATGCAGCATTTCACACATAGCAACTAATTTAATCTTCACAACACCCTTATGAGGAAGGAAACATTAACTCCACTTTACAGATGAGGACCCCAAGATACTGAAAGGTGAAATAACTTCAAGTCACAGTAAGTCACAGTAAGTTGTGGAACAGAGATACTAATCCAGGAAACAAGCTCTTACTACTATGCTTTACTCGCTCTCTTCAATGACGACCAAAAATTTTTTTTTTAAGATTATGAGTGATTTTTATTTTCCTTATTCTTTTCCATATTTTTCCATTTTTTTTACAACAAATACATTTTTCAGAGTCAGAATGTGTTCGAATATAAATATGTAAAAAGAATAATTTGAAAAGTAGTTGGTAACTGAATTCTGTAGGCAAAAATTTTGTTATTACCTATTTTAGATTACCATTCTGGTACACACAAGTGATTTCATAAAATACTGTACCACTTAAGAACAAAGGCTGGGCGCCGTGGCTCACACCTGTAATCCTACCACTTTGGGAGGCCAATGCAGGCAGATTGCCTGAGCCCAGCAGTTTGAGATCAGCCTGGGCAACATGACGAAACCTTGTTTCTACAAAAAACTAAAAAATAAATAAATAAATAAATAAAAAATAGTGGCGGGTGGTGGCGTGCGCCTGTCATCCCAGCTACTCGGGAGGCTGAGGTGGGAGGTCAAGGCTGCAGTCAGTAGAGATCGTGCCACTGTACTCCAGGCCTGGGTGACAGAGTTAAGACCCTGTCTCAAAAATTAAAATAAATAAAATAGTAAAAACAGAATACATAAATAGCCTTTAAAACTGTTTTATTTTAAATTATTAACACATAAAATTTAGCAATAACCATTTCGATAAAGGCCATTACATAAACAGCTGTATTGATAATTCTTTTTCTTAAAAATAACCTCTATCAATTGTTCAGTCAATTTAAAAAAGATTTAACAAATAAACTGTAAAGGTGTATTCTTTACAAAATAGCTATATTATTTAAAATTGTATGTTGCTGTTGTTGTTTAAATCCAAACCTCACCATAAAACTGTATTTTTTAAGTCAGAAGTTGTTTTAAATGCATTAGGATATTTGAAATTTGGAGGAGTATGTCTAAACATTCTGAAAAGGAGAATGTGCATGCATGCCTGAATTTATTTAGTATACAGACATGGATTTTTAGGTTTTTTTTTTTTTTTGAGACGGAGTCTCGCTCTGTCTCCCAGGCTGGAGTGCAGTGGTGCGATCTTGGCTCACTGCAAGCTCTCCCTCCTGGGTTCCCGCCATTCTCCTGCCTCAGCCTCCCGAGTAGCTGGGACTACAGGCGCCTGCCACCGCACCCGGCTATTTTTTTTGTATTTTTTAGTAGAGATGGGGTTTCACTGTGTTAGCCAGGATGGTTTCGGTCTCCTGACCTTGTGATCCCCTCGCCTTGGCCTCCCAAAGTGCTGGGATTACAGGCATGAGCCACCGCGCCCGGCCAATTTTTAGGTATTTTTAAAAGTACAGTGTATGTTGTATTTATTTAATATGGAGACTAGCAACAGACACAGATTACTGGGGAAAAAGAAACAAAAATATCCTGGATATAATCATATCTACCTCTTCACTGCGTAACTTCCTCTTCTTTAAGACTCTTCATTTCATCAATTGCTGGATAAAATGATTTTTAATTTCTGAACTTTTTAATTGGCCATGATGATGAAGTCCTAGGGAGTTCATTTTTTTAAAAAAAATCTGACCTGATATCAAAGCATTTGCAGAATACCTAGCAGGATGACATCTTAGTATCAAAATATGATATTACTAGACTTACAGGAATCAAAAGGAAAACCTTATCACTTAAATAATCTTACAGTTTTCTGAGATATTACATCAGTTCATAATTTTTACAAAACATTCCTTAATACCATGAATATCTAAGTAGAAGCAATAATCAGATAAAAGCGACCTCTAATACTTAAGAATGCCTGGGATTTCTAAGAAAGGCTAGCTTCAAGGCTGGGCACGGTGGCTCACGCCTGTAATCCCGGCACTTTGGGAGGCTGAGGCAGGCGTATCACGAGATCAGGAGATGAGACCATCCTGGCTAACACAGTGAAATCCCGTCTCTACTAAAAATACAAAAAAATTAGCTGGGCATGGTGGCAGGCGCCTGTAGTCCCAGCTACTTGGGAGGCTGAGGCAGGAGAATGGCATGAACCTGGGAGGCGGGGCTTGCAGTGAGCCAAGATTGCGCCACTGTACTCCAGCCTGGGCGACAAAGCAAGACTCCGTCTCAAAAAAAAAAAAAAAAGAGAAAAAAGAAAGAAAGGCTAGCTTCAACTACTTTAGTCAACTTGAGGCTTAAACTATTGCTTGAGATTTCCAGGTTATCCAGATTAATTTTTTCATGTTCACGATAAACACATGAAGAAAAGTCTGTTATATCTCAAATGTAGTTTAAATGTTTGGGTAATACCAAATCACGTAATCACGTACGTCCATGAGACCTGGAATCCTGACTTCTACTTCCAATTCTGCCATTAATTTATGTAGGCTAGGATCTCTTTTAGATTTCATTTTCCTCACATGTAATACTAAGTTTGATGTTTCACTGTCTTAAATTATTATATAATGCTGAGGATCTATGTATATATAGGCTTCATTCTCTCATTCAGTTTCTGAGAAATTACCTTGAGGGCATAAACCAAGCATATTTCTTGGTTTCATTTTTGATTTCAATTAGAATAAATCACAAGAAAGAACAATGGAAATTACATGTTAACCACAATATAGTGTATGTGTAAGATAAAATTAAACATACCTAGAGCAGCACAGAATAATCTCATTTTTAAAGCTCTGTGAGTCAATGAATAAATAAAAGAATTAAGTTCATGTTTCACTAGTAAGAGTGTTCACCAATGCTGGAAGCTGGGAGCTGAAAATGCTGGAAGCTGGGTTAGACTGGGCTATTAGAAACCAGATAAAAAGGGCCAGTGACTTTTAGAGGGGATTTTGCAGAACCTCCTGGCAGTGGGGCTTTTTATCTGTGCCAATCACCTTTATCTGTGCTAATTCCTATTTTTGAACTTCCGTATTCAATTCCACATCTCAGCCACTCCTTTTGGTTTTTAGATATTTATGTGAAATTCTAGAACTCCCTGACTAACTGGAACCAAGTTTCACACCATCATCATCCTCTATTCCAAGCTTGCTGTCCCCATGATCCTCTTAAAAATCTGAGTTTCCAAAACACATAAACATACCTGTATATCAAAATGGCCTTTCTCTTTCTCTCTCTATATATGCACACATACACACATAAACACACATGCACACACACCCCCACCCGAGCTGAACCAAAGGCCATCTTCCCAAATATTGGAGTCTGGCTTTATCAAAATATTTGTGGAGTATTACCAGAAGTTCAGATTCGTAGGCTCTACAATACAGCTTCTAATCTAAACCTCTAGAGGTTAGGGTCCTGGATTTTTTTTTTTTTTAAACAATTTTCCCATTCAGATGTGAAGGCAGTTTGAGGGACCTCATGATGGCAATACTATATTCTTCCATAAACTTATAACCTCTATCTTCTCCTTTAAGAAGTAATTTTAAAAATCTTAATACATACTATCCTTGGAAGTGCTTCGTCTAAGAAAAATGAGAAATTATCTACTTGTAAAAGAACACACAAATGGGTAAATATGTAAAAACCTCATCACATTAGGAATGTCTTCATTCAAATGAAAGGTGAAGTCTAAGCTCATGTTTATCACTGTACTGTTTTCTAAGGAACAATAACGAAAAAACACTGAAAATAAGTCCTAGGGGAACTATGGCAGTAAGTTAAACAGGGGTAGGGTGGGGGTGTTCTTAAGCAGTTCTAAGGTATTTGTGAAGAGACAACTTATATTCTATTGATTCTAAAATTCACTCTTCTTTTTTCACATTATCTCTGAAATGAGATTACACCATACAAATGATAGCATCTTACAATGAATTGCTGGTATTTTTCTGTCTTAGCAGTAATAAAATGATAGTGTTTCCTACAATCAGAGATTAGTGAAAATACTATCAACATGAATTCTCTTGCCATCAAAGAAAATTTCTCTAAAAACCTCAGGAAAAAAGCTGCTAGTCTGGTTTGAATTTCACAATATTACAAAAGCAATGAATATATATTTTTTTTAAAAAAATCCATAATTATTAATTCAAGTTACCACTCCTCAACAGAAAACATACAAGAGTCTCATATATGAAGTCACTATTTTCTGGGCTTGATTTCTAAACTAAGGAGTGGATAAACTCTAAGGTTCCTTTTAGCTCTTAAAGCCTAGGATCCCATAATTTTATTTATCAATATTAAGCTTACCACAAAGTTTCTCATTTCTTCTTTTCCACCCAACCCTGCTATACAGTTCCAAAATCAGCAAGTTATAAAAAAGTGGCCAATAGTTTGTTCACTGTGATATATAAGAATGAGGCTTAAAAAGCAGAGATCCTTGGGAAATCAGATCTTGAAAAATTCATCACTACTTTTGAGCTTTCATATGAGAGAATAATCTTAAACCACTTTCTATTACAGAACTTCTACTATGTGTTGCTAAAATATGTGGCTTTATCATAATCATCACCTGCAGTGAATACTTAGCTCAAAAAATTATGCAGATTATCAATTTTACTTCTAAGACCTATTTCGATGCTGGTTTTTCTAATGTTTTCACATTCTGTTATTTAAAAAAAAAAAAAAAAGAAAAGGAAGAGAAAGCAAGGGAGAAAGAAAGTTAAGAGTAAAATCTGCTTAGCGTGAGCATTCAGAGCCCCTAAGGAAGCTTCTCTGTGAGCATCATCTCTTTCTATTTTCACAGTTTATTAAACTGCCTAACACACATGATTTCTGAAGTGAACTGCTTTTGTGGGCTGGCAATATTCAAGTACATATACTATCTAGTGAATCCTGATTTATAATAGGCCACACTATATTATCTAATTTTGATATAATTAAGCAGAACTTGCTAAAAACAAGTTACCATAATTAAAGAGCTCACAGTTAATTTTACACTAACACCTAAGAAGGCTTTAAAAGCAGTTGTTTCCTTAAAATTCTAGAATAGAATTTAAAAAACAGAAGAAAGTATACACCAAGTACTTAAACTTTTGTTGTGAGTCTTGCTTTACTAGAGAAAAAAACGGGGGACTGAGGAAAATAAGACTGAGTAGACTTCTGAGCAAAAGACAGATAAGGAAGGTAGACAATTTTTTGAACCCTGGAATGATTCTTACAGTGTAATTTCATTGCTTTTTAAAGGCTAGACATAGCTTTTGATGAAGACAGCAGAAGGGATCTCACTTCAAGAAGCCAAACATAAAGTATGTAGCTTTGGCATTTGCAGTTCTGCTCCAACAATGGATAGTCATAGACAGACCTCAACATACCTTTCATAAAACATCACTCACATTCTTATAAAATACCCTATCATTCTGCTAAACTATGTAAAGTAAGGTGCTGGCTGCCTTATGATCAGTTATTAAGTGTATTAATTATTCATGTGTCTCAAAACTATGTAAGTGAAATAAAAAGGGTACCAGAAAGCAAGCAATAATAATGACTTCAGGCAGTTAAAGCCCCCTTTTGTCTCTGCTAGAAGATCACCCGAGCTGCTTAAATAATGCAGAATCTTTCTCCAACACTATAAACATATCTGACATTAAAAAAAAAAAAAAAAAAAAACCAGTAACAAAAAAAACCACACAAAATCTCTGCAATTTTTAATTTCTGAGATGTCAAATAACTTTTTCCACCAGACTACAGCTTTATGAATTCTCAAATGTAGACAATTCTAAAACTAAAATTTAGACATTCTAAAACTAAAATATATTTTAAAGTAAAAATCACATTTCCTAGTTGTGTCAGACAACTTTCTTTACTAGTATACTATAGTATTATTAACTACCTTAATTTTGGTTGACATTAAATTTTACTTGAAGATGATAAAAAAGAAGTAGCAATGACAGGGATACCTAATACTAGAAATACAATAAAACTGAGATAATGCACCTGAGACAAATGTAAATTTTGGTAAAATGTGACTGACAACTGGTTTCTGTCTTCTGGCCACTCTTATATTCTTAAATAGATACACTAAAATTATCTTCTGTGGAGGAAAGAAAAGGAACAAATGGCAACGCCATCTGGAAAACCAGGAAGTTAGGATGAGTACCTGAGTTTCCAGTATTTATCCCTGCTCAATCTCCCTGGACTTGATGTCACAGGCACCACTAATCCCCAAATTTTTGGAACAGCTGCTGTTTTCCAGAAGTTCCAAGACCCAGAGTTGTCTCTATGAATTTCTAAGTGGGAAGAAACTACCACAGCCAGGCAGTGCTGTCCACACAGGGACATTCTAAGTGGCCCAGCAGGACTCAACTCTTACTGGCAAAAGGCACTGATCTGCCATGGTCACTTCATCAAGTCCACAATAATGCAACTCTGAATTTTACACGATGGAATTTTTTGGACACTACCTATAATTTTATGGTATGGTTTTACCGTACCATTACTCCCAGTTCAAGACTGCACATCCACACTTATTATTGGGTATCTCCACATTTCTCTTGTTCTGGTCTTTGCCCAACACTCAATTCTCTTCTGAATGAAAGAAACTTTGGATCTAGTTTTCAAGATTTAGAAAACCCATTCTTTTTCAAAGATAGCGTGACCATTATATAATACAACCGATACTTTGTAGAACACATCTATAAACTTGCACAGGAACAACAAAAGTATAATACTTACGTAAGATCAGAAATGTCCATGTGTTCCTATGCTATATGGTATCATTTTTTTCAGTCACTTTTAAAATGAATTCACTGAACTGTATCATGATATCCCCATTATTAGGTTTTTAATCTAGCAGCCCAACTTACCCGGACAAGTGCATCATCTATGATATGGTCACGTCTAACTTTGAGTCTCAAATATGGATTCAACTGCTGTCCTTGAACTAAGCTGTAGAGAACAGTGATTCTTCGTTCACTGTACATGCGAATTCTATTGTCATAATATAATCCCAAATTCTTTGTGACAGCATTCAATATAAAGGGACATGTCATAAAAGAGAATTTGTTCTCTGTTTCTACTTTGAAAAAAGTATAATCTTTATCCATTTCTAGAACCTCATTCAGTGGTTCATTAATAAACTCTTCAAAAGGGATAAGTGGTTTTCGACAATCCAGGGTTTTAACACCAAGTTCAGTTTCCAGGGGGTCCACTCGAGGACCTTTCTTGTTTCTTCTTTCTTCTCCCAAAAGCTCCTGAAGTGTCAGCTCGCTGGACTCAGGGATGGGCTCTTCATCATCTTCTTCATTGTGATTTGTGTCCACTTCCCCTCCCACTACATTTGCATAGTAAACCATTTTCAAGCACTTCGAAGCAGCAACAATGGCATCATCATCATTCACTAGATTTCGACTGTTAAATTCATTGCTTATGACTTTGTAAGTAATAAGTTGCTGAAATGTCTCCATCATTCTCCGAATCTGGTCTGCATTGTATTTAGACCACAGTCTGATCAGTTTTCCTTGGGCTGCAAGGGGTAGCTTGCTCATCGCTTTGCAAAATAATGGCAAAGCCATTTCCAGATATTCAGGACTGTGGAGATTTCTATTCTCCATTACGATAATGAACAAATTCAGATAATTAGGATCTCGAGAGTATACATTGTGATACGTCAAGTCACATTCCACGTTAGGTGACAAATATACAAGTGCATTGAGAAAGGCAGTTTCAATTTTTTCATTAGAGAGCAATCTGGTGTAGACCCTTCTAATGGCATCAATATCCACAGACACATCATCAGGGCCTAATTTTTGCAAATTGTTGTCTCCCTGTGAGCTATCACCTATCCTTGAGGAAGATGCTTCTGAGTCTTCTTCCATAGCAGCAGCAGAACATGCAGCTTTTTCCTTTTCATCTTCATCCTTGTCTTCATCTTTTGCTTGAAGAGATTTCAGTTCTTCCTTGGTGTGTTGTTTAACTTTCCGGAAGCTCTGTACCAATGCCTCAGCACTAGAAAAAACTCTTCCAATAACACGGATTAAAGGGGAATAATCCTCTCTTTCTCTACATAATTCAAGAATTTCATATACCTTCTCTTCTGTTAAGTAAGTCACATCTAGAAAATCAGAGGAAAAAAGAGAACATTTATTTTCATAATATGTATGTTTACTCTGCTGCAAAAAGTTCTAAAAGTAGAACAGCTAAACATTCTAGACTCAATATCATTTATGATATACAACTCTTAAAGTATCTAATACTTAGATTCAGCAAACAAAATTTAATGCTTACCTATTTTTTTAATGAACTACCTATACCAATGACCTCACCCATGCTTTTACATTCTTTCAACAATGCATAACTCTTAATAAGATCATGAGTTTAAACTTTCTTTATAATCAAGATATCTATTAATGTATAGCTTTAATTATAAATATGAACCAATATGTCATGTACTGATTAATCATAATACAGCTCTTAAAACCTCACTGTAGAACACACAGAAATACTACTAATCCGTGAGTTTTCTTGTTTCAGTACTCTGTTCGCCAAAGACTAAGAAGGCAAAGTCTTAAAAAAAGGTTCCTTCAGCATCTATGTATGTAGTAAAAGCAAACTGGTTCATTTTGGGTCTTCCTGGTTTGTTCCAGGGTAGTCATTCTGTGAGTGATTGAGAAGAATATACCATTTCTCATTGGCTCTTAAGTAGAAACTGCTTTCCGCAGCCAGGAATCAGGTTAGACTAAATCTCATAGAGTGACAGAAAATAGTTTTTGAGCAATGAAAACAAACAGTGCGAAGAAGGCAACTTATGAGCTGGCAAGCAGTGCAGAGACTATGTAATCATCAAAATCTATTTCCTCTTTTCCTGGGAACAGAGTTGGACCACATTTCCCAACTTTTTGAGATAAGTGTTATTTTCAGGCCAAAGCTTTCCCCCTTCTGGCTAATAGGATGAAAGATATTTTATTTCACAGGTAAAAACAAATGATATATTTTGTGTACTGACCAACGTAATACTGAGAATAGTCTTAATTCTCCCTTTTATCAATAAAGTGACATACTTGTCATCATCAGATTAACTACTTAAGAGGTTAATTTTAGAGGCACACAGAAAATCCTACCTCCATTGTGCCAAATATACCCTTATACATGTACCGTACAACATGCAGAATTTTTAATGACTCCCACCTCTGCTATAATATATCTGTTTCACAACGAAAGACAATATAAAATGTAAGTGATCACTGAATGGTCTCCAAAAATTGAAGCACAAAAATACCACATTTTATCATACTAAGGATCTGATCTGTGGCCCAGCTACAAGAGTATCAACACTTGCAGTTTCTTTTATGGGCGTTAACTCTTTAAGAACTAATTCTCAGGTTTGTTCTATCAAGAATATATAAGCATCTTTTGCTAAACATCAGTAACCTCTTCCCCAAAAGCGTAAAACCACTGGAACCCTACTTCTCATTATTTTCATTGAAAATTTTTATAATACCTTCTTACAAGACAATGCAAAACTCTTAATTTCCTAAAATGTAACGTAACAGAAAATACTACTATCCTATTAGGACATAAAACACTTTGTTTCCTGAGCAAGTCACAAGGTTAACAAAGACTTGCTTTGCATGCAGTAATATGGCCTGTCCTAGGGATCACCATTCTAGACTCACATGTCCTTTGTTGATATGTCATGCTTTAGGAACATCTTCAAGTGATTCTGACAGTCTACTAATCCTATATAGAATGTACCTATACTTTTTCCATGTAGTGTTTTTTTTTGTTGTTGTTGTTGTTTTTTGACATGGAGTCTCACTCTGTTGCCAGGCTGGAATGCAGTGGCACGATCTGGGCTCACTGCAACCTCTGCCTCCCGGGTTCAAACGATTCTCCTACCTCAGCCTCCCAAGTAGCTGGGACTACAGGTGCACGCCACCACACCTGGCTAATTTTTTTGTATTTTTAGTAGAGAGGGGGTTTCACCATGTTGGCCAGGCTGGTCTTGATCTCTTGACGTCGTGATTCGCCCGCCTCAGCCTCCCAAAGTGCTGGGATTACAGGTGTGAGCCACTGTGCCTGGCCTGTAGTGTTTAATATGTTAAACTGAATTTTTCAGGTATATAGATAAAAATTAGTCAAAAAACACTGTAATTAGATATGAACATTCATAAAGTTTGGTTTATTGATAGAGGTGTTCTACTGAGAAAGACATTTTTGTAAGATTTCTTGTGATAAATGTGTCCCTGAAAATACTCAATCTTTTAAACTTTGCACTTAAAAACCTCCTATGCAAAAACCGTTTGGTGCAGACTACTTAATACTTATGCAACTTTGTAATTAGTGTTAACAAACGTAATTAATAATCAAAATAAGAGTACTACTGTACAGAAAGCATCTCTAATTTCTAATATACGATGGTAACTGTAGAACACTGCAAAAACAAAAACAAAAAAACCAGTAAAGAACAGGGAACAGTAACAGTAGCATATTAGAAAACAGGGATAAGGAAAGGTCACAACTGCTATAATGCAGACTTGAGCAAAAAAGAGGAGGGGGCATAAAGACTGGATAAAGCCACACAATAAGCACCTCTAAGATGGAGCACACGGCCAAAAGAGCAGATGAGTACATTCCTCATGTACCACATCCCCCGCAGCTGGCTGCATTCCACTGTGCCAGCACTCTACATTCGGTTACTGGTACTCTCTGGTGCATACTTACTGGAGAACTGTGTACAATAAAGTCAATGCAGCTTCCACATTATACTGACACACTATATATATAGACAACATCTACCTATTTTCCCATAGTGTGTAAGCTAATTCATGAAACAGAACTATACACTCTGAAGCACCAAAGTTGTGTAAAGTGACAAAAATAATTTTATTGTGGAAACAGAGTAGAGGTTATAACACAATGCCACTTCACTAATTCTTTCAAACTTGATTCAAATGATGTTAGTGAAAGTTTTTGAGGCAAATGCCTCTAAAATTCTCTGACTTGTATGTCATAAACAAAAAGCTTTCTCTATTAAAATACAATTGCCTCTGGGTGTGTGTGGGGGTGAGGGTGGAGGGGCGCTAAGCCCTGGTAGTCATTCAAAAATTTGATTACTTTGTTACTAATTACCTTCACTGAGGAAAATAACTTGAAGTTTTAGTATTAGCGACAAGGTTATTGAATTCTGAATTTTGGACATAGGACCATTTAGAAAACAAAAGACCTGAGTGAAGACTGTCATTGGTAGGTCATGATCCTTGGCAGCATGACTGTACCAAATGTCCGGGAGGAGAGTGAGAAGCATATATTTGAAGGAAATGTAGAATTCTCGCGTAACTATCACAAAATTTTGTCTTGCCTTCAAAAATGGAAAAAACCCACTGTTTCCTCTTTCTGCTTCTTTCATCACATCATCCCGAGGTTCCAGAACTCATGCCAGATATTTAATCCAGTTATTCTATAACTTAAATAGATGTTGTGGCCTAGTTTTGGAGATTAACTACCACTTAATACATTTTTCCTAAGAATTTTAAAAAGTTCAAATCAATCTATTAACAAATGAACTTTTAGCATATGATCTGCTTCTAATTAGCAATGATTAGACCTGTAAAATGTAGTTATTATTCCTGTCCGTTACCACAATAAAAAATTGGTTCTACGATATCAAAATGTCTTCATGTCACATAAGAAAAAACAAATAAAAACTCATACATTTAAATCTCCCACATGGTTTTCAGCCAACAATTCTCAATTGAAAATAAAACATCTTACCTTTAAAATCAATTCTAGCGCCTTTCTTGTTCATTTTTATCTCAGAGCAGGAGTTGTTGGGGGCACCTTTCGAGTTCTCAAGGTAAGCTGAGCTTGCTCCTTTCTTGGAGGGATGAGGATCACAGAGTTTTGCATTAATCTTATAAAGCTCGAGGGCTTTAATAGCTGCTGCATTATTATCCATACGAAGAAAAGTTGGACAGGAAGCACAAAACTCATTCGTGCAGGCTTCATTTCCACAGCCCTCAGTTAACTGGTGGTAGTAGCGTTCTATTAGATGCTTTGCAGCTGCTCGCTTCCTGTACCAAACATTCAAACAATAAGCACAGTGATTAGTACAGCTCTTATGTACAAAGCTCAACAGATCATCAAGGCAAAAGTTAGTCAAGCACTGAAGTGATTAACCTGTGTATGAAGATGAGAAGTAGAAAATGGAGATGCACTATTTACCCACAACTCCTAACTAGTGAAATAGTTAACAAATATTTTCTAGGGTATTATGATAAAAGAATGTCAATGCTTACTGATTGCATTAACAGAGTATACATTCCTTTGGTTTAAAAGGGGGGAGGAGGGCTTGTCTGATGGTATATGTGCTTAAGTTGTTTAGTACAACAGCTGAAAAATCACAAGGTTTACAGCTAAGAGTTTTAGGATTCTATCATTTTAAAAATTAGCATTAGGAAAATGAGTCTATTTAAAGCATCAATCCAGTTTTCTTTTACATAATCACTATTTCATTTTTAACAGCTTGTAAACATTTGACTTATAGTTAACACAGAATATCTATCTGGAATAAAAACTACTTTTCCCAATTATCAACAACATGGAAGACTTAAAAATAAATTTGTAAGTGGAATATCCAAAGATAGTGTTACACTGAAACAAAGTGGCTGCAGCCTGAGTGAGGCAGATCATGACTGTAATCAATCCCATAACTGTGGGAGGCTGAGGCAGGCCGACTACTTGAACCCAGGAGGTCAACACCAGCCTGGGCAACATAGTGAGGCTACTCTCTACAAACTTTTTTTTAAAAAAATTAGCCAAGTGTGGTGGCATGCACCTGTAGTCCCAGCTACTTGGGAGGATCACTTGAGCCTGAGAGTCAAGGCTGCCATAAGCTGAAATTGCACCACTGCACTCCAGCCTGGGCAACAGAGCTAGACTTTGTCTCAAAAACAAACAAACAAAAACCAAAAAGAAAAAGAGGCTCCAAAGTGTACAATCTTAAATCTAAAACTTGTCACTAAACCTCCTCCTTAGTTCCACATCACGAGATGGAATATTTTAAGTTCCATCATGCGAAATCTTATATTCCTTTTACTCTGTCAACTTAAAGTACACAGATTGATGTCCTATTATGGCTGTTCCAGGAGAGCTACCAAAACTGAGGAAGGAATTATGTGACCATGTAAGAAGTTAGATGACATTCTCTCTATATTCAACACTAAAGAGTCCATGCTTCTACTAACTGATAAAATTACCATAATTTCAGTAGAATAAACTACCGGATCCAAAGAAACATAAGTCATAGCCATTCCTTTTGGTCCCAAATTCACAAGTATGGAAATAACAAAAAAGAATCAAAATTATAAGAAAAATAATTCAGCTGATTTTCAAAACATTCACAGAATTATCTTACTAACATGTATGATTAGATGACCAATGTCAGAGAGTTTACGTCTTGCTAATCATGAGAAACTCAACAACTAACAAGGCAGCAAGTAAGTGAAGAAACACACGAGATCCAATTTTGTCTCAACAGAAGGACTTTCACTCTCTATCCAGGTAGGTGACAAAAAGTGATAATTCACACACATTCAATTCATTCTGGTGCTTATTTTTCAAATGTTCCATGCAAATTTACCACTCACTGCATGCAAACAGAGAAAAAGGAAAACCCACAAAGCACACGTAAAAATTGCATAAACATGACTTAAAGACATTTTGCTATCTATGAAGCTATAAACAACCCCACCTGAAAATTAAAAACTGTTATCACAGATTTATCACTATGCAAAACATGAAAGTGAAAACACATAAAAATAAAAGGGAAATGCAGAATCTAAAAAATTTAAAACATACATTGCTACTCTTCAGTAAAGAAAGGGAGATAATGTCATGTTCTCCCAAACTACAGTGACTTCCCTGGTGAAAATGTAAGTAGGTATTTCCTCTCTGGAGGAAAACAGTGAACATGTATAGAAAGTCTTAAAAACATGAATACCGTATGAATGAGATCCTACTTGTGGAAAATAATTTGACAATTTTACAAAAATGCATTGTTTCTATATCTGAAAAAAACATGTCTAATAAAAGATTACTTAAATGAACTGACAATAGGTCACACAATAAAATAAAAACTATCAAGATTTGAATTCGACAAAGAACTGCCTAGTCTTCCGGATATATCACTAACTGACAAAAGTCAGTTACAAAGTAGCAGGTGTAGGATGAACCCACTGTTATTTCAAAGCATTAATAGCATTTTCTCTGGATGATGTGATTAAATGAGTTTTAAAACTTCTTCCATCTTTTGATTTATTCTTTCCATAATAAGGATGCTACTTGCATATTAAAAATTAATAACTATAAGGGGGAAACAGCAGTTTTAAAACTTCATATACATGATTTGAATGGCCCCAAGACTTACTAAATTGTCTCTGATTTTTAAAAAAATTACAAAAGTCAAAATACCAAAATAGATATTTTTAATGTGAGCTTTTATACTAAACTAACCTCCCCAAAACTTGTCAGATACATAGTACTTCTTTATATACTACATAGGAGGAGAGTGATCAGCACAAACAGAACGAGACTGAAAAATCAGAAGATCTGCATTAAGTGTCATCCTTCTGTCCCTAGGCAGCTGTAGGATCCTAGGGAAACAACTGTCTGGGCCTCAGTTTTCCCAGCTTTATGAGTCCCTTCAGTTCTAATTTTGAAGTTATTTTATGTAATAGGGAGGTGAGCAAGAAACCAGTATTTGCTGGATGCCTGATAACATATTACACACACTGCGGGGCACTTTGACATGGGTTATCTCATTTGAATACCATGACACTGAGGATTATCTTCAGTCCACAGCCAAAGAGAGAAATAGAACTGGAGTCAAATCATGAAACCAAGATCTCAAAGAAAGTACAGAACCAAGACAAGAATAGGAGTCCAGGAGTCTTTCAGCTTCAGAGTCTAAGTCATTTTGACTATTTTGTTTTGCAGAAGGTGATTCATTTCAAAATAATTATTTTTTAACATGAGTAATACTGAAGAATTCTATGAAAAAAATCTCATAACTAATGTGCAACTGGGAAAAAAATCTGAAGAATCATAACGTGAACCTTACACTTATGCATATATCTGGTACCACAAAGGCAGACCAAGTTTCTTGAGGAAATGGAACCACTATATTCTGCAAAGTTAATTTATCTTTAATTTGTTGAGGACCTACGTGCTATGCATTTTATAGACATTCCCATTTTAGAGGGGAATACACCTTAACAGTTAAGAGCTCGCATTCTGAGGCCAGATGCCCAAGTTCACATGATGGCTCTACCTCTTAATTAACCATGTGACCCTGAATGAGTTACTTGATCTTTCTGTACGTCAGCTTCCTCGTAATTTAAATGGTAGTATCTACGAGCATTATCATGGTGACAGTATTCTTCTTCTTCACATTACCAATTGTGAGAAAATTAAATGTGTTAATATATACAAAGTGCTTAGAACATTGCCTGGCACATACTAAGCACTATGAAAGTGTTAGCTACTACTATTATTGTTGTAATTGTTATTATCATCCTCACAAGTGTATGAGTTAGCACTATAAACCTTCATTCTGCTGATGCTCAGAGAAATTACATAAATAAGTCATACATCTAATAAGAGATTTGAACTCAGCTACTAAACTTGAGCTTTTAATAACTATTAAGAGGAGGATCTGAAAGTAGCCCCCTGTATTTGATCTGCCTTTCTGTGCCAAGTTAACAAATAGCAGCTACACTGATGAGACAGGACTAAAGGAAGCCATGCCAGAACCTCCATGTTAATGGTGGAATCAACTATATTAAGCATTCTTCTTTATTCCTCACTCCAATGACACCTTAATTTATCTGACCTCATCTGTATCACTATCTAATTTAGGGTATGTAAAAGGCATACAAAATTTAGAGCACATAAAAGGGCCTCTACGTTGGAAAAGTATACATTAATAACGACTTTTTGGTATAGTTTCTGCGCAAGGGTAATTAATCCTTGTACCATATGGGTCAGCAAATCATAGCTCATGAGTCAAACTGAGTCCACCACCTGTTTATGTCTCTCAAGCTTAGAATATTTTACATTTTTAAATGGCTGGAAAAAGTTTGAAAAAGAATAATATTTTGTGATGTGAAAATTATAAGAAATTCAAGTTTCAGTGTCCATCAAGTGTACTGGAACATACCCAAGTTCATTCATTTATAAATATACTATATATGATATGCTTTGGCTCTGTGTCCCCATCCAAATCTCATCTTGAATTGTACTCCCATAATTCTCATGTGTTGTAGGAGTGACCCAGTGGGAGATAATCTGAATCATGGGGGCAGTTTCCCACATGCTGTTCTTGTGGTAGTAAGTCTCACAAGATCTGATGGTTTTATCAGGGGTTTCCGCTTTTGCATCCTTCTCATTTTCTCTTGTCACTGCCATGTAAGAAGTGCCTTTTACCTTTCGCCATGATTCTGAAGCCTTCCCAGCCATGTGGAACTGTAAGTCCAATTAAACCTCTTTTTTTCCCCAGTCTCAGGTATGTCTTTATCAGCAGCGTGAAAAAGGACTAATACGATATACTATATAGTTTATGGCTGTTTTTCCTACTACAATGGCAGAGTTGAGTACTTTAGGCCTGCAAAACCTAAAACAAATACCACCTGCCTTTTACAGAAAATGTTTGCCAACCCTTAATTTAGGATCTATTATTTATCTCTGCCCTCCAGTGACCCTGCCATCTACTCATCTGGCCTCTTAACTCTCTCTTTATCCTGAGCAAATACGTAAAATAAAAGGTATACCTTTCCCCAAGTACTATTAAAGAAAAGAAGAGGAGAGGGAAAAAGGGAAAAAGAAAATGAGGAAAGGGAGAGGATGCAAAAGAAAAAGAAGGAAAGAAAGGAATTTCCCTGATGAGATCCCTTAGTAATACCTTATCAGCTGTTCATAATCAAAATTCCTAGAAGAGGAATAATAGCTTACTTGCTATAATTTCTTCACATTCCATTGACTTTTCTTATTACTCAAAAAAAATGTTATAATGTGTTGATTTTTAAAATAAAACAAACTTTTCTCATTTAGTCAGCAATGAAGGTCAAGTGAGACCTTCTAGTAAAAGTCGTCTAAAGTTAGACACATGAAAATAATTATCCATTTAAAACAGACAATACTTTCCAATTATTTATTTCTATGATTGAATTAATGGGACAGTGCTACAAACAGAAGTCCTATGGAATAAGTCATACTTGGAAGATCAGAGTTTACTCTAGACAACTTGACAGCAATCAGTTTAAAAATGGTTTCACCTAGAGGGATGTGTACTAATGTTAGCAATTAACTTTGAAAGGCATAAAAATTAAGATGGATTGATGGATACAAGGATGGTTATACGATAAAGCAATGTAAGTATTAATGGCAGAATCTAAGTGGCAGGCATATGTGTGTCAGCTGTAAAATTTGTGTTCAATGTTTTTTTAGTTCCCACATATCAGTGAGAACATGTGATATTTGTCTTTCTGTGTCTGGCTTAGTTCACTAAAAAAATGAATTTACAAGACAACTGGAATATAAGCAATGAATACAAGCACTAAGAAGATGAAGCCATAGAAACACCTGCCAGAAAGTGAAGATGTGACAGTGAACACTGAACAAGTAAGATTAGAATTACAATTAGAATCAGAAATGACAAAGAGAAGTATGAACTGTGAGATGCAATATAAAAACTAATGGTGAATAAAGCAAAGAATAAAAAATAAAAAGGGAAAGATTAAAAGGAAAATGTGACTGTAAGTAGAGTGACCTTTATATTATACAGAAGGTAAAGCAGAATGAGCATGTGAGGAATCTAAAAAACAGATATAAAATAGAAACAACTCAAGGCTTATATAATTAGTCTATAAAGCTAAGAACCACTGCTTAGTAATTTCTCGTAAGTGGAGTCTCTTTGTTCTTTGTGAGACGTTGCAAAACTCCATTCCATCTCAAAGTTATTTTTAATGTTAAAATTTGTAAGAGTGAGCAATGGTATCCTAAATAGTTCTAGGCCTTGTAAAAATTGACTGTAAGAGACATCTGTGACACAACTATATTCAGTATGATGTAGGGTCTGTTACAATGGGATGAAGTGAATTTAGATTATTTCAAGACTAAACCTACAATTGTGAACTCATTAGTACCATGAACCGAACAAAAACCTATTAAATATAGAACAAGATGATTTTCATGAAAAAATAAATAAGAACAAATCAGTATTTTCAACTGTTTGAAATATAGGTTAACCTTCAATTACTGTTTTATGGCCGGGCGTGGTGGCTCGTGCCACGCCTGTAATCCCAGCACTTTGGGAGGCTGAGGCGGGCGGATCACAAGGTCAGGAGATCGAGACCATCCTGGCTAACACGGTGAAACTCCGTCCCTACTAAAAATACAAAAAAAAAATTAGCTGGGCGCCGTGGTGGGCGCCTATAGTCCTAGCTATTTGGGAGGCTGAGGCAGAAGAATGGCATGGCACCCGGGAGGCGGAGCTTGCTGTGAGCCGAGACAGCGCCACTGCACTGCGGCCTGGGCAAAAGAGCGAGACTCCGTCTCAAAAAAAAAAAAAAAAGAAAAGAACTGTTTTTTTATTTTTATAGTCTCAATGTCCAGAATGCGTGATATATGATAAAAACAAAGTAAAATTGTAGAACTAAATATTTACATAATTCATCTGTGAAATGAACATCTGTTTTAAAGTGTCATATTTCACAGTTAGGAAGAAAAACCTTAAATCAACAAATTAACTTTACATCTTATGGAACTAAGAAATGAAGAACAAATGAGACTCAAACTTACCAAAAAAAAAAAAAAAAAAAAACAGGAAATAAATTACAGCTAAAATAAACAAAATAGAGAAAAATAGAAAATTTTTGCAATAGAAAAAAATCAACAAAATTAGGAGTAGCTGTTTTATTGAAAAGATCAACAAAATTGGCAAATTCTTCGACTAAGAAATGAAAAGAACAGACACAAACAGCAAAAACTGGAAATGAGAAAGGCGATACAACTGCTGCCACAGAAATAAATAGGACCGTAAAAGACTAATATGAACAACTATGCCCCAACAAATTTGATAACCTTTGAGAACGGATAGACACATCAAACCCACCAAGACTGAGTCACAAATACATACAACTTCTGAATGGACCTATAACTATTACACATTGAATCAGTAACTGTCCAATAACACCAGGGCTTCACTGAAAACTCTACCAAACATTTAAAAACTAACAACCCTTCTCAAACTCTTTGAAAAAACTAGAGGACAGAACACTTTCAAAATCATTTTATGAGGTAAGCATTACTTAGATATCGAAATCAGACAAATTTACAAGAAAAAAGAATCCCTAATAAATACTGATGCAAAAAAAAAAATCAACAAAATACCAAGAAACAGATTTCAACAATGCATTAAAAAGATTATATTTCATAAATCCTCAACTGGAATTTATTCATAAAATCCAAGGATGGTTCAACATACAAAAAAAATCACTTTAATACACTGCATTCTTAGGACAAACACCAATAATCTCAACTGACTCAGAAGAAGCATTTGACAAAAATCAACACCCTTTTAGGATTTAAAAAAAGGCCGGACACAGTGGCTCACGCCTGTAATCCCAGCACTTTAGGAGGGCAAGGTGGGTGGATCACCTGAGGTCAGGAGTGTGAGACCAGCCTGGCCAACACAGTGAAACCCTGTCTCTACTAAAAATACAAAAACTAGTCGGGCGTGGTGGTGGACACCTGTAATGTCAGCTACTCGGGAGGCTGAGGCAGGACAATCACTTGAGAACTCGGGAGGCGGAGCTGGCAGTGAGCTGAGATAGCATCACTGCACTCCAGCCTGGGTGACAAGAGCAAGATTCTGTCTCAAAAAAACAAAAACACTCAATTCGCTAGAAAGATATGGAAATTACTTCAACATAAGTTGAAGGCCATATATAGAAAGACCACAGCTAACGTTACTCAATGATGAAAAACTGGGTTTTCCCTCTAAGATCACAAATGGAACAAGAATGCACACATTCACCACCTCTATTCAACATACTATTAGACATCCTGCCAGAGTCAGCAATTGGGCAAGAAAAAGAAATGAAAGGTATTAAATGAGAAAAGTAACAAGTAAAATTACTTCTGTTAGCAAATGACATCTTTTATGTTGAAAATTCTAGCCTATCAAAAAGAAAAAAAACCGTTAGAATAAAGGAATTCAGTAAAGTTTCAGGATATAAAAACCAACATTAAGAAAAGAGTTGCATTTCTAAATACTAAAAATGAAGAATCCAAAAAGGAAATTAATTTTTTAAATCCATTTAAAATGAAATCAAAGAGTAAAAAATACTTCGGGAATATTTTCACCAAGCAAATGAAAGACACGTACATTGAAAATTAAACAACACAGGCCAGGCATGGTGGCTCACGCCTGTAACCCCAGCAGTTTGGGAGGCCAAGGTGGGCAGATCACAAGGTCAAGAGATTGAGACCATCCTGACCAACAACGGTGAAACCCTGTCTCTACTAAAAATACAAAATAAATTAGCTGGGCTTGGTGGCACGCGCCTGTAATCCCAGCTACTTGGGAGGCTGAGGCAGGAGTATCACTTGAATCTGGGAGGCAGAGGTGCAGTGAGCCAAGATCCCGCCACTCCACTCCAGCCTGGTGACAGAGTGAGACTCTGTCTCAAAAAAAAATTATACAACAATGCTGAAAGAAATTAAAGACAATACAAATAAATGGAAAGACAACCAAGTTTATGAATTGGAAGATTTAGTATTGTTAAGATGGCAATACTACCCAAAGCAATCTGCAAATTCAAAGCAATCCCTATCAAAATCCCAATGGCATTTTCTACAGAAATAGAAAAAAAAATCTTAAAATTAATACAGAATCTTGAAGGACCCTGAATAGCCGTAACAATCTGGACAAAAAACAAAGCTAGAGGCCTCACATTCTCCGATTTCTAAAGATATTGCAAAGCTATAGTAATCAAAACACTATGGTGCTGGCATAAAAACAGATATACAGACCAACTGAGCAGAAGAGAGAACACAGAAATAGGGAAAAGAGGTTCTTCAACAAACTGTATTGGGAAATCTGGAATCTAACATGCAAAAGAATTAAGTTGGAGCCTTATCTCACATCATATACAAAAATGAGCTCAAGCTGGATTACAGACCTAAACTTAAAACATCGAATTATAAAACTACTACAAGAAAATATGGAGAAAAAGCTTCATGACATTGGACTTGGCAACGATTTCTTGAATAGATCACCAAAAGCACAAGCAACCAAAGCAAAAATAGACAAACTGGGGATAAACTCAAAAATTTCTGCAAAGCAAACAGTAAATGGAGTAAAATGGCAACCTACAAAACAGGAGAAAATATTTCCATACCATATATCTGTTATTTGGTTAATATCCAGAATATATAAATAACTCCTACAATTCAACAACAAAAAATCTAGTTAAAAAGTGGACAAAGGACTTGAATAGTCATTTTTCCAAAGAATATATACAAATGGCCAATAAGCCCATGAAAAGATTCTCACCGTCACTGATCAGTAGGGAAATGTCAATTAAAACTGCAATGATACATCATCTGAAACCATTAGGATGGCCACCATCAAAAAAACAGAAAATAAGTACTGGTGAAGATATGGAGAAACTGGAACCCTTTCGCACCACTGGTGAAAATGTAAAATGGTGCCAGGCACTATGGAAAACAACATGAAGGTCCCTCAAAAAATTTGAAATAGAATTACCTCCAGTTCCACAAATAAAGAGCTTGGAAGTCACCACTCCATCCTAACAACAAGTAAAAAATGACAAACTTAAAAATAAACAAATCTGAGATAGGATAAGTGAGGTCACAGGGCAAATGACTGCCTCTAAGTGAGAGCAAAGGACAGGTGAACACATAGCATCACCATTTATCTGAGATGAAAAACACAAGCAGAAACCTCCACGGGGTAGGAAATCCTGAAGTGTAATGGACAAATTGATGAAGGCTCAGTGTGGACAACTCTGACAGCTAAAAACTCCAGAGTTACCCAATTATAGGGGGAGCCCTACAATTTTCTAAGTTTTACATCCAGGCAATTGACCAGCTTCTCATAGTAAATATAAGAGAAAAATCCTCAACCCTCAGCAGGGGAGGCAAGGAGAAATGATTTTCAAGTACACCAGACTATTCCGGTCTTAACAAGGTTTGTCCTCAGGAGAAACTAGTTAACCAGAGCCTAACCTGCTGGGGTTGTAGCAAAGCCAAAATGATGTGGGGGAAGAGAAATAACCCAACTTCAGGCCATTATAGCTATCTTGTTCTAACTAAGGGAATGAGGGAGGGGTGGGACTGAGAAACACTTGTGAAGTTCACAGCCCAGAGGCATAAAGCTCACTAAAAGACTGACCTAATCATAAGACTACAGAACTCTTCTCCTCTCCCTACACCTTATAACCACATTACTAAAGGCTCATTTACAACAGTTCCTTTTACCTAGTACATCATGTCCAAGCTATCAAGAAAAAAATTACAGGGCATAATAAAAGGTAAAACACAAGCACCAGGACCAGATACAGCAGGGATTTGGAATTATCAAACTTGGAATCTAAAACAACTATGATTAATATGCTAAGGGCCCTAACGAACTGAGTAAACAACATGTTAAAAAAGGAGAGATGAAAATCCTAAGAAAGAACCAAAAGGAAGTGCTAGAGATAAAACAAAAACAAAAACAAAAACAAAAAACAGAACACTGTAAGAGAAATGAAGAATTCCTTTGATGGGCTTATTAGTAGGCTGGGCATGGATGAAGAATCTCTGAGCTTGAAAATATGCCAAAAAACTACATCTGGGCATAAAACGTTGTAATTACAGAAATTCAAGGATAAGAAAAAAATCCGAAGAAAGCCAGAGGGAAAAAATCACCTTACCCGTAGAGGAAAAAAAAGAAAAAAAAGAAAAAAATACATGTGACTTCCTACAAGAAAAAGAGTGGAGTGAAATATTCATAGTGTTGAGAGAAAAAAACCCATAAACCTAGCACTCTACCTTGTGAGATTATTATTCAAAAGTTAAAAACAAACACTTTCTCAGACAAAAATTAAGGAAATTTGTTGTCAGTACACCTGCCTTGCAGTAAGTGTTGGGAAGTTCAGAAACTGAAATCTATATATATAGAGCATCAAAAGAAGGAAACACTGAAAGTAAAATAAAACCTTTTACTTTTCTTATACTTAATTGATCTAACAAATAAGAATTTGTTCAAAATAATGTCAACAATTGTGCTTATGCATACAGATGCACCTAAACTTACTTATTGGGTTGTGTCCCAATAATACCATTATAAATTGAAAATATCATGAAAACACAACTTATCCAAATTTGTGGGATACAGTGAAAGCAGCGCTTAGAAAGAAACATACAACACTGATGCATTTATTAGAAAAGAATTATCTAGGCCGGGCGCTGTGGCTCACGCCTGTAATCCCGGCACTCTGGGAGGCTGAGGCGGGTGGATCACAAGGTCAGGAGATCGAGACCACCCTGGCTAACACAGTGAAACCCCGTCTCTACTAAAAATACAAAAAAATTAGCCACACATGGTGGCAGGCGCCTGTAGTCCCAGCTACTCGGGAGGCTGAGGCAAGAGAATGGTGTGAATCTGGGAGGCGGAGCTTGCAGTGAGCCGAGATCGTGCCACTGCACTCCAGCCTGGGCGACAAAGCGAGACTCCATCTCAAAAAAAAAAAAAAGAAAAGAAAACAATGATCTAAAAATCAATTATCTGAGCTACCACCTTATGAAACTAGAAAAAGCAAATTAAATCCAAATAGAAGTAATAAAAATTAGAGCAGAAATCAATGAAATTGAAAACAAGATATCAATAGAGAAAAATCAAAGAAATCAACTAGTTCGCTGAAAAGATCAATAAAATCAATAAGCCTCCAGCCAGGCTAAGAAAAAGAGACAAAGGACAAAATAATATCAGAATGAAAAGAGTGGACATCATTACAGATCTCATGGACATTAAAAGGATAATCAAGGGATATTATGAACAACTTTATGGCCACAAATTTGGTAACCTAGATGAAATGAATCAATTCCTTAAAAGACACAATCTATTGGTAACCCAGATGAAATGAATCAATTCCTTAAAAGACACAATCTATTAGAACTCTAAGAAGAAATAATCTTGATTAAAAAGCATATGTTAAAGAAATTAAATCCGTAATTAATAATGTTCTAAAAGAGAAAGCATCAGGCCCAGATGGATTCTCTGATGAATTATACTAAACATTTAAGGAAGAAACTACACCAGTTCTCTACAATCTCTTTCAGAAGATAGAAGCAAAGGAGATGCTCCTATCTCATTGTATGAAGTCAGCATTACTTTAATACCCAAACCAGACAAAGACATTATCAGAAAACTATAGACCAATATTTGTCATGAACAAAGATGCAAAAATCTTTGTATTAGCAAAGTATTAGCAAACTAAAAACTACAATGTATAAAAAGAAGTATACACCAGCACAAAGCAGGATTTATCCCAGGTATGCAAGACTGGTTCAATATTGGAAAATCAATTAATGCAATTCACCATATCAATATATCAACAGACTAAAGAAGAAAAATCACATGACCATACCATACATAGATGGAGAGAAGTATATGACAAAATTTAACACCCACTCATCATAGAAACTAGTAAACTAGGAATAGAGGGAACACCTTCAACTTGATAAAGAACGTTTACAAAAAACATACAGCTAACATCATCCTTGATGATGAGAAACTAGAAACTTTCTTACTAAGATCAGGAACAAGACTAGAATATCCCCACCTCACCACTCCATACTGGAAGTCATAGCTAAGACAAGAAAAGGAAATAAAGGGTATACTAACTGGGAACAAAAAATTACAACTGCCTTTGTTTGCAGATGAAATGACTGTATGTGCAGAACAGATACAGGAATTTGAAAAAAAGAAAAAGAAAAACAACAAAAACCTCCTAGAACTAATAAGTGATTATAGCAAAGCTGCAGGATACAAGGCTCATATAAAAAAGTTAATAGCTTTCCTGTAAACCAGCAACGCATTAAGTTGAATTTGAAATTAAAAACACAATACCATTTTACATTAGTATGTCCCAAAATGAAATATTTAAGTACAGATCTAACAAAATTAGTACAAGATCTATGAGGAAAAATTTTTTAGAACTCTGATGAAAGAAATCAAATAACTAAATAATGAAGAGCTATTCCATGACCCGTGAGAGACAACTCAATATTGACAGAAAAAGTCAGATGGACACTACTGACTTCAAGAT
Source organism: Pongo pygmaeus (assembly GCF_028885625.2). Lineage (NCBI taxonomy): Eukaryota > Metazoa > Chordata > Mammalia > Primates > Hominidae > Pongo > Pongo pygmaeus. The sequence continues at coordinate 30,085,456 of NC_072389.2, read as the reverse complement.
TTACTGTAAAGCTACAGTAGTCAAGATGGTGTGGTACTGACAAAAGAACTGACAAAACAGATCAATGAAACAGAATAGAGAGCCCAGAAATGGACCCACATAGTCAAAGGAGCAATGGCAGTATTTGACAAAGAGGCAAAGGCAATACAATGAAGAAAATAGTCTTTTTCAATAAACAGTGGTAATAACTGAACATCCACATGCAAAAAAAAAAAAAAAAGAGTCTAGACACAGGTCTTACACCCTTCACAAAAATAAATTCAAAATAAACCAGAGAATTAAATGTAAAACTCAAAACTATAAAACTCCTAGAGGATAACATAGGAAAAAATCTAGATCTTGGGTTTGGTGATGACTTTTTAGATACGGCACCAAAGGTACCAACCATGAAGAAAAGAATTGATAAGCCAGACTTCATTAAAATTGTCTACTTGTTTCTTAAAAATTGTTGTCTTTTGCAAAAGACAATGTCAAGAGTATGAAAAGACAAGCCACAGACAGGGAGGAAATATTTGTATAAGACACATCTGATAAAGAACTATTAACTAAAATGTGTAAGGAGGCTGGGCATGGTGGCTCACATCCCAGCACTTTGGGAGGCCAAGGTGGGTGGATCACCTGAGGTCAGGAGGTCGAGACCAGCCTGGCTAACATAGTGAAACCCCGTGTCTACTAAAAATACAAAAATTAGCCAGGTGTGGTGGCGCATGCGTATAATCCCAGCTACTCGGGAGGCTGACGCAGGAGAATCACTTGAACCCAGGTGGCAGAGGTTGCAGGGAGCTGAGACTGCGCCACTGCACTGCAACCTGGGTGACAGGGCGAGGCTCTGTCTCGATAGACAGACAGACAGACAGAGACAGTGTAAGGAACTCTTAAAATTCCACAAGAAAACAACCCAATTAAAAAATGAGCCAACAACCTTAACAGACACCTCACCAAAGATATATAGATGGCAATTCAGCATATGAAAAGATGTCCCACACATCATACAGCATCAGAGAACCACAAATTAAAATTATAAGATACCTCTACACACCTATCAGAATGGCCAAAATTCAGAACACTGATAACACCAAATACTGGTGAAGATGTAGAGCAACAGAAATACTCACTCATTGCTGGTGAAAAATGTAAAAGGATAGCGTCATATTAGAAGACAGTTTGGATGTTTCCTGCAAAACTAAACACTTTTACCATAAGATCCAGCAATTGCACTCCCTGGTATTTACACAAAGTCGCTGAAAACCTAAGTCCACACAAAAACCTGCACAACGATATCTACAGCAGTTTTATTCATAATTAGCAAAATGTGGAAGCAATCACAACGTCCTTCATTAGGTGAATATTCATTCACAAACTGTGATATGTCCATAAAATGGAAAAAGAGAGGTACTAACAACCTATGAAAAGACATGGAAGAAACTTTACTGCATATCAGTAAGTAAAAATAGTCAAGCTGAAAAGGCTATATACTGCATGATTACAAGTATATAATATGCTGGAAAAGGCAAAGCCACAGACACAGTAAAAGGATCGGTGATTGCCAAGGAGTGGGAGGGAAGGAAAGATAAATAGGCAGAACACAAGAGGATTTTGGGGCAGTGAAAACATTCTGTATGATACTATAATGGTAGATACATGTCATTGTACTTTGTTCAAAGCCACAGAACGTAAAGCACTAAGAATGATCCCTAATATAAACTACGGACTTTGGGTAATTATGATATATCAATATAGGTTCATCAGAAAGACATGTACCACTCTGGTGGGAGATGCACACTGGCTATGAGAGAATCTATACATGTGTGTGGAAGGAGGTACAGGGGAAATCTCTGTACCTTCCTCTCAATTCTGTGAACCCAGAACTCCTGTAAAAAAAAAAAAAAAAATCTAAAAAAAAAATAGAATACATATGATCCAGCAATCCTACACCTGGGTATACTTCCAAATGTATTAAAAACAGGTTATCAAAAAAATATTTGTACATCCATGTTTATTTCGACATTACAATATTCAAGAAGTGGAAGGAACCTAAACATCCATCAACAAATGGTTAAAGAAAATGTGGTATACATATATAGCAAAATGTTATTCAGCCTAAAAGAAAAGAAAGAAATTCTGTAATATGCTACAACACAAATGAACCTTGAGGACATTATGCTATGTGAAATAGGCCAGTTAACAAAAGACAAATACTTAATGATTCCACTGACATGAAGTAGCCAAAACAGTCAAATTTTAGAGGCAAAAAGTAGAATGGCATTTGCCAAGGAATAGGAAGAAGGGGGAAAAGAAGAGTTGTTTAATGAATGTAGAGTTTCTGTTTTACAAGATGAAAAAGTTCTAGAGATCTGCTGCACAACAATGTGCAGGTTACCACAATTGTACTATACACTTCAAATCACTAATATCATAAAATTTGTTGTTTCTGACAATTTTTAAAACTCTACCCCATTGTTTTCTTTACCTCTTATATAAACTGATAAAAACCTGTTTTATCCTAATCAATTATTATATGACTACTGCTTCCCAGAGAAAAAAGTACATGTGAAATACTACTACTTATCCATCTCGTGGGTCTGAGCAGTACATGTCAGGAACAAGAGGGAATTGTAGCTGGAAGACAGTAGAAGAGCCATAGGACAAGTCTCTAAGAGAAGGAAGAAAAGGCGCAATGAAAGAAAACAAGTTTAAGATAGTAGAGAAGCATTCAAAGACTGCAACCTGAGATAAGGTGTTTTCACTAAAGCTTTTGGGGCAAAACAGTTTTGAGTCGGCACGCCTGTAGACATGGGAAGCAGCAGTGATGCAGAGATGAATGTTACTGTAGATAACACAGATGGGAATTTGAGTTGCTAGGGACTTAGGGGTTAATCATATAAATAAAGATGGCAGCAGATTTGGGAAAGAGTGAAGAAGGATAAGTTCAGGTATCAGTCTTCAAAAACCGAGAAGAAACTGATAGCTCACCAAAGGCAGACAGAGGAAGACAAAACCAGAAGGCATAAGCTTCAAAGGAGCAGGGATTTTTATGCTGAGAGAGTAACAGGAATAGTTCAAAGCAGCAGTGGAGAACACAAATAACATTCTGTGTGGGAAAAGAACACGTCCAGAGCTTACTGTACCTATAACCTAGCTTCTGTAACTGGAAATGAAGAATCTGCTCTAGACAGGTCATCGCTTTTCACTACTTATTTTACTTGGCCTTCCTAAGAAATATAGACCTTTTGGAAATTATTGACTTTTGGGTCTAGGACACTATTTCTTGGTTTCTTCCCTTCTCTCTGGCTGTTTTTCAGAGACTTCCCTTCCAAATCTAGAGACATTTGTATTCTCCAGGGATCAGCTATTAGATACTTTCCCTTTTAAATTTCCCTTTGGACAGTTTCATCTTTCAAGGATTGAGCAATAACTAAATGACTTCCAAATGTCTACTTCAGTATAAATTCTGCTTGTCAGGCTACATAAAATGGGCTCTTCAAGGAATTACGATGTTTAAAGAGAGAAAGCTACATGATTTCAATATCACAGAGATGGCTAGAGGAATAGCAATAAAAAGAGAGGCAACTTAGGAGAGGTGAATCACAAAAGATGACTAGGAGCTGATGACACTATGGGTGGGAAGAATGTTTCAGATGGAGGAAAATGAGTACAAGCACAGGGGCCTGAAAACGTGATATTATAAGTCAATTCCAAGCACTTCAAGAGCCTGAAGTTCAAGAAAAGTTTCAAAAATATGAAAATGGAGAGGCAGGGAGAAACCAGATCATGGAAGACCTCAATAGCCATGATAAGTAATTCTTTTTTTCAGCCAAAAGAGGAGTAATCTAATAAAAGCTAAAGATCTTCTCCTCATAAAAATACATGCACACTTCAGGAGTGCAAATGCACTCTTCCGGAAGATTCGTAACCCACTACATTCATAAACCATTAGATAAGAACTGAAACACGAGGAGTCACTGAAGGGTTTTAAGCAGGTAAGTGACTGACAAAATTTGCCTTTTCAATAACTGAAACCAAAGTGGGCAAAACTGGAGGCAAGCAATCCAGTTAGGTAATGACTACTGTAATAGTCCAGACAAAGAATGTAGCAGTAGGAAGAAAAAAAAAAGATGAAATTGACCCAGGAAATATTTAAAATAAGTAGTTTGTAAGAGGTAAATAAGCTGGAAGAGCTAGAGATAATGGGTAGGGTTTCTGGTATGGGCAACAAGATATGCTACAAGCTGAGATGTTAATAAAAACAAGCGTTCATCAGCATTTAGTAAGTCATTTACTCATATTATGTCACTGAATACTCAATATGTTAAGAGGCAGACAGTAGTTAAAAAACAAAGAACTCGGTGAATCAAAAAGTTCCGCTAATTTGGGGAAATAGAATCCCTTTTATTTTCGTTAATCTCTTTTGGGTTTGATCCTCATTTATAGCTGACAAGAAGTTCTATGTACTAAAGGTAAACTATTCTCATTAATGTTTCCAAAAATCTCTTGGAATAATTAAGATATAAAGAAATTCAAAATTCACATGATTATAAAAATCCTTCCTTAGATAATCTCATAATATAGCCACGTTTTGCTCATTCTACTTTGAGAAGATTCAGCCAGAAGCAGTTCATCCATTCAACTATCCCTACTGTGAACTAGAAGTATGTTTCCTTACATTTGAAACAGAAGATATAGGTTTATATGATGCTTTAGGTGGTAGAAAAGCAAGGCAGACTATGACTCGTGTCACTTCCTTCCACACCTGATGCCTTTCATGGGCTCCTGTGTCTGTCAGAAGAAAGCAAAGGGCCTTAGCGTGGTCCTGGCTTTCTACATCCAAATGCATTTTTTCACACCTTCTCCCATCAGCTAACTCTACATTATGGCAATATAGAACTTCTTACTACTCAGTGGACTTGTTCTGCTGTCTTCTCTGATTCCAGGTATCATTCTTCCTGCCTAGAACACTATGATTCTTAGTTATTCCCAAGCATCCTCAAGGTTTCAGCTTATATATCACTTTTAAGATAATTAGGTATTCTTCCTCTGTAGTCTCATAGCAACCAGTACCTATTCTCACTACTATATGTTATTATAACTGCCTATTAATTAAATGGGAAGCTGAGGCATATGACCTAATAACTGATTTACTGTTGTATCCTCAGAACCTAGCAAATTACAGAGTCTCAATAGAGATTTTTCAATTTCTCTTTTGATACTGTCTAGATAACAGTGTCAATTAAACCTACCTTTCTCTAATTATTTGACCTTGAAGGGAAATAGATGTCAGAATACCTCCTGGTTTCGAGTATACTGGAAGCATACAAAAGGACCTTCTCAATCTGGAGACCAAGAATATGATATGAGAACCTATAGGAGAAGCACTTATTTGATTAAAGAGATTTCTTTTACTTCAGAAAATATTTCAATATGTTACTTGACCCATAAATGCTTATAGATGTGTAAGTACACCCAAGTTAGAAGTCATATAGGAAATAAAAGCATCCAAGCTATATTTCTATGGTCTACTCTGATTAAAAGGCTGAGCTCTCCTATTAAATTCAAGATAATGCATGTGGATTATGGAGCACAGTGACTTGCTACATTGTAAATGCTCAAAAAGATGATAGGTGTCATTACCCACATTCTATGGGCTGTGTACATACTTATCAGTGTATATACATACATAAACTGATCCTAAAAAATTCTTCCTACATTTCTGCAAGATAATTAAAAAGGCAGAGACAAACATTTTGCATAAGTTTACTAGCTTCATTCTTTCATATAGGAAGTAGTTACTGACTACCTACTGTATGCCAGGCACTGTCATTAGGCTTCCATTCTAGTGGTAAAGAAGCAAAACAACAAAGAAATCAACATGCAAGAAGTCAAATGACATTAAATCCCACAAAGAAAAATGCAGCAAGGTAAGGGGAATGCAGAAGAACATGATCATTCTTTGATGCAGCCGGTCAGGAAAAGCATCATTTGAGCAGAGAGCTCTCTCTGAATCAAGTGAGGAAGGAAGCCACATGGATTATCACAGAGAAGGGTCACAGGGTCACAGACAATAGTTACAAGCCTTAAGATGACAAAGATACAGCCATTTTAGACAGAGATGAGCAAGTGAGGTAGGGAGATCACAGAAGTGAAAGGAAGCCAGTTCATACAGGGCCATGTAAATCTCCAGATTTTATTTTTAAGATGGGAAGCCTCTGAAAAGTTCTGAGCATAATAAATAACATGGTTTAACTCAGGTTTTAAAAAGATCATTCTGGCTGCTACTAGAGAATACACTGTAAAGCACAAGACTCCTGGGAAACAATTTCTTTCTTTTGCCAAAAGATAATGCCTTTAAACAGGGTAAACAGAAGTTTACCTGGTTAATGGTTAAAAAAAAAAAAAAAAGAATTATGGGTATTTTGAAGGTGTAGCCAACAAGATTTACCAATAATTTGAGGATGTGACATAGAGAAATTAAAAGATGCTTCCAAGGCTTTTGGCTGCACAGGAGGGAAAAAGAGCTGTTACTGACTGAGACGGCAAAATACTATGAGAGACGTAGTTTGGGATGATGAAAATCAGGAGCTCCACTTAGGACACGTTAAGTTTGAGAATCAGACTTAACTGTTGGATAAATCAGTCTACAGTTCAGAGGGCAAGAACTGACGATGGAAATAGGAGAGTTGTCAAAGTGTAGATTAAAAGCTCTAACCTAGAGAGAAAGAATAAAAATGTCCCCAGGACAGAGTCCTGGGGCATTTCTGACATTTACAGTAAACTGAGCATTTATTAAAACTAACTTGCTTTACTGAACCATAAATCACTTGCTGTATTTACCCCTGCTCCATTTATAGTTATACATCTGGAAACATAGCCTTAGTGTTGGAGGTAAAGAGTAAATACCAAACATAAAAAATCTGATCTGGTCGGGTGCGGTGGCTTACGCCTGTAATCCCAGCGCTCTGGAAGGCCGAGGCAGGCAGATCAGGAGGTCAGGAGTTCAAGACCAGCCTGGCCAATATGGTGAAACTCCATCTCTACTAAAAATACAAAATTAGCCAGGCATGGTGGCACATGCCTGTAATCTCAGCTACTCGGGAGGCTGAGGCAGGAGAATTGCTTCAACCTGGGAGGCAGGGGTTGCAGTGAGCCAAATTGCGCCACTGCACTCCAGCCTGGGCGACAGAGTGAGACTCCATCTCAAAAAAAAAAAAATCTGAAGTTACTGAGAAACTGATTTGAAATCATTAAGAAAATTAAGGTATCTAAATTAATACATACAAAGAGATTCTACAACACGGTATTTATAAATTTAAACAAAATCCATGGCCAGGCATGGTGGCTCTTGTCTGTAGTCCCAGCACTTTGTGAGGCCAAGGCAGAAGGATTACTTTGGGGCCAAGAGTTCAAGACCAGCCTGGGCAACATAGTGAGACCCTGTCTCTACTAAAAAAAAAAAAAAAAAAAAAAAAAAGCAACAACAACAAAAAAACACTGTTTTAGCCTGGCATGGCGGCACATGCCTGTAGTCCCAGCTACTCAGGAGGCTGAGGCATGAGGATCACTTGAGCCCAGGAATTCAAAGTTGTAGTGAGCTCTGATCACACCACTGCACTCCAGCTGTGTCACTTATGACAGAGCAAGACAATGTCTAAAACAACAAGCAAACAAAACAAAAAACTAAAGTAAATCCAGGTAAAATAAACATACAAATAAATGAAAAGATCTGGGTTACTGCATTAGTTCTGTTTCTAGGCTTAACTACAAAATGGTGTCCAGTTGTTAAAAACATTTGCTTAGGAGTATTAATAATTTTTTTTTTACTATGCTCTTCTACATCCTAGGAAATTGGCAACACTAAGAATTCCTAAAAACAAACAGGAGTGTTAACTGTATATAAATTATTATTTAAGATGCATTCAAGGCGTTACCTAGTTAAAATATCAAATGCATGTCAAAGTACAAACAAAAAAATCATGCTTCAACAAATGTGGGATGTTGCCATTAATGGACAGTTAGTTCTGAGGTAAAACCAAGAATCCTTCATTACCTATTTTGTAAATCAGGACAAATACTATTAAGGTATTAGGTTGGTACAAAAGTAACTGAACAAACCTGGACCTACTCACCTCACTGAAAGCGCTGCCTGGCTACAGTTTCTAGATACAGGAATGTGAGAAATGGTAGCAGCCTTGAAGGTTTAGAGCTATATTCCCATACCAATTATGGCTAGAAACTTAAACAGCTCTATTGAGACATTATGGGAAGTCTAATTTCCTGTTACTCTACTTTAACACAGCCAAGTAAAACAGCAAGAAAGCTTGCTTAATTCAACAAGGACTGAATGCCAGAGTGTCACCTGGAAACTTGTGACAAATAATCACGCCTCACACATTCATCCTTGGTTTTTACTACCAAATGCAAGCTTCATCTATCCTCTTCCATTCTAAACTTGACTCATCCTCCTAACCTCTTCCAGAAAGATCTCTAGAAATCCAGAGGCTTTCTGAAGAACTACTTTACATAATGGCCCCTCAACTTCTTAGCTTTCATGAAAGCCTGGCTCTTCCCCAGAAGCACTGCCTATCATGCAACCCTTTTATGTGACTCCTAAAACCCCTAAGTTCACCATTATTCTTCTAATTCCCTGTATTAGAAATAAACGACAAAATTCCCTGTATTAAAAACAACAAAAAAACAGCTTGTAATTTGAAACTCATGTCATCTAACCGAATGCCTTCTCTTTCCCTCTCTGTTCTGGTCAATTAAACCCACATATTTAAGCCTCCACTTTGCCCCCAGTTACATCATCAGCAAAGTGACTTCAATGTCCCTGTACATGGTTATATCCCAATACTCTAGGCCCCCCAAATATTTGCCTTTCTCAATTTGAGACATCTTCACCTCCTCATTTCAGCAAATCACTCCCTTGTCTTTGTTAGACATATTAAAACCTCTGACAATGATAATCTCAGCTATCTTTTTAAGAGTTTCACTCATACTCATATCTCCTTTCACCTGTCAAGACACCAGGTTTGGTGACAAATAAAAATGATACATATTTGGGAGGCTGAGGCAGGCGAATCATTTGAACCCAGGAGGCAGAGGATGCAGTGGCCAAGATCGTGCTACTACACTCCAGCCTGGGTGACAAAGCAAGACTCAGTCTCAAAAAAAAAAAAAAAAAAAAAAAAGAAAAGAAAAAAAAAAAAAGGATACATATTTATCGTATTCACATGACGTTCCAAAATATGTATACATTGTGGAATGGCTAGATCAAGCTGATTAATACATGCAATACCTCACATACTTATATTTTATGGCAGAACATTTAAAATCTACTCTTAGTGATTTCCAAAAATACATTGTTATTAACTAGTTTCCATGTTGTACAACAGATACCTTCAACAAATTCCTCTTAATTGAAATTTTATGTTCTCTGACCAACATCTCTGCAACCCAGTCCACCCACCCCCAGCCCCTGGTAACCACCATTTTACAACTCTGAGTTAAGATTCCACATTTAAGAGAGATGTAGTATTCTGTGGCTGGCTTACTTTCAACAATGCCCTCCAGGTTCATCCCTGCTGTCACAAATGACAGCATTTCCTCCTTTTTACGGCTGAAGTATATTCCACTGTGTATACATACCACATTTTCTTTATCCATGAACACTTAGGCTGATGCTGTATCATCGGTATTGCAAATAATATCGAAAGGAACATGGGAGTACAGATCTCTTCAGCACACTGATTTCATTCTTTTATATATATATAAAAATACATATATATGCAAGTGTGACTGCTGAATCATATGGTAGTTCTATTTTTTAATTTCTGAGCAAACTTCATGCTATTTTCCATAAATGCTGTACTAATTTACATTCCTACCATGTGCAAGATATCTCGTCTGCAAATCCTCATCATACTTTAACAGCCATTCTAATGGCTATTTGTATGTCTTATTTTGAGAAATGTCTATTCAAGTCCTTTGCCCATTTCTTAACTGAGGTGCTTTCTTACTATTGAGATGTCTGAGTTCCTTACATATTTTGCATATTAACCCCTTACCAGATATATGGTTTGGAAATACTATCTTCCATTCTGTGAGTTTTTTCATTCTGTAGATTTTTTCTTTTTGCCATGCAGAAGCTTTTTAGTTTGATGTGATCTCATTTATCAATTTTTATTTTTGTTGCCTGTGCTTTGGGGTCATATCCAAAAAAAATCACTGTCCAAACCAATGTCACATACATTTCTCCTATACTTTATTCTGGTAGTTCTACAGTTTCAGGTCTTATGTTTAACACCTTAATCCATTTTAACTTGAATTTGGTATATGATGTGAGATACGGGTCTGATTTCATTCTCCTGCACGTAGATATTCCACTTTCCCAACACCACCTATTGAACAGACTTCCCTTTCCCCGCTGTGTTCTTTGCACCCTGTCCAAAATCAACTGACAGTACATGAATTTATTTCTGTGCTCTCCATTCTGTTCTGTGGGTCAATGTGTCTGGTTTTTTGTTTCTTTTGTTTTGTTTTGTTTTTAAAAGAAAGGGTCTCACTCTGTCATCCAGGCTGGAGTGCAGTGATGCAATCACAGTTCACTGCAACCTTAAGCTCCTGAGCTCAAGCAATCCTCCTCCTTCAGTCTCTCGGGTAGCTAGGACTACAGATACACAGCACCGCGCCTGGCTTTAAAATTTTTTTTTTTTTTTTTTAATTTTAGAGACAGGGTCTCACTATGCTGCCCAGGCTGCTCTTGAACTCCTGGTTTCAAGTAATCCTTCTGCCTCAGTCTCCCAGAGTGTGGGAATACACGTGTGAGCAACTGTGCCCGGCCTGCATGTCTACTTCTATGTGACTATCATGCTATTATAATTACTGCAGCTTTGAACTATATTTTGAAATCAGATAGTGTGATGTCTCCAGCTTTGTTCTTTCCACTCATGACAGCTTTGGCTATTTAGGATCTTATGTGGTTCCATATAAATTTTAGCACTGTTTTCTAGTTCTGTGAAATTTAACACTGGAATTTTTATAAGGATTGCATTAAAACTGCAGATTGCTTTGGATAATAAAAACATTTTACAATATTAATTCTTCCAATCCATAAACACAAGATAACTTTCCATTTATTTGTATCATCTTCAATTTCTTTAATCAATGTTACATAGTTTTCAACTCTTTGGTTAAAGTTATTTCTAAGTACAATCATCCCTCGGTATCTGCAGGATATTGGTTCCAGGATCTCCTGTAGATACCAAAATCCATGGATGCTCAAGTCCATTATATAAAATGGTATAGTATTTGCATACAACCTACACACATCCTCTTGTATACTTTAAATCATTACTTAGTACCTAATACAACGTAAATGCTATGTAAATCGTTGCTATACTGTAGTTTCCTTATTGTATAAAACAGTATTTTTATTGTTGTATTTTTTTCTCAAATATTTTCATCCAAATGTTGGTTCAATTTGCAAATGCAGAACCACTGATACTGGGAGCCACTGCATGTTTTGTTTTTGGTACCTATTATAAATGGAATTGTCTTCTTGATTTTTCTTTTAGATAAATTTGTCATTAATGTACAGAAATTCTACTGATTTTTGTATCTTGATTTTGTATCTTACAACTTTACTGAATTTATCAGTTCTAACAGTTCTCTGGTGGAGTCTTTAGGGTTTTCTATAAACAAGATCATGTCATCTTCAAACAGGGACAACGTCGTCTTCCTTTCCTACTGGGATGCCTTTTCTTTCTCTTGCCTAATTGCTCTTGCAAGGACTTCCAGTACTGTGCTGAATAGAAACGGCAAAAGTGGGCATTCTCGTTTTCTTCCTGATCTCAAAAGCTTTCAACTTTTCAACATTCAGTATAACGGTAGCAGTGTTTGTCAATATGGCCTTTATTTTATAGAGGTACATTCCTTCTATACTTAATTTGTGAGAGTTTTTAGCACAAGAGAATGCTGAATTCTGTCAAATGCTTTTTCTCAATTATCTCAATTATCTACTGAAATGATAATATGGTTTTGGCCTTTGTTCTCCTAATGTGGTGTATCACATTTTATGGATTCAGGTCTGTTGGATAATCCTTGTACCCTTGAGGTAAATCCCATATGATCACAGTAAATGATCCTTTTAATACATTGTTGAATTTAGTTATTATTTTCTTCAGAATTTCTGCATCTAAATTAAGAATACGGGTCTGTAATTTTCTTTTCCTGGAGAGTTCTTGTCTGGCTTTGGTATCTAGGTAATGCTCATCTCCCAAAATGAGTTTGAAATTATTCCCTCTTCTTAAATTTCTCATAAAATTCTGAGAACAATTTGTACTAGTTCTTTAAATGTCTGCTAGAATTCCGCAGTAAAGTCACCAAGTCTTGGGCTTCCTTTGGTGGGAGATATTTTTATGACTGATACAATCCTTGTCACTGGACTGTTCACATTTTTAATTTCATGATTAAGCGTGGGCAAGTTGCATGTGTCTAGGAATTTATCCATTTCTTCTATGGTAATCAATTTGTTGGCATATAATTGTTCAGTCTCTTATGATCCTTTTATTTCTTGTACTTCTCTGGTATCAGCTGCAATGGTTCCTCTTTCATTTCGGATTTAACTTGAGTCATCTCTTTTTTTCTTAGTCTAGCTAAAGACTTGTTGCTTTTATCATCAAAAAACACAACTCTTAATTTTTTTTATCTTGAGTCATCTCCCTTTTCCTTAGTCTAGCCAAATAACCTGTCTTCTGAGTTCAGATTCTTTTGTCTGCTTGCTCAATTCTGCTTTTAATGCTCTTTTGCATTTTTCATTCCATTTACTGCATTTTCGGCTTCAGAATTTGTTAAAAAATAATCTCAATCTCAAAATTTCTCATTTTGATTGTTGTTTTCCTGATTTTGTTGAATTGTTTATCTGCATTTTCTTGAAATTCATTGAGCTTCCTTAAACAATTACTTTGAATTCTTTGTCAGGCAGTTCATACAGGTCCATTTCTTTATGGTTGGTTCAGGTGCCTTATTGTGTTCCTTTGACTGGTGTCACGTTTCCCTGACTGTTCTTGATCCTTGTAGTCATGTGTTGGCACCTGCACATTTGAAGAAGCTGAGACTTGTTCCAGTCTTTGCAGAGTGACTTTATTGGGGAAAGCCCTTCACCAGTCGGCCTGTCTAGAGATTATGCAGCCTGAGTCCACAGGGGCTGGCCTGGAGTCTGGGTCAGCAGGGTAGGTCCTGGAGCCTTGGTACACAGGTGCTGCTGGCCTGGCATCCTGGTCTACTAGAGCAAGCCTGAACCTTGGGTCTGCAAGGACCAGTGTGAAGGCTGGGTAGGTGGGTGTTGGCCTAGAATTTGGATCACAAGGGGCTGGCCAAGTACTGGGTTTGGACCCTTGTTCTGCAGGGATGTGAGGCTACAGGGGCCGATCTAGAGGGCAGGGCTGCAGGTACCACCCTAGCACTAGACAGGCTTGGAGCCTAGGGCTGTGGGATCCAGCCTGGTGCTGGGGTGGGCCTGCAAGCTTGGTTTGTGGGTATTGGCCTGAAGTTTGGGGCCATGGGGGCCTGCCTAGCATTGAGTTTTACTGGGGCAAGCTCAATGTTAGGGTCTAAGTCTGGTGTACACTTCCCCTCCTTCCCCCAGGTGGACAGTATCTCTCTCCATGCTGGGCTCTCAGGGATTGAGGGAGGTGTGACGCAAGTAATGTAAAACTGTCCTTCTTACCCTTTTCAATGTGTCTTTTCTTATTTGTGTGCCACATTCAGGTAATCTCTGATCTGGTTTCTTAGCTCTTATATTTTTGTGTGTAGATAGTTGTTCAAATTGATGGTTCTACAATGAGATAAGTGCTGCAAAGTGCTAGTCTGCCATCTTGCTGTTATCTAGACCTCAGGCTTTTCTTAAAACAACTCAACACTTTGGTCTGGCATCCCAACCTTTCCAATCATGGCCATCATCAACAGCATATAAATTCAAATACTCCAACAATGTTAACATCTTATGCACATGCCACTAGTGATTCTGCTCCATCAGCTCTGCTAATATCCATTCCTAAAATACCATGCATAATCTTCTGGCTATTGGAGAAAAGTCTTTAAATTTCAAGTGTGATAAGGTCTTTAATCCTAACTAGTCACTCAGTGGAATGAGATTCTCCTAGTCTGATATGGTTTCTGATTTCAGGTAGCCAGCCAGTCAAGACTCTCAACTTCTGATCCACTTCTTCACCCATTCCCCTCAGTAGCCTTCTAGGTTTTCAGTCTTCTCAAAACCTCTAAACAAACCTTGTATTCCACAAAATATTATTAAAAAATGTTTCATAAAAAGTTTCATGGTCACTAACCTACAGTAACATACTACCTTATATCCACTACAATGACTACTATTAAAGTACACACACACACACACACTCACACAATATGTGATGGCAAGGATGTAGAGAAACTGGACCCCTTGTGCACTAGTGGTAGAAATGCAAATAGGTACAGTTGCTCTGGAAGAGTATGGCAGTTTCTCAAAATTTTAAAAATAAAATTACCATATGATCCAACAATCCACTTCTGGGAAAACAATTCAAAGCAGGGTCTCAAAAAGATACATGTACACTCCTGTTCACAGCAACATTATCTGTAATAGCTACAACATGGAAGCAACCTGAGTGCTCATCAACAGGTAAATGGATAAGCAAAATGTGGTATATACATACAATAAAACATTATTCAGCCTGAAAAAGGATGCAAATTTTGAAACATGCTAAAGATGGATGAAACTTGAGGACACCACGAAGTAAAATAAGCCAATCATAAAAGGGCAAAAACTGTATGATTGCACTTATAGGGGGTACTTAGAGCAGTCAAAATTAGACACAAAGTAGAATAATGGTTGTCAGAGGCTGTGAAGATAAGGAAATGAGGAATTATTGTTTAATGGGTACAGAGTTTCAGTTCTGCAAAACAGACAGTTCTGATGGTGACTGTGCAACAATATTAATATACTTAATACCACTGAGCCGAATACTTAAAAATGGTGAAATGGAAAATTTTACATTATGTGTATTTTACAACAATTTTTTAAAACTTAAAAGACAAGTCACATGGTTGGGTCACATAAATTTGAGAAATACATTTTATAGTCGTTTCTTGCAGATTCACAATATATACCAGCATTTAAATAAGGTTCCAATATTTTCAGTAAGAAAATCTTGATTTTTCCATCCTCACCCACAATTACAAGTAATATCACACATCCATCTTTGCTTCCTTGTTCTAATTTCATTAGATGGGCATCTTTCCTCTTATTCAAGGTCAATCACTATATCTGCATTTTTCTTTTTTTTATATTACCTGTATGAGAGATACACCTGTATTTTTCATTCCAACCCTTACTACCTCGAAAAACTTTGCTTTGATAATTACTACCTCTATTATCTGAAACATCTTTAGTCTTCACAATAAATCACTAAAGTCTTACTTACTTCATGTTCTAAATATTTGTCTTAAATCCAGAAAAATTTATTTTGAATTCCTATTATACCACTGTCATTGTCAAGGCTCTCACTGACTGAACTACGTTACCACCACATGTTTCTCTTCAATCCTTTCTCTATTGCAAGCTTATTAAAAATACACGTTTGACAAACTTACTATCTACCTACTGAGCAAATTCTTTGCTGACTCCCAAATACTTTCTATCACATTGTATCTTCTTCATTTTCCTACCTCTCAGCTAGTTTATGATCTAAAAGTCCTCAACTGCCTATTGTCCCCTACTCCCTATGCTGCTTCTAACTGGCTCATACTTCTGCCTAGGATAAGCCGCTCATGCTTCTAGCTGCCTGATTCCCAGTCACATTTCAAGCCTGAACTTAGCATTTCCTGGCCACTCTTACTTCCCTGCCATCTATATTAGACTCCTATTGCACACCCGAGTACTCCAGTACTCCTTCATGTTACTATTGTATTTTGGATACCATTCTACATCAGTGACTGAAATTATTTGCTTCTGCATCTTTCACTCTTGAGTATAATCTAAATTTCTGTAGGGTAACAACTAATTATTGCGCATCTCTGTATCTATAACATAGTACCTGATGCCTTAAATATGGTAGGCGCTGAGATTGTTAAACTCAACTCTTTCCTCAATCTCCCTATTTCCCTACAACTGCTACCAGGGAAGCAAAAAGACTAAGAATTCAGGCGTGTGCACTTATCTATCTAGTAGTAGAAATCTAGTAAACTGTTACCGAGGTTTAGAGTTATCTGATAGGAAAAAAAGTAGGTATGTTCCTGTCTCCCAATTTACTGCTAAATGATTCCTTTCTTTTAACCAGAAATTATTTCCAAATAACGTGACGTAATTTAAAGCAGTCTAGGGCAACTCAAAATAAGAACCACAGTCTCAACCAAGTTACACTTACATTCGGCTAGCTTCAATGTCGTCAGACTGAGGTTCTCCTGATCTGTAAAATGCAATTGAGAAACAGTTAGCAAAATATTCCATATTCCAAAAAAAAAAAGGTAGACATATTACTTAGGAAGACAAATTTGTAAACAAGATTTAAGCACTAAATAAAACAGTTTTAAAATTAAAGATGTCAATATGAAAGAAAGTGGTCAGATCAGGTGGCCATACAACACATTTATTTTAAGGGTTGGACTATTAAAAAATTCAATGCATGTTTTTTAAAGGAAACTGTAAACGCTATACATAGATACCAACAGACAAGCCATTATAAGCCATAATTATTCACAAAGTCAAATACGTGTAATAAAACACAGAACTAAAAAACTTCCTATAGCCAAGTATTGGTTATCCACATTAACAAAGGTACTCACTGGTATTCACTCACAGTATCAAACTTTAGATTAGTGGCTCAGTAAACTACTCCCTAGGCAGATAGACTAAAGCTTAGGCCAGCCATGTAGTTTTGTAAATGAAGTTTTATTGGGATGCAGCCATACTCATTCATTTAGGTATCATCTATGGCTGCTTTCACACTAAAAGAACAGAGCTGAGGACTTGTGGCAGAAACCACATGGCCCACAAAGCCTAAAATATTTATTTTCTGGCCCTTTAAGAACAAATGTGCCAACCGCTACCGCTACTCCAGACAATTCAAACTAAAATCTAATACCTTGGTAAGCTTAAAGACACTTAAATCAGATACAACATTCTAATGATGATTATCTTGGTTCAACAATGAAATTGTTTCCCTAAAAATACACTTACTGTATGTATTACCTGTCAAAAGTGTATCACCTGAGGTGAAGTTTTACACTGGATAGCTGTGAATTAACTTCAGTTTTAAACAGTTGCCAGTTACTTTGTTATTTCTAAATATACTACTGCTCTCTTATGTAGGAATATTTAAAATTCTAAGTCACTAAAAAGCCTTTCATTTTCATTTCACGAGACATGAATCAGTATTTCCTTATCTATTCACTTTTAAAAACAGCATCAGCAACAATGAATGATATGAGTCAATATAATATTGATTTCTAACACTTAGAAATTCCCAAACTAGATAAAAAATGTTTTTTGAGGTCAAAAGCTAAATTTTCAAACTGGCATTACAAAGTCCTGATTTGTGAACTTCTCACTGACTTTAGGCTCCAACTTTAAGCAACTCTAACAAGAATCTTAAAATCAGAGTCACACACACACACACACACACACACACACAAACCTGTTTTCTAAATTTCTTAGCTAAAAAAAAAAAAAAAAAAACCCCTCACTTCTTTATCAGACTCTCAAAATTACCCTCACCGCAATTCATTCAGATTCCAAGGACAAGAATGGAAAAGAAAGAAAAAAAAAAAAAAAAAAGACTCCAGCAGCTCAAATATTTATTTTAGATCTTCTTTGCAATGTATTTAAATTTTCAATTTTGCACAAAATTACATAAGAACTAAAAACTGGGGCATGCTGGAGGTGGCAGTGACTTGGCTGTGACACAAATGCAAAAATTTCACTCCACCCTCTCCCCCAGGGAGTAAGCAAATCACCTATGTGACACACCTGGTCTCCACCAGCCTTGCGGGTAAGTACCCCAAGATTGCTTCCAAACTTGTATCTCCCAGACAGAAGAGCTAAAAATTGATGATAACCCCATGTACCAGCTGACTCATTTTTGAAAGTGCGACCCTCCAGCATCAGATGTCATACTGTAAGGAGGCAGAGCTGGCTTGCAAAACAAAAAATAAACCTGCTGGCACTGAGGGAAGAGAGGCAGATTAGAAGTTTTCAAACATGTAGGCAGCAAAACTTTCAAAATTAACAGGGAAAGAGAAGAGAGGGAAAAAATGAGGACATGATGATAGGAAAATAAAAATATTACTGCAAAAAGGTAAGACACAAGAAGGAAAACAAATCTAAGTCTTAGAAGTACAATATGTAACTATTACAAAGTTTTGAGATCCTGAAATGGGATAGAGTTTAAATACATTATCAAATGATAACTACATCTATCTTCCCAATTTCTGTTCCCTAAGCAAGAGAATATGTGAACGTTGGCATCAAAATGTTTGTCACCAAACTGTAACATATTAATTACTACTTTTTACATATATTAAAGTAGGCTATTAAAAACCATTGATAAGACAAGCTAAGTAATTTAAACCAATCCAGTATAGAAGAAGAAGGATTGAAAGATTATTACCTTAAAATAAATCTGTCCTGGGTCTATTAAACATAGCAAAGTTGTTCTATTCAAATTGGAAACTGTTTTTTAATCAAGAGAAAAATGAATATATGCAGAACTAGCAGACATTTTTCTTGCAGTGATTTATAATAATTTATGTCTGAATAAATTTCTACTCATCCTAATAACAGTATATTTCTAGAATATTATAAATAAGTTACCAAAAAAAGTCCCGAGGTTAGAATTCAAACTCTCAAAACTATGACATATGCCAGGTGTGGTAGTTCATGTCTGTAATCTCAGCACTTTGGGAAGTCAAGACATAAGGATCACTTGAGCTCAGGAGTTCAAGGTCAGCCTGGGCAACATGATGAAACCTCGTCTCTTAGCTGGGTGTGGTGGTGGGTGCCTTTAGTCCCAGCAACTTGGGAGGCTGAAGTGGGAGGGTCACTTGAGCCCAGAAGGTCAGAGCTGCAGTGAACTGTGATCGTGCCACTGCACTCTAGCCTGGGCGATGGAGTGAGACCTTGTCTTGGAAACAAACAAACATAAACTATGAAATATATACCACCTAGCAACAGTTCCCAAGCTTGACTTTGGCTCCTAAAGAGTCTACTTATTCTTTTACTGCCAAGTTGCTGTGCAGAACATATAACCTAATTCAAAACATATAACCAAAGGGAAATTTTTATATTAAACTATTGACTTAGGTTATCCTAAAGTGTGTCAGAATAACAAGTCAGAAAAGAAATTTTAAAACTGAAACAATAACCAAATAACATTAGGTAATAAAATGTAAATCTTAGAATGAGAATCAATTTTAGGTCTTGATTTGAATCGCAGAAAATATGATCACAAAACGCCCACTAATCTGAATACTGCAGCATGAGCTAGCAAATTCAAATGGTGGCTCACTTCCAATAACACTGGTGCAGCTTCTCCATCCTGCAAGCCACTCCTTTTACCTCCACTGTAACTCTCTAGGAGAGAAAAGTATACTAGTTTTATTAATGTTATAAAAACTTCTAGAGAAATGTTTAGTTAAAACGTTCACCACATAAAAGGCATACTTTAAAATGCATATTAAGAAATTTTTCATGTTTTCTATAATGTTTATAGTAAAATGTTTAAAACCTTGAAATTTTTTGAGAAATACTTTCCTGTTTATCCATACAGATAGGTCTTTGATAGTGGCTACTGATATTTTTAATAAGAAAAAAAAGACACTAAAATATTTTAAGGAGATTAAATGAAGTAGGTCAACTCTCAGGCCCACTATTCTTAGCAGTATTCCTGCCAACTATACATTGTCTTCATTTTTACAGTATGTATTTCACTTTACAATGACAGCCTTTTAAAGGCTGTGAAATAATTCAAAATTACCTTTTACAAGCTGTGGCCATTCGGTGACATCAGGGTGATCACAGCTTTGAGTCACTGATTAAAAACAGGTTGTCACACCAGTCTAGCTGTTACCTTGATCTGAGCGTAGGCTTAATAACTCTAATAAATTAAACAAACCTTTGGTTAGAACACTTTAATATATAAACCCAATTCATTGCTCAAAAAATAATCTTCAAAGCTTCAAATTAGGTGTCAATGTAAAATTCATCAGAAGAGTAATTATTATAGAAAAGTTTTTAAGGACTATTTTCCAGCATTTTGTTTTTCTTAAATGATCTCTTCATTTGAGAAAATGTAATAATTCCTTGTACTTTTACGTAATGTTATAGTTTATGAAGCATTTTGGTCAACAGTACCTTGAGTCTTAATAACAACTTTGGCTTTACCTAATCAAGACAGATAATATAAGAATTAAAAAAAAAAAACAAAAAATTCAGCAGCCTCCGAGTGATTAACTGACTTGCCCAAGATTTTGGAACTAGTGTTGAAGGACTGACTAAAACCCAGATATACTGACTTCCTATCAAGGGATGGATTTTTTTGTTTGTTTTGGCTTAGTTTTGCTATACTGGGTTTCGAGATTTAAGTATATGTAAATGAATAAGGATTCAGAACACAGATTGAGATCTTTCAAATATGGACAAATTCAGTCAAAAGATTCTTAAACTGACAGAGAAATCAGTCACCAAGGAGGCAACTGCTTAATGGAATAGTTATATACATACACATAAACACACACACACATAAATACAGTCTAGTCCTACTAATTCCATCGTAGAGTCATTTAACATCAGTCAAAACCCCTTAAGTACTGCATGAAAATATATTCTACTCTTTCTTGGCCATAAATCTACTAAGATTTAATTTCATGAAAAAGTATGGCAAAAGATGAAAGCATATCCTCCTCCCTCAACCAAGTATCTTTTTAACCCCTTACATGGCCTTAGCTGAACTTTTCTGATTGTCACAGTTCAAATTTAGCAGGCCTCTTTACTGACACTGTAGTTCTGGCAAAGATACCATACATCTGAAATATCCCAGTATCAAAAGATCATTTTGTGCAACTAGTTCTTTCCCCTCACGATTCCCCTATCCAGGCCAAATCTGAGGCATCAACTACGGAAAGATGAGGAAATTAGGAGGAAGAAACATTTCATAATTAACATCCTCAAAGCAACAACAGTCAAGCGTAAAAGGTGGTTACCAGTGTGGATTCAGAACCCAATATAAAACAGCAAGGTATCTGCGAATACCAACGGTTAAAACATGAATGTTTGAGCCCATACCTATGCAGTTATGAATGCAGGGCTTCAAAATCCAGATTAGGTGAGGATTGGCCTGAATATATAAAAATAATTGCAGGGGATTCCAATAAATGGGATTTACAGTATCTGTAAGAAATAACGCAATCTCCCAGATATTCCTATCCTAACTATACATTTCCTAACAAGAACCTAGACATTGCTGAGGTCATATGGGAAACACCACCTTCCCTAAAATAAACAATGTGGTCATGATACAGCTTCCCCTTGGGTTCTCAAGAGACTAATGGTATGTGGAATTAGAAGATTCAAACAAGTCTAACTTTCCATCTTGTAAACACAAAAATAATAAAGTTAAAATGTCTTTTAATTGACTAATTGATCTCAATGTAATTAAAGAGCTATATGTATTTTGAAAACTACTGAGTCAAGTCCTCTCTTCCAGTCCCCTCTTTTATGAGATCCGGTGCTCAAAAGGCTCCAAGGCCAGGCTGGATTTATGTCTCTGTTTGGTCATTCACTAGCTGAGAAATCTTGGGCAAGTTACTTAACCTCTCCGAGTCTCAGTTTCCTTATAGGTAGAACTAGGATAATAGTACCTATTCCATAGAGCTGTCATGGATGAACAAGCTAACATCTAAATATCTCAGAACAGTGCCTGACATAATGTGCTCACAAATGGTTGGGCCTGGTGGCTAACGCCTCTAATCCCAGCACTTTGGGAGGCCAAGGCGGGTAGATCACTTGAGGCCAGGAGTTCGAGACTAGCCTGGCCAACGCAGTGAAACCCCGTCCCTACTAAAAATACAAAACTTAGCCAGGTGTGGTGGCACACCCCTGTAATCCCAGCTACTTGGGAGGCCAAGGCATGAGAATCACTTGAACCTGGGAGATAGACGTTGCAGTGAGTCAAGAAGGTGCCACTGCACTCCAGCCTGGGCAACAGAGCAAGACTCTGTCTCAAAAACAACAGCAGCAGCAGCAACAACAACAACAAATGGAAGCTATTATTAATACTCCTAGCCCAAAATCCAAACCTGCCTCTCAATATTTTTATGCATATTATTTTACCTCTCATAGCACACTAATCTCTTGTAAATTTTTTTCAGCACCCTACCTGGGTCCCTCATACAGTCTTGGAAGTGTAGTTAGTGAGCACCTGACACAATGCTTTAAAAATGGCAGGGGCCCAAATTTGCTGAACACATCTGTCATTATTATGACATTAAGATACACATGCAATACGAATTCCAAAAAATAAAACAAAAACATACCATATTTCGCCAAACTTCTGAGGAGCTGGTGAATTCTAAAATCAGGCTCTTACAGATTTTTAACCTAAAATATAAAACACCTCACTCAATTCTTTTTACATAAACAACTGGATAAACTTCCAAAAAAAAAAGGTACTAAATTTCATCATAAAGGCAAATTTATTTTCTATAATAATTATGAACATCCAAAAACATATCAAGAAACAAATTACTGCTGTTGCCAGGATGAGGAAAGCATAGGTAGGCAGGCCCTGTAGCCTGAGTGCTTTCAGCAGGCAAAGCCATATTTCCCATATTCATCCATAAAGCTTAGTGCCTTCTATTTATTTACTCTATCCTCCCTCCAAAAGGACTAAACACATAGGAAAACTATTTGACTATATCCCTCTAATCCCTTCAAATACCTATAGCAATTTTGTTTTTAATTAAATTCTATATGCTAAGCATTGGCTATGTTAGGTACAAATCTGGGCATCTACCACTTTCTAGAGTAGCAGCCTTGGGCCGACCCTCTGACCCTTGAGTCTCCAATGTCAGGTTATTGTAGTAGAGAAAATGCATTAAAAAGTTATAGTATAATGCCTACCTGGCACAAAACAGGATTTCAATATACTACGATAATTATAATGTATTAAATCAACCACTTAATATATATCAAAACTTAACTCTTAAAAAAAAAAAATCCTGAAGCTTAAAGAAAGCCCCTAAATTATCACTGTAAATTCTTGTTTGTATACAATCAGAACATTCCTCAATGGAACAAAAATAAAGTCCTTTAATGTACTGCATTACATATAAAGAAAGCAAATCTCAAAGATTAAGAAACCTATCCAGTGTCCTAGAGGTTGATGGTAGAAAGTGAATACACTGCATATAAACATTTTGAAATAAAATTAACCAACTTTTAAGGTTTAAGAGACTGAGTTTCAAACTTCAGTCTATAATAGAATTACCTGGGGAAATCTAAAAATGCAACTCCTTGGGCTCTACTCGCAAAGATTTTCATTCAGTGCATGAAGTAGGGGGTTCATGAATTTTTTTTTTAATTTTTTTCAGACCCACCCAAGAACGCAGAAACGAATTTGCATTTTAACACATACTTCACACGACACACAGATCTCATTTTAAGAAGCCCTGCCTTCCAAATTATGAGTTAGGAAGACATAATCATAGAGGAAATATACCAAATCTATAAAAATACAGAATAACAAAAACTGTGAGCACTACAAATATTAGGCACACTCACTTGCCAATTTAACCATAAGAATCCTAATACCAGACATAGTTCTCTTACTTTATCTCTTCAACAGAGGGCTCAGTCTAATAATCTTATAAATAAGTATAGTCTAATAAGAAATGCCTATGTTGATCTATATCTACCTCCCTAAAATTTTCATTTTATTCATTTCTATTTCTCCTTCAGCTCCTTCTAAAGCTGTTTCAAAACTTAATTTCACAAACTGTTTTTTTCTATCACTTTTTATTATAACACCCAACACTTCTGTTCTCCTTTGCATCATGTTTATGGTGTCTTATATTTATGGATAATGCTACTTATTAAAACTGTCTAAGTTTTGTCCATTTATACATTTCACAATTAAAGGACTACTCCAACAATTTTCCTAAGTCCTCCTGCTTTAGGCTCTCCTCATTCCAGTCCATTCTGCAGTTAAGACTTAAAAAGTTTTAAATACTGCTTTCAAATAATACTTGCATCATAATTCCTTCAACTCCATTAGCTCCTCAGAGTACCATTTCTTTATCCTCTTTCCTTTTACTGCCAAAAAGACTTGTGAAAACCACTAGCTCAGCTGCTATTTTTCTATCTACTGAAATTTTTCTTGTAAAGTTTCCATCATTTCTGTACATTCCCAGTGCTTTGGCCCCTTAATCCTACTTAATTTTTGTAGCTTTTAAGACTGCTAATGACTCCTCATCTCCTTTAGCCTCCCTAATGTTGTATCCACTCATTTTCTTCCATCTCTCTAAAGGCAACAGTCTTCTGCTAGTTCATCTTCCTACCTCATACGTGGCCTCTCTCCAAGTTTCTGTCAATAGCCACTTTTCTTAACCTAAACCAATTTTCTGCGCAATGTCATCCATTCCCATAGCACCTCTGTGCTTACGAACCCCTAACTCTGTATCTTTAAGCCCTTACCTCTGGCATGGTGTGCCTGCAACTACATATTACCAACGGTACACATCCATTTGGATGTCTCATTAGCATCTACATTCAACGTATCTAATATCAAACTCAATTATTTTCCCAAAGAACTCACTCTGCCTAATCTCACTGTCCTAGTTAAGAACTAAAAAATTTGGTGCCATTCATTACTTTCTCCCCCTCATTTTTATTTGCCCTAACCACTGTGTAGGTTGATACTCGTTCAGCCTTCAAATTCTTAATAATCATTAATTCAAAATCTGTCTACTAGATTTTGAGTGCCTACTAGGTAGATGAAGATGCAGAGGTAGAAAAACTAGACATAATTTCTTGTCCTCATGTGGTGAAGGAAATGGGCACAAATAAAAACCACAATTAATTATGCAATAACAATGCACAGTTAAATGTTGTGATGGAGAGATACAGGGGGTGTTAAGTTGTGTATTGTAATAAAAAGTCCTTAGTCTGAAGAAAAGGAAAACCATTCTTTATGAGGAACAAGCAAGATTTACAAGACACACTAAGAAAAATCCTGTGAGGTAATGATGGTAGCACTATCAGTCCAGCTGCTCAAATTGGAAGATTCTCAGTCATATTCTAAAGAGTCTCTCTCTTTCCCAGTATATCAAATTGTTTACCAATTGCTACCAATTCATCCTTAGAAATTCCCCTACATTTCTACATTCCCACACTATTCCCCAGTCTTTTTTGATTGCTTTTAGTTGCTTCCAGAATAAAGCCAAAGCTCCCAAGCACGTCAGATGAGATTCTACACAATTTGGTCAAAACCTGCCAGTGCAGCCTCTTCTTACAGACTAGACCAGACTTCAAGAGAACAAGTGTATCATTTGCTTTTATACTTCCAGTGCTTGTAAATGTTTATAGAATAAGCATCTTACAAAAGAAAATTTTTCTCTTAGGGAACTTGCTTTCAGTCCTTTAGTAAATGCAAGGTTAAGATTCAAACCCTAATTTGTCTGATTCTAAAGACCATGCTCATTCCCTTGTACTTGCCTTCTAATTTATACTCAAACCCTATCAATTTCCTTAAAAATATCTCTTACTCCTTTTTTCCTCAAACTTACCAACACTGTCCTACTACAGTGCCCCATTATTTCATCTGGTTTCCCTTTTGCCTTTATCCTCAATTTTGCCACTAGAATTATCTTCCTAAAAACTCAAAGTTAGACATATCATTCTATATTCAAAAGCTTTAACACTTTCTCATGCCAACAGAATAAATTTCTAACTCCTTCACATTTTGAGGCCCTTGCCATGTGGCCCTGACCCCAGCCATCCCAGCCCTACTGCCCACTATATGACATCATCACCAGTTACCAGATCTAGTCCCATCATTTGACTATTGGCTATAACATACTGGATATTTGTGTTTCTGATGACTTCGATGCTTTTGCTTCTGAGACTTCACTCGGAAATGGTCCTCTATCCATTATTAACCTCTATCCCCCACCCACCTATCATGCCATGTTAAAAACTGGCCTCATTCTAAACACTGTATCTCACAGGGTTATCTAAACTCTTATACATAATCACCATCTCCTTCATGTCTTATTATACATTCTTAATACCATAAAATAATTTATTAATTTCTCCTTATATTTATTATGTTATACCTTACATTACAGCTATCTGTATACATTTGTCAGTGCCTCTAGTTGTAAGCTGATTGATGGTAGGGATCATCTCTTCCATATTTTAATTTTCATAATAATGGTGACTATGTTTTCTTGACACCATACCTCCCCTCTACAAGAAAAAAAAAAAAAACAAAGGAATCAGGACCCATGGCCTTTGAGCTAGTTCCAAATGTGACTCATAGATGAACAAAGATACCATTTCTTCCCAAATTAACACAAATATAAGTAAATGCCAATTTAAGAAACGTTTTTTCAAAGACTAAATATGTAAGAAAAACCAAAACAATTGTTTCCAATAATGTCCCTTTCTCTACCAGATATTAAAACATATTAACTTAAATGGTATAATTAAAATCAGCACGCCTTAAAAAAACTGAGTATACACCAAATATATGCATACCCTATGACTTAAAAATTTCACTCTTAAGTATATATCAAACAGAAGTAAACATATTCACAAGAAGACAATCACTGAAATGTTTAGAGCAGCAGCAATATTCTTAACAGTTCCAAACCAAAAATGATTAAATGTCTGTAACAGCAGATTAAACTATGGCATATTCTTAAAATGGAATATCACTTCCATTCTTAAAATGGAATATACAGTGACTACCATAAACAATTACTACAACCAACAATGTGAATAAATCTCACAAATACATTAAAAGAAGTGAGACACAACTAAATGTGCTTGATTCTAGTTAGATAAAGGATGAAAACAGGCAAATCTAATCTATGCTATGAGAAGTCAGGACAGTGGTTACACATGGAAAAGGGGTAGTGACACAGAGCACAAGGGGCTACACAGGAGCTGCTGATGTTGTTTCTTGATCTGAATGCTAGCTAAACATGTGTGCTCAGTGTGTGAAAGTGCAACAAGCTATACACTTCTAAGTGTATAGCTTAAAAGATTCTAAAAAAAAAAAAACCTCATATGGTATTAGCATTAGACAAAGAGGTAAGCACAACAGAAAGTTAATTTCAGAGAAAGATCCAAAAGTATCTGACAGTTGCTCCTTCTCAAACGAGAATTTTCAGACCTTGGATAACAGGCAGCACAGGACTATAATACATGAAAGGACAAAAACAAAGGAGGTGAGCCATCCACTGCTTGGATGTCTGCCTGGAGGTAATTTCCAACCTGCAGTCAATGGAGGGGAAATCCAATGAGAAGACAGCAGTTTTACTGAGGTCAGAATCAAGAGATCAGAGCTGAGGAAGCTGAAGTGGGTAAAATTTATGACAAGTGCCAGACAAGTGCTTGTTTGAGAAGGCAGAGAAATGGCTTCAGAAATCTGCCATTTGAGAGTCTACTGCTGAGTACTAACTGTACACGATTAAGGTAAGTGGCTCCATGAAGCTAGAGAAAGAGGGGCAGTAAGCTGAAATATTCCCAGTACTTATAAAGGACTGGGAGACTCCTAAAATTCCCTCTAATCTGAGTGAAGAGAACATGGTGACACTGGGAGCATTTAGTAAAGACTCAGAAGGATCATGCCTTAGGTAGGAGCTACTACCATTAAAGCAAAGCCTTCTCTAGACAAATTCCAATGTAGCCCTGAAGGGATAAAACTGACCAGCAAGTTATTTAGGTGGCTACAAAACAAAACACTCTAAAAGAAAACAAAATCTAGTCACCCAACAACAAAATATTACAATGTCCAGCATCCAATCTTAAAAAATCATTAAATATGTAAAAAATAAAAAATAAAATAAAATAAATACTAGGAAAATACAACCCATAACCAAGAGAAAAAACCAACCAACAAATTCAGAGTGAAAAAATTCAAGAAATCAATAGGTAACCTGATTTTCAAACAGCTATTACAAATATGCTCAAGAATTCAAAAAATACTTGAAGATGAAAATGACTCAAATGGTATTTCTTGAAATATAAAGCGAAATACCTGAAATTATTTAACAAGGCAGGAGAAAAAACAGTAAAATAGAAGACAAAGCAAACTGAAGCACAGGGAAATAAAAAGACTGAAAAATAATGAATACGATGTTAATGACCTGTGAATAATACCAAACAGTCTAACATATGTGTAACTGGAGTCCCAGAAAAAGAGGAAATGATGAAAGAGGAGTAGAGGTGGTAAAAAAATATATATAGAAGAAACAATGGCAAAATCCACATTTAAGGAAAATCATAAATGTACAGATTCAAAAAGAAAAAAAGAACAAAACCCCAAAAACTCTCAGCATGGTAATCATCAAAAATGAAAAGTGACAAGAAAAAATCTTAAAAGCAGCTAGGGAAAAAAGATTCAGTATAAGGAAGAAAAGATAATTAGCATTATGCATCACTTAACAACACGGATACATTCTGAGATATGTATCATTAGGTGACATCATTAGGTGATTCTGTCATTGTGCAAACATCATAGAACGTACTTACACAAATCTAGATTAGATGGTATAGCTTACTACAGAACTAGGATATATGGTATAGCCTGGGCGCTCCTAGGTTATAAAGCTGTACAGCATGTTACTGTACTGAATATTGTAAGCAACTGTAACAAAGTGTAAGTATTTATATATCTAAACCTAGAAAAGGTACAGTGAAAATATGGTGGTATAATCTTAAATGACTATTGTCAACTATGATCTCTTGTTGACTGAAATGTCAGCATGTGGCACATGACTGTATAACCAGACTTCTCATCAAAAACAAATGCTGAAAGAAAAACACATCAACTAACCAAGAAAAAAGAAATATATATGTCCACAGAGAGACTTTTTTTTACACAAATGTTCATTGTGCCTTTATTTATAATAGCTAGGAACTGAAAACAGCCTGGAACTGAAAACAGCCTAGAACTGAAAACAGCCCAGGTGTCCCTTAATAGATGAAGTCACAAACCACCGAAACATTCAACAATATGGATGAATCTCAAAAACATTATGTTGAGCAAAAAGAAACTTTTTACAACACATAAGTATTGTATGACTCTACTTACATAAAGTTCTAAGCAAGCTAAACTAAGATGAAAACAATCTGAACAATGTTAGGTTCTAGGGGTGGTGTGGGGGGAAGGAATAACTAGGAAGAGGTGTAGGTTCTATACCCTGATAGAACTTTCTGGCAAAGGTGTATACATTTGTCACAGCTCATGAAATGGTATATGTGGTCAACTGTATTTTCCAAAGATGATCACAATAGAAGCCATTCCACATGCTCTTAACCATGTAACACTGTCATTTTTTCATCAGGTGGTGGAGTCTATGGCCCTTCTCCTTGAATCTGAGTGAAATTAGTGAGTCTTTCAATCCAAAGACTACAGTTGTACCTCAACTATCTACAGAGGACTGGTTCCAGGACTCCCACGGATCCCAAAATCCAAGGATGCTTCGAATCCCTTATAGAAAATGGCATGGTATTTGCATATAACCTACATGCATCTTCAAATATGTTAAACCATCTCTAGATTACTTATAATACCAAATACAATGTAAATGCTATGTAAACAGTTGTTACAATGTATTGTCAAAGACAAGCTCTCCTTGCGAATCCCTGACCAAATGAGAGATTCATGAGCAAAATAAATAGTTGCTGATATTTAAGGCACTAAGCTTGGGGCAATGTATTACACAGCAATAAATAACTGGAACAGCATAGTAAATTCTAGTTAAAAATACTAAACTGCTAAGTTTTAGTTAACATACATGCTGAAGTTAAGGGTGTGGTATACTAACAACTGCAACTTACTTTGAAAAGCTTAAAAAAAGACACTAGAAGAAGACAGGATGGATAGGTGGACAAGATATAAGACAAAAACAAATATAACAAAATGTCAGTTGTGAAATTATATTCTAGTTATTTTAAAGTCTGTGTGGTTTGAAAAATTGTACGATAAAATGAAGAGTGAAATAAAGACATTTCCATACAAACAAAAGCTGAAAGATTTTGTAGCCAGTAGACCTACACTTTAGAAATGTTTAAGAAATTTTTTCAAGTAGAAGGAAAATAACACCAGCAACAAACTTGGATCTACAAAAAGGAATCTCCACAAAGGAAAAGAAATAAAAATGGTAAATATGAAGGTAAATATAAAGGAATGTTATTCTTAGTTTTTAAGTTTCTTCATAAGACAACTGGCCTTTGAAAGAAATAGTTTCAAACGCTGCTGTGGAATCTGTAACACATATAGAAGTAAAATGTTAAGATCACAATACCAAAAAGAATGAGGGACAGTAAATGGATGTATACTATTCCAAAATTCTTACATTATACATTAAGAGGAATAGTATTTTTGAAGGTAGATTGAGATAAGTTAAAGATGCATATTGTAAATCCTAGAAGTATCACTGGGGGAAAAAAAACAGAGGGACAAGCTAATAATGGAGACAATACAAAATTCCAGAAATGCTCCATTAACCGAAAAGAAGGCAGAAAAGGAAGAAAAGATTAGACAAATAGAAAACAGTGTCTTAAACACAACTATATTGCCAACTGCAATAAATGTAAATGGACTTAATCAAATTAAAAAGCAAAAATCGTAAAAAATCAATCTGAAAGATGCAACTATATGCTATCTAAAAGAAAGACATTAAATGACCAATAAGTTGAAAATAAAAACACAGCAAAATGATATAATGTGCAAAAATTAATCATAAGAAAGGAATGGATACACTAATATCAAAGTAGACTTTAGATAAGGAACATTACCAGCGATAAACAGAGACATTTCGTAAAGACATCAATTAATCAAGGAGATCTAACAGTCCTAAATGTGAACACACCTAAGGACACAGCTTTAAAGATTTTGCTTCAAAGCATCTGAAGAAAAAATGAACAGAGCAGAAGGAAGATAAACTCAAAATTATAGTTGAAGATTTCAACATTCCTCTCTTGGTAATTAGTAAGTGGACAGAAAATCAGTAAGGATACAGAAGAAATACATTTATCTATCTGACAAAGAACATACGTTCTGAAAAGAATGTGAAAACATTTGAACAGACACACAAAAGAAAACTCCTCAACGGCAGTCATGAAGAAAATGTAAATTAAGACCATAATGACTTTTTACACCCATTAGAATGGCAATTATTTTAAATAAAAAAACAGAAACTACCAAGTGTTAGAAAAGATGCAGATAAATTGGAACCCTTATTCACTGCTGGTGGGAATGTAAAATGGTGCAGTCACTGTGGAAAACAGTATGGCAGTCTCTAAAAAAATTAAACATACAATTACCATATGACCCAGCAATTCCACTCCTAAGTACATAACCAAAAGTATTAAAAGAAGGGACTCAAACAGATACTTATATACCAATGTTCATAGCAACATCATTCACATAGTTAAAAGTTACAAAGAGTCCAAATGTCCACTAATAAATAAATAAAACAAAAAGTGATATATGCACACAATGAAATATTACTCAACCTTAAAGAATCAAATTTGGATACATGCTACAACATGAATGAACTCTGAGGACTGATGTAGTTTGAATATTTGTCCTGCCCAAATCTCATGTTAAAATATAATCCCCAATGTTGGGGGTGGGGCCCGGTGGGAGGTAACTGGGTCATGGGCGCAATCCCTCATAGCTTGGTGCTGTCCTTGGGATAGAGTGAGTTCTCAGGAGATGTGGTTGTTTAAAAAGGGTGTGCCACTTCCCCACCCTCTCTCTTGCTCCTGCTCTCGCCATATGACATGCCTGCTCCTCCCCCTTTGCCTTCCACCATGAGTAAACTCACCATGAGGGCTCCCCAGAAGCTGAGCAGATGGTGGCGCCATGCTTGTACAGCCTGCAGCACCAGAGGCCAAATAAACTTATTTTCTTTTTAAATTACCCAGTCTCAGATATTCGTTTAAGGCAACGCAAGAATGGCCTAACACAAGGACATTATTATTATTAAATGAAATGTGCCAGACACAAAAGGACAAAAATCGTATGATTCCGTTCATATGAAGTACCTGGAAGAGTCAACTTCACATATAAAGTAGAACAGTGATTACCAGCGGATGGGGAGAGTAGGCAATGAAGAGTTATTGTTTAATGGATGGAGTTTCAGACTGAGAAGATGAAAAAGTTTCAGAGATGGATAGTGGTGATGGCTACAGAATAATGTGAATGTACTTTATGTCACTGAACTGTACACTTAAAAATAGTTAAAATGGTAAATTTGATGTTGTGTATTTTAGTACCACTTAAAAAAAAAAAACTGCAATGGGATACCACTACACACCTCTCAGAACGTGTGCAATTGAAGACTGAGAACATCAAATGCTGACATTTGGAGAAATGGAACTCTCATACACTGGTGATGGGAATGTATAGTAGTATAATCATCTGGAAAATGGTTTGGCAGTTCCTTATACATTTAAACATAAACTTACCATGTGACCCAGTAATTCCAATTTAAGGTATTTACCCTAGAAAAATGAAAACATATGTTCACACAAAGACATGCACAGAAAACAGTACCTTTATTCTCAACAGCCTAAAACTGAAAACAATTTAAATGTTCACCAGAAAATGAATGAACAAACTGTGGTATACTCATATTGTATTTAAAAAAACGAAACAAACAGACAAAAATCTGTGACAAACACAAATTGGATGAATCTCAAAAACATGCCAAGTGAAAGAAACCAGACATGGAAGAGTATATGTTACTTGATTCCGTGGATATGCAATTCTAGAGCAGGAAAACTAATAAACAGATCAGTGGTTGCCTGGGGCCAAGACAGAGAAATGACTACAGACAGGAAGGAACTTTTTGGAGGTAATTCAATTGTTCTAAAGCTTGATTGTAGTAGCAGTGATAGTGTATATATTTATCAAAATCAATAAAACTATACAGTTAAAATGGGTGCATTTCATTGTGTATCAATTATACCTCAATAAACTTGATTTTTTTCAAAGTTTGTGAGAACTTAATATAGAAAAAGGTGGCATTATCAGTGGAGAAAGGATGCCTTACAAGACAATCAGCTACCCAAGTGGAAGAAAATAAAAGGTAGATATAATTCCCAAACCATGACAAATGCAATCCAGATCTAAACCATATCATACCATACCCAAAAATATGCTGAATGCTCAGATTTAACTTTGTAATTAAAGTCTATAAAGTAGAATCACAAAAGTATCAGAAGAAAATACAAGAAATTGGCCAGGTATAGTAGCTCATGCCTGTAATCCCAGGACTTTGGGAGGCTGAGGTGGAAGGACAGCTTGAGGCCAGAAGTTCGAGACCAGTCTGGGCAACACAGTGAGATACGTTCTCTACAAAAAAAAAAACCAACCAACCAAAAAAAAAAACCCAACTAGCTATAGTGGCACATGCCTGTAATCTTAGCTACTTGGGAAGCTGAGGCAGGAGGATCACTTGAGCCCAGGAGTTTGAGGTTGCAGGGAGCTATGGTTGCTCCAGCCCGGGTGACAGAGTGAGATCCTATCTCTAAAAAGTTTTTGTAATATATATATGAGATCATATCTATTCATCTTGGTTAGCATGCTGAAACCCAGAAGCCATAAAAGATGGACAGATTTGCCTACATAAAAACTTTAAAATTTCACATGACTAGATACTATAAAATTAAAGGTAGGTAGAGATAATATTTGCAAATTATAATAAAGAATTAAATGATATATAAAGAATGCTTACAAATTTAAAAAACAAACACCACAATAGAAATGGACCAAAAAACCAGGCAATTTCTCACGTTATTTATAAAGATTTAAACAGATTTTATATATACATCAATCAAAACAAGGTAAATGAGCAGTCCCTAATATATTTTAAGGAATGAAACTTGCTAAAATTATTTTTTAAAAGGTAATTGGCAAAACCTATCAAATTTTTAGATTGACATGGTCTAATGGCCTGACATCTTATTTGTAGGAATCTACCTTACAGAAAAAATAACAGGTACCATCATTGCAAAAGCAAATATTGAAAACAACCTCATTTCCAAAACAGGCAAAGGGTTTCATAACATATCATGAACTCTCAGAGTTAATTCCTAGTTCAGTTCTAAAGATTGAGAGAGCACATCAGATTTAGAGTATTCCATCTCAGGTTTCTCAAGGACAATTTTTCATTAAGGCCTAATTTATTATATTTTAAAACATGCTTTTCCTTCCTATCTTTTTTCTGTTTTTCCTCTTTTCCCCCAACAAGCTTATATGGTAAAATTACCTGTAGTTAAGTGGGCATGTGATATGATGCACAGATTTAATGCAATAATTTATAAGAATTATCCAACTCCATTCTCTCAGCTGCTCTGGTCAAAAAACTTTGGCATCATCTTTTACTCTTCCCTTTATTTCCCACTTTCATCTGGTCTACTACCAAATCCCATGGACTCTATTTCAACATATATCAAGAATTCAACCACTTCTCACCACCCTCACTGTGACCACTCTGTCCATTTCAGTCACGTCTTAATCTGTACTAATGGTCTACCAATTGGTCTGTTTCTGCCCTTGTCCCCTTTTTCAGTCTATGCTTAACACAGCAACCAGAGTGATCTTGCTAAACATAAGTCATACTTTTTCACTACTCTGCTCAAAGACTTCCAATAGCTTCCCATCTCACCGGTAAAAATCAAACACCTTATTATGATCAAAATATCTGTACGCTCCATTCTCTCTATTTCCCATCATTTACTTTTCTAAAGCTACACTGGCCACACCTCGAGTTCTTCAAATACATCAGGCACTCTCACTTTGGGGTTTCCCTATTCACTACACTCTGCCTGAAATGCTCTTCCCCCAAATATCCACATGGCTAGCTCTCTCATCTCCCTCAGTTCTTCACCCAAGTTACCATTTCAGTGAAGTTTTCTCTACCTACCCTATCTAAAATTTCCCATCATCCTTTTCACCTACAAACACTTCCCTTATTTGTTTCTTCTCCTTAGCACTATGTAACATATATTTTACCTATCTTTATGATCTCTTTTTAGGATTCAAGTGCCATGAAAGCAAAGGATTGAGTGAGTTTTATACACTGCTGTCTCCACCAGCACCTAGAAAAAAAGGCCCACTACACAGTAGGTGTTCAAGAAATGTTTACTAAGTGAATCAGACAGATGTGTATGTAGCCACCATTTGAAAGATTCCTATAACACAGTTAAGAGGAAAAAAAATTATATGAAATACAAGTTTTAGTACACAAAAATCTATGCACAAGGAATTAAAAACCTGAAATGAAATTTTAAAAAATTCAATTTGCAATACCATCAAAACATAAAATTCTTGGAAATAAATTTTTAAAGTAATAAAATAAGTACAAGACCTGTATACTGAAAACTACAAAACATGAAAGAAATTAAAGAACACCTTAATAAATGGAAAGATATCCCATGCTCATGAATGAGAAGACAGTATTAAGGTAGCAATACTTCCCAAATAGACCTACAGATTCAACACAAATCCAAGTTCTATCAAAATCCCAGTTGCATTTTTCTGCAAGCTAACCCTAAAATTCTATGGAAATTCGAGAAACCCAGGGACCCAAAACAATTTTGAAAAAGAATAAGTTAGAATACTCACATTTCCTGGTTTCAAGACTTACTACAAAGCTACAGTAATCAAGAGTGTGTGTTACCAAAAAAACAGACATACACGTCAATGAACATACCTTGAAAATACCATGGTAAGTAAAAGAACCCGCACACAAAAGGACACATACTGTATGATTCCCATTTATAAGAAATGTCCAGAATAAATAAATTCATAGAGACAAAGCAGATTAGTGGTTTCCAGGGGCCAGGAAAGAACGGGGAATGGCTGCTAACAGGTTAGGATTTATTTTGGGGATGATGAAAATGTTCTAAAATTCGATAGTGGTGATGGCTGCAGAACTGTGAATATACTAAAAACTTTAAAAGGGTGAATTTTATAGTATGTGAATTATCTCAATAAAGCTATTAATAGTTTTGAAAGTTAGAGAATATGTTTGGCAGGATTTTTTTTAAACACCGCCTCCCCAAAAGGAAAAAAGCTGTATGTATATCAGTACTTTTACAGCTATCTTACATTTTATATTTGATTGGTAATTTCCTTCCAGGCATTTTTTCCCCCTACATTTAAACACATTTAACAACTGTTAAGTTTTAGAATTGGCTATGAAGTGAAGAGAAACCTTTCATTTCTTTTTATACTTAAAAAAAAAATAGCTTTTTATTTTTCTTTTCTGTATTTCCTCATCCTCAAAAACAGATTCTACACACCAATATTTGAGGGATGGTGGGGCAACTACCACAAAATACAAGAGGTATTACATTGTGGAAATGTAAAAATGTTAGAATTCCTAGGAACTTTTCATGATTTATGGGCCTAACCTAATATTTAAAACTGAGCCCATGCTGGCAAATCTGGGCTATACAGTCATACATACATAGAACTCTGGTATCACAACACATCCACTGTGCACTGGAAGAGTACTGTAATCTTCTTCTAATGTGCACCTTGGCTCTCCCCTCCCTTGGGTTCTTTGAAATTTTTTTTTTAAATAAGGTATGTTTATTTCTTATTTACCTACTAACTACAGAAGGTAGACGCACGATGTGCCAATATTAAAATGTTATCATTCCCCATTAAAATACATTTACTTAAGTGTTTTATTACATGACTTACCAGCAATGGAAGAATCTCATCTGAGAGTAGTTCTCAACTGTCATCTATGAAAATCTTTAGAAATACCAAATCATCAGAATTACTTTAATTTCCTGGCTTTTAATCATAAAGCATTCCTACTGGTCAACAATTCTACAATCTGAAAACAGAGACATCTGTACCATATAGTCCCAATGATTTATTATTCTGAAATTTTCCTCTGGGTTATTTTTACACTGTAATTAGAGTTCAAACTTCCATAGCGCCTAACCTAAAATTAAACCTAGAATTATGCCAATTTATGCCTGCTATATATGCACACACAAAAGACTTATAATGCAATATACTAAAAGAACTAAAGGTAGGTGGGTTTTTCCTTGAAGGAATCATAGCTACATTATTTTCAAGTTTAATCTGTTACATTCATCTGCCTATCAAATAAATGTAGCAATTAAACTCATAAAACAAAATCTGATTTAGTGACAAAAAACCATTAGCTTCTAATTTAACTTCAAAATGCTTTTCAAAAAATCTACCCCATCTAATTCTAAGTGAACCAGACCACACTTGATAGAAAACTGTTGTTCTAAAAACCATACGTACTTAACATAAACAGTAAACATATGAGAACATTTAGTCTTCTATTAATGTCTTACAAAATACTTCAATGTGCCTGGTTATAATTTTTTTTTTTTTTTTTTTTTTTAAGGGACAGGGTCTGTCACCATGGCTGAAGTGCAGCGGTGTGATAATAGCTCACTGCGGCCTGGAACTCCAGGGTTCAAGCAATCCCCCCACCTCAGCCTCCCGAGCTGGGCTAATTTTATTTTTCATAGGGATAAGGTCTCACTTTGTTGCCCAGGCTGGTCTCCAATTCGTTGCCTCAAGTGACTCTCTCACCTCCGCCTTATATTTCCTTTTGAGCGGTTATTATCAACTGGAGTAACATTTCTAGTTGGGGGAAAAAAGAACTGATCCTTATCAATCTGTAGATGAACACTTATGCATTCAGCACTTACAAATAACTGAATGTGGGCATAAAAAAAGAATGACAGATGATAAACATTTACTGTTCTCAAAATAAATTACCTAATCTCAGCTGAGATAAACACGACTCAGAATTCAATTAACAGTATAATAAAAAGAAGCCCCAAACCAATGAGTGCAAAAAGAAAGACTCTCAAGGAAGGCTTCCCTGAGTAATATTAAGGTTGAGCCCTATAAGATAGAAGGAAGATGGATAACTCAAGAAACTAAAAGCAGCCTGTATGGTAAGATGGTACTGACCAAAGGGGAGTGTACAGGAAGGTAAGGCTCAGAAAGTAGACGGAATCCTATCAAAGAAAAATTTTAAATAGAAAGCACTCTTCTATTTCAAAATAACTGTTATTTGTTCACAATAATACAAAGGAATTATAAACTACTGAAACTAAAACTAACAAACCAAAGTGGGCAACATAGCAAGACCCCATCTCTACCAAAAAAAAAAAAACAAAACCCACAACACTTAGCAGGGCCTGGAGGTGCCTGCCTGCAGTCCCAGCTACTTGGGAGGCTGAGGCAAGACTATCGCTTGAGGCCAGGGGGTTCAAGGATGCAGGGAGCTATGATCATGGCACTGCACTCCAGCCCGGGGAAGAGAGGGAGACCCTGTCTCCTGAAAAAGAAAAAAAAAAAAAGGTGGGTGGGTGGGGTGGGGAGAATTCAATAATTAGGATGAACAGACTTCAAAATGTTGTTTATACACACAGTGGAATACTACTTGGCTATAAAAATACGAATAAAACCCTGTAATTTGCAGGAACATGGATGGAACAAGAAGCCATTATGTTAAGTGAAATAAGCCAAACACAGAAAGACAAATACCACATGTTCTTACTCATACATGGGCTAAAAAAGTATATCTCAAGAAGATAAGCGTAGACTGGTGGTTACTAGCAGCTGAAGTGGGGAGTGAGAGGACAAAGGCAGAAGAATATAATTGTATTTATTATTGCTGAACTGTACACTTAAAAAACTGTACACTTAAAAAAATCATTAAAAATGAACTGTACGCTTAAAAAAGATGGTAAATTATGTATGTATATTTAACCTCGATAAAAAATTTTAAAAATTCAATACTTAATGCTGGAACAACTAGCTTTCCATATTTAAAATAAAAAGTCCTAACTCCCTTCAAATGAACCTAAATGCAAATAACAAAGAGTAACAAAAAATCCTCAACTATTAGCAGACAATATAAAAAGAGGATTTCTTAAAAAGCACAAATCATAAAGAAAAAGACATGATTTTTACATAAAAAATTAAGTCTCATACTACCAGAGAATACTACAATAGGCAGGATTTTATATTTTATTCTTATTCTGGTAACTTTCTTTGGCTGCACTGTAAAGTAAGAAGGTTGGGTGAAATGATCTTCATGGTCCTTTTCAATATAAATGTTGTATGACAGTGTGCCTTTCCTTTAAAAACATTTATTTTTGAGATATTTAAAACATACAGAAAATAATAAATTTCCTATCCTTTCACCTACCATTCAGAATAATCAAGCAACTGTAAATTAAAATGAGATAGCATTTCACATGCCTCAAATTAGTAACTATTTTAAAATCTGACAATCCCAAGTATGGGTGAGGATGCTAGAAATGCCCACATAATGCTGATAAAGTATACATGGGCATATCCATTTAAGAAAAGAATTTACCAATATCTAGTAACCAGCAATTTTACTTCTACGGTTTTTCCCAAAACACCTGCACATACACTCATGTAAAAATAAACACTGCAGCATTATTTATAATAGCAAAAAGAAAACAACTCAAAATATCCATCAATAGTGGGATACATACATTTTATCTATGCATAAAATGAAGCGCCATACAGCAGTGATACTGAATAAACTACATCTACATGCATCAACATACACACCTCAAAAACTTGATACTGAGTTTAAAAAAATCAAGCTATTGAAAGACAGTGTTATACGTATCTGTAAAAATTTAATACAAAAACCAACACCACATATCACTTACAGATACATGTGCACATGTATAGTAAAAGTATAAAACAAGGATGTGAAATATACTTAAGAATCTCAAGACAGTTGTTACTTTGTGTAGAGACGGGTAACAGGACTTGAACAGTTGGGGTTGTTAAAAGTGATTATGTAACTGCATCCTTTCCCCCAAGGGATAAAAATGGACATAATTCATATTTATAGGTGGTGGATAAATGGGCACTTGCTATGTCATTTTCTGGATGTTTTAAAAATTTTACAATTAAAACATATACACTTATTTTAAAAACAAACAAAAGACATATTAGCATATAATGTCCAAGCTGATAATTCCCTTGGAAGATCATCTAATATAAACCTCCCTACTTCACTAAAAAAAATTACAAAAGATATCAGAATAAAAATATGCTACAGGCTGGACGCAGTGGCTCATGTCTATAATCCCAGCACTTTGGGAGGCCATGGGCAGGAGGATCACTTGAGCCCAGGAGTCAAGACCAGGCTGGGTAACATAGTGAAACTTCATATCTACAAAAACAAACTTTTTTTAAAGAATATAATAGGGTTGGGTGTGGTGGCTCATGCCTGTAATCCCAGTACTTTCGGAGGTTGAGGTGGGCAGATCACCTGAGGTTAGGAGTTTGAAACCAGCCTGGCCAACATGGTGAAACCCTGTATGTACTAAAATTACAAAAATTAGCCGGGCATGGTGGTACACACCTGTAGTCCCTACTACTCAGGAGGCTGAGGCAGGAGAATCACTTGAACCCAGGAGGCGGAGGCTGCAGTGAGCCGAGGCTGCACCATTGCACACCAGCCTGGGCAACAGGGTGAGACTCCATCTCAAGAAGGAAAAAAAAAAAAAAAAATATATATATATATATATATATATATATAAAATACATATATATAAGATAAACGCTATTGTAGCAGGGCAATTTTGGACAGATACTAGGTTATCTGAAACAGCACTTTGGGGAATTAGATCTTGACCATTTAAGAGAGAGATCAGCCCCAATTTCTCAAAATCTGGCACTGACTAGCAATACGGACAATGTGTGCACCGCCCTCACTCTGCCTCCCCTCCTAGGAATGCCATGTCAAATTTAGCATAGGCACAGGCAGTAAAACTGACCCCTAGTTCTGCCTATCACTATTAAAAATTACTTTAAGTTCTGAGTGTTGAGGACTGTCCCCACAGCAGATATCTAAAAGTAGGCCTGAAAGAACTAGAAAGTAGTTCATGCATCCAGCAGTTACAAATGCCTAAAACTGTACATGAAAAAACAAAACAAACAAAAAAATGAACTGAGAGCAAACATTTACTGTTCTCTTATAATCTTCAATCCAGGATTTAAGAAATTATTTAATATCAGTTGAGATACGTGACCAACCAGTTCTCCAGCTGAGATCCATCTATTTTTAAATTCACTCCCCCAGCCTTTCATTCAGCCTAAAAGAGGGAATAAGAATGGGAAGGTGGGGAGGACTTACCCCATAC
This sequence comes from Pongo pygmaeus, assembly GCF_028885625.2. Taxonomy (NCBI): domain Eukaryota; kingdom Metazoa; phylum Chordata; class Mammalia; order Primates; family Hominidae; genus Pongo; species Pongo pygmaeus. The sequence goes on along the minus strand of NC_072389.2, from coordinate 30,043,962 downwards.
TGAGTTAAATAAGACCACAAGATCTTTTCATTTTTACAATATTTGAAATACAGTACACTGGGCAATAAATTTAAAGAAATATGCATGATTTGAAATGCAGAAATCTTGATTTACGTGTATAAAAGACCAAAATTAGCTCAGTTCGTCTAATATACTACACTTAAGTGTTCTTCGATACTACAGTCAACTTTTCAGAAATATTCCCATTCTGTGAAGCAGGATGTATTCCTACCTTAATTACCAAACTTTATCCACGTAACTTCCTATTCTCCCACTCTGTTCTTTAAACATGTTCAACATGTTACAGAGATGGCAAAATGTGTTAAAAAAAAAAGGAATGAGAATGAAGCAGCTTAAGTAATTAGGAAAACTTTACACTTCTTAGAAACTGAATTTGGATGATCTTAAACAGCATATTTTCTTTTCTTTTTTTGAGATGAAATCTTGCTTGCCCAGGCTGGAGTGCAATGGCGTGATCTCAGCTCACTGCAACCTCTGCCTCCCAGGTTCAAGCGATTCTCGTGCCTCAGCCTCCCAAGTAGCTGAGATTACAGATGTGCGCCACCATGCCTAGCTAATTTTTGTATTTTTAGTAGAGACAGGGTTTCACCATGTCGGCCAGGCTGGTCTCGAACTCCCGACCTCAGGTGATCCGTGTGCCTCGGCCTCCCAAAGTGCCGGGATTACAGGCGTGAGCCAAGGCGCCCAGCCTAAACAGCATATTTTCAATCACCAACAAACAACATGACCACTGACTTCAGAAAACTAGGAAAGAAAAATGTTACCCAATTAATCTTTGTGTGAAATAGGATTTATCCATTAGTATACATATCACATACCACAGGTGCACAAAAGATTTTTTCAATTCCCAAAACAAAAACTTAAAATATTTAGCAAAGATAATATAAATATCCTTATTTATGGCACATTGTAAGATTATCAATATTGGTGCATACATACCACAAGGCACAACAGAATTCTTAGGAAAAATGTATTAAGACAATTAACAAGCTGGAAATAACCCGTATTTCCCCTTATGACCCCATTAGCTTTATATAGAAAACACTGCTGTGCACTTCATCCTTTGCTTTCTAAAGAACAGCATTATGGTTCACATCTGTTAAGAGACAAAAAAGTATTTGTTGGAAGTACGAAAGGAAGAAATTCCTGTACTGTTACGTGCAGTGCTAAAGGAATCATCTGAGAAGAAAATAAAGAACATGAGTTTAACATGAGCTTTAGAGAGGGATTACAAGAGTGCAAGAAAGTGACAAAATGTGATGTATGTCCATAGTGAATACACGGTGCTTTATTGTTTTCAGTATTTGTATATTTAATTAGGAGGTGAAAAAATTCAGAATTTATTCTGCATCACAAAGATTATAAAAATATATGAGTTGGGGTGTTGGCTACAGTACACAAAGGCAATTCTAGGACTACTTATTAACAGAAGCTTGAAATGGATAAGCCATCCCTTCTGATTTCATTACATGAAAAGAACCTGTGTAGAAGTATAGCAATGGTAGCATCTTCATTCAGCCCACAGCTATGTAATTTGTATGCAAGAGTGCTTGTCTTAAATATGAAAAGGAACATCCTGAATTGCTAAAAGTATATACAACGGGCACACATCCAGAACTAGAAAAGAGCTACCAAGCCTGCATGCTACGAAGACATGGGTCAAAAAATTTTTCTCATGTTTGGTTTCTATAACTAAAGTCTGTGCTAGACTAACCTCAATTGATCCTGAGGAGATGAACTTCTGGAACACACTAAACTGTTAAGAGTCACAGTTAAGAGTCATAGACTCTACACTGTCCAGCCAACAGTTTTAAGAAAAATTTTATCCTACTTGTATGAGTGTTCAGGGCTCATATACTACCTCTATGCTCCTACTTGAAACACAGATGCAGACCTTAATAAATAAAGTCTTACATCAGACTCTCTTCTATAATTCACATGTGATTCCTTACACGAGATTCCTGTTCAGATTTCCTGAAAATGAACTATAAGAATAATCTTATCCAATATGATTCTATGTCCCCTAAAAATATCTTTTCCTTTCAGGTCAATCTTATGATTCACTTGCCATTGATCAGATTAACACAACAGGTCTGGTACAGCAAATTACAAAACAGATTTGACTTTTGATTAATACACTGAATAATGTATCACAAACTATTAAGATCTATTGTCCATGTCAAATGGAGTTCACATATTTAAAATGAATTCACACACTAAAAATTCCCCAAAACAATGTTTCTAAAAAGTTTTTTTTTTTTTTTGAGAGGGAGTCTCACTCTGTCCCCAGGCAGTAGCGTGATCTTGGCTCACTGCAACCTCCGCCTCCCGGGTTCAAGCATTTCCCCTGCCTCAGCCTCCTGAGTAGTTGGGACTACAGGCGTGCGCCACCACATCCGGCTAATTTTTTTTTTGTATTTTAGTAGAGATGGGGTTTCACCGTGTTGGCCAGGATGGTCTGGATCTCCTGACCTCGTGATCCGCCCACCTCGGCTTCCCAAAGTGCTGGGATGACAGGCGTGAGCCAAGGCACTTGGCCTCTAAAAAGCTTCTTAATCTACATTTTCAAGAATGATCACATTTGAAAAGTATACTCTTTTAAAACAAAGCAACTATCACCTTCATTTGACAGAAGAAGGAACAAAGGCTTCAAAAGCTAAATAACCTGCTCATGACCATTACAAAGCTAGTTAAAACAACCTCAAGACCAAAAGACAGTGCTCCTTCCTCCATTTCAATGACTCTGACGCACTTAAAATTTTATAAATAATTTTTAGGGATATCAGTCATAAGGCTTAGAATCAAATAGTAACGACTCACGTACAAAGACCAGTATTTTTTTAAAATGCTCAGCTGGGCATGGTAGCTCACACCTGTAATCCCAGCACCTTGGGAGGCCAAGCGGCTTGAGACCAGGAGTTTGAAACCAACCTGAACACAGCAAGACCCCATCTCCACAAAAAAATTAAAAAATAAAAAAATTAGCCAGGCATGGTGGCATACACTAATCCCACCTACTCAGGAGGGTGAGATGGGAGGATCACTCAAGCCTGAGACTGCAATGAGTTATGACAGCACCACTGCACTCCAACTTGGGCAACACAGCGAGACCCTGTCTCTAAACAAATAAACAAAAAGTAAAATAAACAAAAAGAAAATGCTAATTTTATTTCACTCTCAGATAGGCCTAATAATTAATAAGCTTCTTTTTGAATTATTATCCATAATGGCATTTACCTGTTATAGATAACTCAGATCAAAGCACTATTAAGCAACATTTTTGATAGCAAATGAAAACAAAAGCTGGCAAAGAAACTGTGTATTAATAAGTCATTTCATTAAAAAAAAGGACTTGGCCAGGTATTGTGGCTCATGCCTGTAATCCCAAAACACTGGGAAGCTAAAGTAAAAGCTGAGGAGTTCAAGACCAGCCTGGGCAACACAGTGAGACCCCCATCTCTATAAAACAAAGATTTTTAATATTTTCTTTTTACAAAAGACTTATTTATATGGCATCTTTAAGTATTTCAAACATTTCATGTTTGGATTATCGAACATGTCTCTGGAAGAATTAACACTATTTCTATTTAAGGTAATTTTACATCATTTCCTTTATTAGAAGAAATAACAGATCTGCGGATGGCATTTTGTGAAGGCTGCCTTCTATTAATAGTGTACAAAACACTCATATGTCTCCAAAAAGGTGGGTGAGTAATCACAAAGCAAGTATAACTATTCATCCCAAAAGGTAGGACAGAACATGTGCCAATGTCTGCAGACTCCTGAACTACAGACTTGGACTCTGGTTCTGGTTCTGACACCTGGGTGACTTTAAGAAAATCATTTTAAAGCTTTGCACTCCAATTTCCTCACGTATAAAATGACTGGAGCAGCTGACCTCATAGACAATCCTACTCAGGTAGCATCTATCAATGTATTGCCAGAAGACAGAATGATAATCATGCCCCCCAAAATCAGAGTATTTGAAGACAACTGCCAGAGTAAAAATTTTAAATTCTATATACATACATACATACATACACACACACACACACACACACACAAAACACTAATACACTACGTGCCAGATACTGGGGTGGTGGGCTGGGACCAAGGCATGAAGTAGTGCATGTGCCAGAGGGTTGAACTTTTTAAAAGGAGTAAAAAAGTAAATCTTTAGAGTAGCAGCTGGTGGGTAGGAGGTATTGAGTCCATAGAACTGCTCTTAGATTGGAAGGGCATGGGAGAATGAAGTTCCATTATGTGACAGGGTTTTACACACACACACACACACACACACACATAAATGTGACAAAGTCACTCAACTATAAGCATTCAAAAAAGACAGACATCTTTCTTGTCTTTGTGGCTCCTGTACTTAGCTCAGCTCATAGAAGCCACAGGAGGAACCTAATAAATGTTAGTTGATCATTTACTGATTTACCAGTAACTAATTCATGCCTCCTCTAGTGCTGTGGTCTGAATGTGTCCCCCAAAATTCATGTTGAAAGCCTAACCTCCAAGGTGATAGTATTAAGAGGTGGGGCCTTTGGGAGGCTTTGCCGTCATTAATGGAATTAATGCCTCTATAAAAGAGGCCCTATAGAGCCCTGTCTACTCTTCTACTACATGAGGTAATGATGAAAAGACAGCTAGCTGTCTATGAACAAGGGAAGAGGGCCCTCACTAAGATGTCAAATTTGTTGGTACCTTGATCTTGGACTTCTCAGCTCCCAGAACCGTGAGAAATAAACTTCTGTTGTTTATAAGCCACGCTGTCTGTGGTGTTTTATAATAGCAGCCAGAACAGACTAAGACATCTAGTAACACCTTCTCTGGTAAACACTAGGAATTCCTGGCCTTAAAAAGTTCATAGCTAATGAGAAAAGAAATAAACAATATAAAGGATAACATGCTGTAGTCCACTATATACAAGGCGCTTCCAGACCATTCAGAAAAACTGGATAGGAAGATTTCTAAGGTAATACTTATTGAGTGCCTACGTGTTAGGCGTTTTACATACTTTAAGCCTCACAACCTGGGGAAGTTTCACCAACCCATTTTACAGATGACAAAACTGTGGCTTACCAAGATTAAGAAGGCCAGAATTAAAAGTAGGGTCAAATTCCAAAGATATTACCACTATACATACCAAGATGTCTTGTTACCACATTTTATCCTTACATTTAGCAGTGAGGGGAAAACTCAAAAACCAGTCAAAAAACTTTTGTCCTGAACCAACATAAAAAGAGCACCTAAGACTTCATCCAGTATTTTACCGAAAGATCACTTCTAAAAGTTTGTCTTCACCCCGATCTAAAAAATTGGAAAACTAATTTTCTTTCAGCAGCTGCATATGTACATAATGTAACGTTTCTACATTTAGACCTATACAATTATAGGTCTAAACAAAATATGTGTAACATGATTGGAGAATATAACTAGCAGTCATTTAAGAAAATGGACATTTGGAAACATCATTTCAAGAGCTTGGGATGAAAAATTTTGTCTGGATCATTCCACTGACTGACACTGAGAGAAACAGTGTATTATCACAGTTTACACAGTTAATTTTTTTTGGAGGGGAGAAGGAGGAGATTGAAATAGAAATGAGCTAAAGTTTAAGAAATACAACTGATTAAATGTTACATGTCAAAGACACTGTAGGTACCCAATAAATCCTGTTAAATGGACTGCACAAGTGGGATGAGAACACGTTTTCCCCACACCTCTGACTAGTATGTACCTTTCTTAGGAAGTTATTTTTTCAGCCATGAAAAAAAAAAGGGCAGAATTTAGGACAGATAAAACATAAGTAGCTTATAAATCCTCTGAAAGGAAATCAAAACACAGTATTTTGTATCTCTGTATAAAGTTAAGCTCCTCAGGGACAGGGGCAATGTCCAGAGGATGGTGAGCATACTACTTAGCAAACTAATGCAGGTTAATAAATATTGACACAGTAAGACTTGCATAGTTTACATTCTAATTTTGTAAAGATTATGAGTTACCTCTTCATATTCTGTTCTTGTATTTCTCCTGTGTATATTATAAATATACAAAGATTGCAAATTATTTCTTGAAGCTATTTCCTTTTTTATTTTTTGGTCAAGTCTATTAGTGTTTCTTAAAAGGGCTTCTGGTCATCCTTAGGGCTTATCAGTAGCATCATTAACACTGTATTCCTTTCACTAAAAATGTGGTAAGTAGCTTAGATTTAAAAACAGGATCTAATTTCAAAGCTATTTCCACTATACGCACCAAGATAAAACTTTCTTATCTCCCCTAAATTCTAAATTTTACATGATTTACCAAATCACCTCTTAAGTAAGAGTACTTATTGATCAGAAGTGTGAGACAAACACCTTATCCCACTTGTCCAATTTATTCAACAAGATTGACTGGGGTACCTTTGTGTCTCTGACAGGTAACTTTCAACAGTTGTATTTTTTAAACTTTAGGTCGTCTCCCAAAAAAATCTGTAATAATTTGCTGCTTCTCTCAATATTGCAGGCAGTGAAATGATCCAAAATTACGGGTCATATCCACATTTCTTCATGATTGAGGTTAACTATGCACTGTAAACCCCATATGCTATGAGTTTACATTTTCAACAGCACCCTCGCCACTTAATAGTCTCAAACAGATTTTGTACTGTTACTAATTTAGCACATCCATAAAAAGTCATTTAAAAAATGTAGACGCTAAATTCTCTTTCAAGGTTGCCAAGCTACACCAGTGTCTGTATTAAAATTATTTTAAAAATTTTACGGACTAAGGCATTTGGTACATTCAATTCTACCTTTACCAACAAAAGCCTTTACCACCAAGATGAGGAAAGCATCCTTTTCATTTTCTACACTGAAAAGGGGGGGAAAAAAAGGCCAACTGCTTGCATGCAGGTCTGCATATAACACAGCAGTCTCTGGCAAAGCCAATAACTCACGTTCAACTTCAGAAATCCTGGTGGCCGGCAACACAGAGTAACCTGTGCGCACAACCTTTGGGCTTGACATACCACTTCATCCGCCCTCCCTTCCCATCAATCCTCCCCCAAAACCCCAACCCACCAAGCACACGGCTAAATATGTCTTCCCCAAGAGAGCCAAAAACCTTGAAAACGCCGAGAAACAGCTCCCCTTTGAAGGAAAGGGCCTGCCCTTCCCTGTCTGGGGCCCCGGCTGGCTCGACGAGCCTGGCTCCTAGGAGGCCCAAATCTCGACGCCTCGCACGTCCCGCCCCGCCCCGGGCCCGCTCGCGTCCCTTCGGGCGACAAAACCCTCCCGCCGTCTCTCAGCCAGGACTGACAGTTACGGCTGCAGCAGCCGCGGCCACCAGGGGCCTACTTCTGGCACCAGCCCCTTCGGACCACGCGCCCCCAAACACTCGCCTCGGCGGCGGGGGGCGGGGAAGGGGGGTGTCGACCTCGCCACAGCGGGCCCCGAAGGCCGGCCGAGTGACGGAGGGGAGCCAGCGCCGCCTGGCGCAGGCCGCGGCAACACTGACCTGTCGTCGCCCCCGCGCCTGGGCTGCGGCGGCCGCCTCACTGGTCGTAGTCGCCCTCGCCCGCCGCCTCCGCCCGCCACCGCCTCGTTCTCTTTCGCTGCCGCCACCGCCGGGGCTCATGCGGGACCCGCGCTTCCTTATCCGGAAAACGAGGCCGGGAAAGGGAGCGCCGGAGCCGCCGAAATCCCGGCGTTCGTCGCCAGCCGCCGCTGCCTGTCCACACCGGGGGGCTGAGGGGCCCTCCTGCCAGGGGCTACAGGCCGCGAGCTATTCCGAGGAGGAGCCGAAGGAGGCGCCGCCGGCCGCAGCCGAGCGCGCCGGGTCGGCAGAGGTGAAGCGTAAGTAGGCGGCGGATGGCGGGCGCCCGCGCTGGCGGATGGCTACGCGGCGGAGGGGTGCGCGAGCGAGCGAAGCCTGGTGTGTCGGGTCCTGGCGAAGGGAAATGGCCCTGTCGTCTCCTGTAGTCACCCCGAGCCCAGCGCCACCATCTTGGGAGACACACGGATCTCGCGGCCGCGGCGCAAGACGGGAGGACTGGCTGGGCGGGCCGAGTATCCCGGCAGGCAGCGCGCGCCGCCCGGCCGGGCGAGGGCTCCAGGCCGGGACGCGGGGACGTGGGGCGGGGCCAAGACGCGCGGGAGGGCGCCGCGCTCCGCCCCTCCTTCCCTCGCCGGCCCCGCCTCCCTCCCGCTTGCCGTCGCCGCCGGCGCACGGGCCATTGGGAAGAGGAGGTGGCCCGCGGCCCCTCGGAGTCCCACCAGGCTCGGTCGCCATCTTGCGACTAGACAGAAAGGGTAATCCCTCCTTTTAGTTTCTGCTGTCTGTGACCCGAAAGAATAAACCTGGGACTTCCGGAAGCCCTCTGGGCTCCCCCCCCCCAGGAGGGTTGCAGAGCCCCTTAGTGTACCCAGCGGAGGAACGCCTCCGACTTTGTTGGGAGACGAATGGCTCTGAAAGTTGGCTGAAACCGCAGGAATAGCCCCCAGCCCCGAGGCGGGGCAGGTGCCTGCCGTTATTAGCTTTTCGACCCCAACCCTTTTCTATCTGGAGCTGCCTTTGTAGATGTTGCAGGGATGCCCCGAGAGTGCAGGCCAGATTTTAGAGGACCAAGGTCATCTACTTAGGCCTCTTGCCAACACAGGATGTGTCAACTAGTTTACCAGAGACGAAGGTAAAGTCCCGTCTCCTGCAGTTGTTGACGTTCAGTAGGTTGTCAGTTAAGAAAAGTGGCTCCCTGGTTGACCCCAGCTGGATAGAGGCTAATTTTGATCCATATGACAGCTGAACCTAGTTAAAGCCATTAAAATTAAATCCATTTAAAGTCATATTTGGTACCAGGGTCACCATTTTAAAAGGTGTGTGTGTGTATGTGTGTGTGTGTGTGTATAGCTTTACATTTGCTAGCAAAGCCAAAAGAGTGTCACTAACAATTCATAGTGTTACAACTTGCAACTTTGTTGATAAGCCCTTGAAGTACTATATGAGTACCCATGTCTAGTATTCAGATTTTTTATATCAACAGTCGTACATAGCAATGTATCTTTTTTAAATTTATTTTTATTTTTAAACTTAGAGATGGAGTCTCGCTATGTTAGGCCCAGGCTGGTCTCGAGCTTCTAGCCTCAAGTGATCCTCCCACCTCGGCCTCCCAAAGTTCTGGGACTACAGGCATGAGCCACAGTGCTCGGCCAGCAGTGTATTTTTTAACTGTCAGTCTCGGAACATCTTTTTTATATAGCCAAGTGTGTGGGTGTGTGTGTGTATCCCGCCTCACAACTATAACCAACTATTGAAAAACCAACAAAAAGCTAGAAGAATTTAAGTTATTCTGGGACAACTGATGATAAATGATAGTATTAAGCCATATTCGATTTTAAGATGTTTTAACTCAGCTCTTTACTCACTTTTCATTTCCTCTCATTACACATCCACATTTGGAAACTATTTGCTGTTATATTTCATGGAAAGAACTAGTAAGAATTATAATCTTTAAAAAAAATTATCTTTGCAAGTTTTCAAAATAGGCAACAAAGAATGTAAATCTTTAAGGACTTTATTGTTGGACTAATTAAAGCATACCATTTCTACTATATCTAGCATATGGAGATACTTATAGGTATTCTTCCTTTTAAGTAGAAATTGTCAATAAATTAAGTGTAATTTTATAATGGCCTGGTGTATCAAAGTGTGGCAGAAATCCCTGAGTTCCAAAAAGATTAAAGACCGAAGGGAAATAAGTCTGCTTTTAGCTAGATGTCAGAATGACTATTCATTGCTTTACTGAGATCAAGGAGGATCTTAATTCCTCCTGGAGAAATAACGTATATCCCTTTTAGTTCATTAATTTTAAATATGTATTCTTATGTGTGACATTAGTATTAGACTTCTTTCAAGATCTCACTGTGCTTTTTGCTTTATCCATTTTCAAATTTAGAAATGTTTGCTGATCAAACTTACCAACATAAATACTTTCAGGAATCCTTAAGATACTGGCAGTGTTCCACTTCTCTATACATCTGTTTATATGGAAAAAAAAAAAAATTCTCCCATATCAGACCCATTTTTTTTTTTAGGTGTGTTTTTCCCAGAAAAACAACTTTGTATCTACTAAGTGAACAGTGATTTCTTCAGACTTTTCTAGTCAAAATGAGACCTAGTAGTTTCTAATAATTTTCTCATTTCAGGTATACGGTAAAAAGAGCAATTTAATTTTATAAACATCTGCATCAATGCCTTGAGCAAACTTTGAGCTAATGTTTACCCAGAACTATTTATGTGTCATACGTTGGACTACTTGAACTACTATTTATGTGCCAGACCTTGGGAAACAATAAAAGATGAACAGTCTCTATCCCTGCCCTCAAGAACTTGCAGTTCCAGAGGAAGTCACACCTGTAAGATTGGACAGTTTTTCAGAGTAACCCAACACTTCATTGAGCATGGGGGGTACCTACTAATATGTATCTGCTAATACTAACAAACTTTTATTTTATTATTATTATTTTTTTTTGAGACGGAGTCTCGCTCCGTCGCCCATGCTGGAGTGCAGTGGCGCAATCTCGGCTCATTGCAAGCTCCACCTCCCGGGTTCATGCCATTCTCCTGCCTCAGCCTCACGAGTAGCTGGGACTACAGGCGCCCGCCACCACGCCCAGCTAATTTTTTGTATTTTTAGTAGAGACGGGGTTTCACCGTGTTAGCCAGGATGGGCTCGATCTCCTGACCTCGTGATCCACCCGCCTTGGCCTCCCAAAGTGCTCCGATTACAGGTGTGAGCCACCACGCCCAGCCAACAAACTTTTTTTAAAAGGAAACATTTTGCCCTGAATTGCTGGTGAAGTTGTTTTTTGACAGAGCTGTTTTATTGCTGAAGATTTCTTATTGATGCCAGTCATAACAGATGAATCAAAATGCAAGAACAACTTTTTTTTACTACTCAGCATGCCCCAGGATCAGAAATAAGTCAAGAGCATGGAAGAGACAAAATTCAGATATGGTGGGATAGAAGTCAAGGTTGCTATTTTTAGGCCACATCCAAATGTTATACACTCAACTTTTGAAAAACACTAAGCTTTCAATATATTAATAGCTCCCATTATTTAAGAAATAGTGTTAAGCAAGCTTAGCTCCATGAAGAACACTGTCTGGCATATGATAAGTGCTCAGTAAATGTTAGTGCTTAGTAGTAGTAGTATTAGTATTATATGTATCATTGTTTAGTACTGCACACATCAGGCATGAACTCCTACATACCCCCACCCTTATGCCTACAGACCTGTCTAAATTTGCATTCTTTCTGACCTCGAGTCTTAAGGTAGAAGCCATCCTTCTGTCCTTTCTACAGGTAATTTTTATTTCTTGAGGGAAGGGAAATTGACTCAAGACTCTTACTCCCTTAAATATTCCCGCTCCTCTTCATAAATTCTCCCTCTACTTTGTCCCTTCTATTTAGAAAAGCTGTCTATACTTGGATTGCTATTACCTTCCAAATTCCTCTTCAACTACAGAAATTTAGCAGCTCCCTCCATTTTACTATATACATTGCTTGTATCAATTTCACTGTGGCATAATGGCCAAATTGAAAGGTTGCATCTCAGTTTTCATAACATCTGATCTCTCTGCAGCCTTCCACACTGCTGACGACTGCCTCCTGGAAACTGCTCCCTTGGTTCTGTCACCTTACATTCTCTGCTCTTCTGCATTGTCTAGGCCACTCTTTCTCACGTCTCCTGTGCAGAATCCTCCCTCCCCATTCTTGGTTCTCTGCCTACCATGTTATAATCTTTGACAGTACCATTTACGTATACTCTTCTATCACCTATTTCAGTCAGGAATCAAGTCTGAATCTTGAACACAGATCTCAGTCAGAAGCATCAGACACAGTATCTTCAACCCCTTATTGGAAACCTGTACTGGGTGCTCAACATGTTTAACATCAAACCCCTGAGTTTGTTCTGTTTTCCACCATGGACTGAGATGTGATAACAGTGCAAAGGAGCAGGTTTTGGGAGAACAAGCAGGAATTTAGTTTTGGTAATGTTAAATTTGAGATACCTGTTGGATATCTGTTGTACAAACTGCTTCCTAGCTGACCTTACGCATTCCGCTCTTTATCCATGATAATAGAACATCTAGCCAGACACATGGTTGCCTATAATACACTCTTAAGTGTGGCCATATCTCTTAAGTTCTGGCCAGTAGGATGTGAGCAGAAATTATGTACGCAACTTCCAGATCATTTTCTAAAAGAAATTGGGTGTCACTTGCCCTTTTTTTTGTCCTTTTCTGATGAATGTATGTATTAAATAGTTGGGGTAGTAAACCATGTTGAAAGATGCTGTGGTTTGAATGATGGTGTCCCCTTCAAAATTCATGTTGAAACTTAATCCCTATTGTGATGATACTAACAGCTGATGAAATCATGAGGGCCCTGCCTCATGGATGGATTAATGCCCTGTAAAAGGACTGAGGGAACTAGCTTAGGCCTTTTTTTGCCCTTCCATCCCTTTAGCCACACGAGGACACAGCATTCACCCCCTCCAGAGGATATAGCAGTAAGGTCCCACCTTGGAAACAGCAGCCCTCACCAGACACTGAACCTGCTGGGGGTCTTGATCTTGTACTTCCCAGCCTTTAGAACTGTGAAAAAGTGTATTTCTGTTCTTCACAAATTTCCCAGTCTCAGGTATTTTGTTAAAGCAGCATAAACAGACCAAGACACTGGGAAACATTCTAGGGATTGCAGAGCAACAAGGTGGGGCCCTGAGGACTTCATTGGGCAGGTCCTTGTACCAGGTCAACTCTGATGTAAGACAACTACTAACTTCTGTGATCTGCCATGGTTATTCTAAATCCCTTTAACTGCAGCTGACCTTGTGTCTTAATATCCAAGCAAAGATATCAGGAGGCAGTTGGATGTGGAAGTCTAGAGTTAGAGGAGAATGAAACCAACTCATCTTACATTCTTTGACTTGATTGGTGACTCTACCATCTATGGCAGTCCACAGTCATAATAATGGTAGCAATCCTAGATTTCTTCCTTTCCCTCACTCTCCTGGCAATTAAGAGGCAAAGTTGTATCTCTCTAAATAATTGGCTTTAGGATTAGTGTAGCAAAGTGGCTGAGAGCACAGGCCCCCAACTTACTGGCAAGTGCACAGATACCAGGCAAGATTGTAAACCCCTTTCTGATTTAGTTTCCACATCTATAAAATGGAGGTGTAGGGATTAAGTGTTAATGTACATAAAGTTCTTAGAATAATGCTGGGCACATAGTACAACTCAACAAAGGCAGGCTTTCCCCACCCCGTGCAAATCCCAGTTCTGCCAGTTACCAGAAATACAACCTTGAGTACCTCAATTGATATCTGTTTCCTCTTTAGGAAAGTGGGAAAAAATAATAGTACCATCCTCATAGGACCATTGTAATCCTTCATTCAGCTATTCAGTACATATTTACTTTGAATGGATATGTGCCAACACTGTTCTCAGTGCTGAGAATACAGCAATGAACAAAAACAGTCTACCCTCATGGAGTCTGTGATCCATGGAGGAAGAAAACCAACACATATGTGTTATGTCAGAATATGATATGTTAAGGAGAAATACAAAGCAAGGCAGAGGGAATAGGGAATGCTACAGGAGTTCCGTCATGAGGAGTGGCCAGGGAAGGTCTTATTGAAAAGAATTCGTTTAATCAGAGGTTTGACAGGAGTCAGGAATGAACTGTGGGAATATAAAGGAAAGAACCTTCTAGACAGAGGTTGCCCTGAAGCAGAAAGGTGTCTAGAGTCATCTAGGAACAGTAGCAAGGCATTGTGGCTAGAGAGAGAAAGGAGGAGTTGAAGATGAGCTCAGAGAAGTCACAGTGAGTCACAGCGTGGAGGACTTTGTAGCTTTTCCTAAGAACTTAGGTATTTGTGCTGAATGAGGTGGGAAGCTCTGGAAGGGTTTGAAAGAGATGACAGGATCTATAGAATAACTCTAGCTACTGTGTGGAAAATGGACAAAGATAGTATATATGGGGTGTTTAGTGCCTGACACATGGGAGGTGTTCAATAAATGGTAATAAGCAATATCATCATCATCATTATCATAACATCCATTTCCTTCTGTATATTTCCACTGCTATTACCTTAATTTAGACCCTTAGTGTTTAGACCCGTTGTGTTTCTGAACTAGACTGTAAGTTCCAGAAGGGTAAGATCATATTACCTCATTCACTATTTTAACCCCAACATTCAGAGAATGCTGGTTCATATTATACTACTTTCCTGCCAAATGTCCTCATCACAGTATGTTTTCTTAAGAAACATGTGTTATCACCTTGCTGCCTTTCTTAACTCTATCAGTGGCTCACCATGGCCTTCTGAATAATGTCTGAACTCCAAAAACGGCCCATTGGATGTGGCCTCTGCCTCCATTCCAGCCCCATCTCCCACTTCCCACATGAATGTATTGCTTAGGCAATACTTAAGCTTGAGAGTCATTTGGAGCTCTTTTGCATGCAGTTTATTCTACCTTTTAGGCAAGTTCAAGCTACTCCTCTGAGAAGCCTTTCAAATCTACTCAAGCAGGGTCATTGCTTATACCTCTGTGTGCCTTCTACATACTCGATGTATATGCTTAGCACTTCTGTCTTCTCTTAAGCTTCTTGAGAGAGGAGAGCACCCTTGACTTCTTGTGTTCCCAGTATCTATCTCAATGGCTAAAACCTGGTAACTCCTCAAAAAAGGTTTGAATGAGTGAATCGGGCTTTGTGAGTGTAAAAGTTAAGAACTGAGACCAGCATGTCTAATAGAGGACCCCTTTACTGAGCTAACATGTAATAAAGTAGTGTGTCTTTGAATGTTTCATTTTTCAGCTATGTCAAGTAGAGATACAAAGTGCAGTGGTGCCTGCTTATACAATTCAGTGGGAACAGAAAAATCAGGCAAATGAAATAAATGTAAGAAATCTTAACTTCTTGTCAATTCCAATAAATATGCAACAATAAAGTATTTTAATTAGAACCTTGGTATATGAAGTATAAAATTAAGATATTGAACAAGATGATCTATGAAGTCCTTCTAAAGCTATGACTTTTTCAACCACCAATTTCACGAATTGCCTCTATAGCCAAGACTACAGAAGAAGTTACTGGAGCAAAAACCTGGAAGTCTATCAAATCATGCTTTGACCTTGGTCATCCCAATCTCTTTGTGCCTGTCTTAACCCAGCTGGAGAGTAGGTGGAAAAGGGAAGCATTTCATTGAACACCAGCTGCTGCTGCTGCTAATCTGAGCTGTTCTGAATAAAACAGTTCCACTTGAATCAATGAAGCAGCCCTTAGAAATGTTTCTTTCTGACATGCGCATCATTTGAGTTATTTGAAGTCATTCATACTACAATCCATATCTCTAATTCCATTTTAAATACGTATCATACTGATTCTAACACAGACTGTAACAGAATGATTTTTAAATCTAAGGAAATGCATTGATTAAACCTTAGTATTAAAGATGGTACAGACATTCTACACTTATTGTTTTTCTTCAGAATCTCTCAACTGAAAAAAACATCTGACTAGGGAAGAATCGTGAGTATCATTTATAATTGATACACTATTTTGTTTTAGTACTGCTTGAGGCCCACATACAGAACACAAAATTCTGTTATCAAAATGATAAATGTTACTATGTGGATTCTTTGGCATTGCTTCAAACAAAATTTTATACTTAAAGCTTGACTTTTTAGAATTGTTGATTTTACTTTTATTTTGTAACATTAAATTGGCATACTACATATGGAAAGACCAAGATATTTAAAGATAGTAATATAGATATCATTTATGACATACAAATTTTATATTGCTTCTTTTTTTAAGTTACTGCTAAGCATAGTACTGACTGCATCCATATTTCAGTACTTACCACAAAGTTCCTGAAAGGACAGTACATTTCTGCAAATTAAATTTGTACACTCATTAGGTGCCAGTTGTTTAAATAAATCTCATTAATTCATACAACAGTCTTGGATATTATACACTTTATGGATTAGACAATTGAACTTAGAGTAAGTAAGCAACTTGCCCGTGTCTTACAGCTAAAAACTAGTAGTGCTAGGATTTAAACCCACAGGTGTATGTGTGTGTGCTCTTATTGTAGCATGTTGCTTTCCTAGAAAACAAAAATTTCAAAAATATATTTCATTGAAATGTTTCCTCATTCAATAATCCCTTTTTTCATTGCTTCTTAGCAATCTTATAATATTCTCAAATTATTACCCCAGCAGAAAACTCATTTTTTATACTGTCCATTCAAGACTGGGCATCTGGGAGTCTCAGCCATCTTCATCTGCCATCAATCCTTTCCAGCACTCTGTCCTGATTATGTGATACTGAGTCAGCTACTTAATTTATTTCAACCTCGATTTCTTCATTTGTAAAAGGGATAATATTATGATGAGAAAAGAGATAACATGTTGCTAAGGACTTATTTTGTGCCTTAAGGACTTACTAATAATTGATTAAGCTCAATAAATGATGAATGAATGGACGAAGTTGTCTTAGTTTGTGTTTCTCCCGAAAACGGATCTTGAGACAATGATTTGAGTGCAAGTAATTTATTTGAGAGGTGATCCCTAGAAACACTGGTAAGAACGTGAGTGAGTTATGGAAGGGAGGAAACCAAAAAGGGTGTATTATCAATCAAGTGTCCACTTTGGGCAACTGGAATTTGCTTATGTTGAGGAACTCTGGGAGCCAGTGTAGAACACACACTTCACAATTATCCTGTGAGTGTATAATGTTGTTATCCTCATCTGGCTGGCTTGCTGTGGTTGGGACATAGCAGCTCCAGCTGGTCAGAGAAAGCCCTAAGCAAGAAATGCAGGAGCTGGCAATTGAAACTAGGACTGGCATACAATACAGTAGGAAGATCCAGGGCACCAATCGCATTTGCCACACAAACAAATGAACAAACGAGCCAAACTTGGTGAGTTGACTACAGTTCAGGTCTGGCCCTCATGATTGCAGGCTTAGAAACTGATTTAAGCCAGCCCACCAATCAAACTCACATTTAACAAACTCAAGAGATGGAATTATAAAATCGGAATGCCAGTTTATTGATTTAAAAATTGAAAAGTACCCATCAGAGGGACTGGAATGCTGGAAAGGACTGGTATGCAGGTGACCAGAGCATTTTTTCCATGTAAGAAGACACACAGGGTCCCCACATAACAGAAGCTTCTTAGGAAGCTTGAAATCTAAACAAAGGGAAGTGACAGAACAGGAATTGAAAGAACTGGACAGCTGATACCTGATACATTCAACTTCCGTGAAGCATCATTGACGGGAATGAGAGTATGTTGAAGCTTTTGGGCAAATATCCCCTAGGAAGTTACAGCCAGCATTTCCTAGTCTGATTCTATCCAGTGTTTTCATTGATGACTAGCCCTTTTCTTTAGAAATGTCAGGCTTCCGTTATATCTTGTAGGCCTGGAAGCCATTTCTCTTTTTTTTAAGTGACTTATAACAAACTGCTTTGGTCCATATGTGAGTAAGCCAAAAGGTTAACACCCAAAGGCAATCATATTTTCCTTTTTTTCCATGTTTCTGTGGTATTTCTCACTATCGGTGCCAAGTGTCAACAGTACTATATTTTATTACCTGATTGTAATCTCCTCACATCTAGAAGTCCTTTTGTCTGAACTTCTTCGTGCCTTTCAAACCTACTAAACCTACTATCTAGCTCTTAGTAGCTTTTTTCCTATTTCTCTCTTTTTTTTCAATTTATTATATACATATATTTAAGTAGAGATTAGGTTTCACTATGTTACCCAGACTGGTCTTGAACTCCTGGGCTCAAGCGATCCTCCCACTTCAGCCTTCCAAAATGCTAAGATTACAGGCATGAGCCCCACACCCAGCCTCCCAATTTCCCTTTTATGTCAAACACTTCTTATATGAAACATGCCATAGTTTTTTGTACTTCCTTATTTATTGGTCATTTTTTAAGCCTAAAGAAAAATTTAGAGAATAGTATAATCAATACCCATATTTTCTTTAGCTAGATGTCCCAGTAGTTTATATCTGGCCATGTTTGTTCTATCTATCCATTTATCTGTTATCTCCAGCTATGGACCCATTTGTCAGAAGTTACAGACTTTGTAACGCTTTATCCCAGCATGTTTTCCATAAGAACCAGGGCATTTCCATATATAATCATAAACCAAACGCAATTTAACCTTGTTCTGGGTTAGCAGAGACAACATCTTCCTTAGCAGGCCAGTTTTATGATATGGTTCTGGGAAAGTTCTCAGAAATACAAGCTAGAAGCTGTCTTTTCATCCCTTCTGATTAAACTGTGATATTTCCATTTTTTTTTTAAATCTTTTCTTGCTGCACAGGAAAGGGTTAACTCAGCAGTCCTGGGTTGGTCAAACCCTGTAGGTTCCAAAAAAAGCCCTGCCTTGGCTGGCCGTGGTGGCTCACGCCTGTAATCCCAGCACTTTGGGAGGCTGAAGCAGGCAGAACACAAGGTCAGGAGATCGAAACCATCCTGGCTAACACGGTGAAACGCCGTCTCTACTAAAAATACAAAAAATTAACTGGGCATGGTGGCGGGCGCCTGTAGTCCTAGCTACTCGGGAGGCTGAGGCAGGAGAATGGCGTGAACCTGGGAGGCGGAGCTTGCTGTGAGCTGAGATCATGCCACTGCACTCCAGCCTGGGTGGCAGAACAAGACTCCGTCTCAAAAAAAAAAGGCCTGCCTTCAGGATTGGTCCTTGACTAGCCCCTGACTAACTTCTGAGACCCTGAAATATTCTGCCTGATGAGAGTGTTTTATATACCTGAGGCTGTGGGTCATGCTGTATCAGTTTGACCAGATAAGTTCATCCTAACAAAGTAATTTATGGTAAATGCCTGTTTTTGGCTCGGGAGCCAGCAGGGAGAGGAGAAGTTTGCGGTGGCTGGAATAGAAGTCATACAGGTACTATATGCCTATGTGACTGACCACTAATACCTGTGAAAACCCTGGACACCAAGGAGTGGGTTATCTTCAAATCATGGCAAAATTTATGAAGTATTGCCAACCAGGAAACTACTTCATATGTGTTACACGTTATTGCAGAGACAATTAAGTGTATCTCCATGTGACTCCAGCAGAGAAGATATCTGGAAGCCTGGACCTAGTTTCTCCTGGATTTCATCCCATGTACCTTTTCCCTTTGCTGATTTTAATCTGTATCCATTTGCTGTAATAAACTATAACCATGAGTATAACAGCTTTTCTGAGTCCTGTGAGTCCTTCTGGCAAATACTTGAGCATAAGGGTCATCTAGGATCATCTGACATGCCTGCCTAGACTAGTTACTTTGGATTCTGTTGTCTCCAACCAACAAGTATCATTGATACAGAATTGATGACAAAAGATCCTTAAAGAAATAGAAATCTGGGACTAGTGTTTGAAATGGATTTGAAAACAGTAAGTATCTAAGTAGTGCTGGCAGTGGGACAGTGGTCCATGGCACACAGTGACCAAACAGTTAAATGATCTTTTGTAGTCAGCTGGACTAAAGTAGCTTTTGAAGGAAAGACTTTGATTTAAGAGATTGTGGTTCAAGTCATTAAGAAGGCCATGTGCAGTCTAATTTAGGAGGTGAAATCTTGCACAAGAGAGCTAGAGTAGCAATCTGAATAGTTTAGCCTACAGGGATCTTTGACAGAGGTGAATTGGTCATGAAGTCCCAAGGACTGAAATAGGTAAGCAGTTTACTGTGTCCTTTTAGATGAGTACAATTCTAGTTCTGAGTAAACCAAAACTTGACTTAAGCCACCTCAATAGAGATTCACAGGCCCTTGCCAAATCCCAAACCTCAGTCAGTTCATAGACACAGAGTCATGTGAATGAAGGTGAGTCTGGGTATAGCTGAGGATAACCCAACAAGTTCATGCTGTATATTTTCCTTCTAGTCCTCCTGAAGGAGCTAAGCGATTGTTTAGCAGAATAACTGTTCACCAAGGGAAAGGAAATATCCAGATCTTTCAGGGATTTGGGGGCACTGTCACTGAGCTAACATGTAATAGTTCCTGGTGACCATAAAGACACTCTGGTCCTTCAAGCCTGATGAGGGCTGGTGAACATCAGTTGACATCATTTCTCAATGGGTCCAGTAGGTCCATGAGCCATCCTGTTAATTCTTCAGATCCTGAATGTGAGTTGTAATAGACATACTTGTTATCTGACAAGATCCTCAGTTGTTCCACTGACCCATAGAATGAGGGACTCTCATGATATAAACCTATGAACCTAGTCCTGTATTTGAAAAAAATAAACCAAAAGCAATACCATGCCTCAAGGAGAATATGAGTGATTTAGTGCCACCACCTAAAATTGGGAAGACATAGGGGTGTTGCTTTCTACTACCTCTCCCACTTAACTTGGTTGTTTGGCTTGTGCAAAAATCAGATGGATATTAGAGAATGACAGTGTGGATTATCGTAAGTCTAATCAGGTGGAGATTTCAATAGTAGCTGCTGTTCTTTTCTTTTGTTGAATGCTATCAACTCACAGACTGAAGACTGGTGAATCTTAGGTAGAGTAAAAGAAAACCCCACTGAAGCACACCACAGTCAGACTGCTGAAAACCAAAGAGAATGAGATGAACCTAAATATAGTCAGAGAAATGAGACACAACCTTTAAAGGAACAACAATAAAACTTACAGCTGACTTTTTATCAGAAATTATAGGTGCCAGGAGAAAATAGAATGGCATCTCTGAAACCTGAAAGAAAAAAAGCAGCCAACCTAACATTTTATACTCAGAGAAAATAGTCTTCATAAATAAATGTAAAATAAAAATGTTTTAGACAAAAATAAGTTGAAAATAGTCATGGCCAGCAGATTTTTTCTAGAAAAAACTTTAAAATAGACTCTTCAGTCTGAAAGAAAGTTATCCCAGATGAAAGCATAAAACTGCAAGAAAGAGAAATAAAGAGCACTGGATTGGGTAAATATATCTGAAAAATATAAACAAATAACTGTTAAAAATAATTATGATGTATTGTGAAATATATAACATGGAGAAGTAAAAATATATGCCAGCAATAGCGCAAAGACTGAGGACAGTGAATTGATTACATGTGTTGTAAAGTTCTTGCACCCTCAGGAGATGGTAAAAACAACTAGCTTAAGGTAGACTGTAGAACATAAGGAGTTTGTATTGAATCTCTAGCTAATTATTAAAATATTCAAGAATAGCTAATAGAGGAGAATAATAGAATAGCAAAAAAGCTGATTATTCAAAAGAAGGCAGAAGAGAAAAAATATGAAATAAAAATAGATGGAGTTAATAGAAAATAAATAGCAAGACTGCAGATATAAACCCATCTATTTTATTAGTTATATTGTATATGTATAACTAAACATTTCAATTAAAGACAGATTGTCACACTGGATACAAAAACAAGACTCAAGTATGTGCTATTGATAAGAAAGGCAGTTTAAATATAAGAACACAGTGAAGTGGAGAGTAAAAGGATAGAAGTTATCACATGCAAACAATAGCTATAAGAAAGTTGATTATTATATAATATCAGGTTAATAGACTTTAAAGCAAGAAAAATCACTAGAAGAACAAGAAAGTTTTGTAATAGTAAAACTATCAGAGAAAAATCATAAAATATTCTGTATGTAATATTTCGCCTATATGCACCTAATAGCTTCAAAATTTATATTTCAAAATGTAACAGAATTAGATGAGGAAACATCAAAATCATATAATAATAGTTGGAGATTTTCACACACACCTCTCAGTATTAGAACAGCAGTCAAAGCATCAACAGGAATATAAAATATTTGAACAACATGATTCATTAAATTAATCAAGTTGACTATGTAAAATACCACAGTTAACAGTTCCAGATCAGATTTTCTTTTTATTTACACGGGGAACAGTTACCAAAGTATACTGTGTGCTGGCCCCTAATTTAAGTCCTAAAATTTTTTCAAATGATTGATAACATGTAGGTTGTGTTCTCTGACCAAATCACAGTGAATTTAAACTGACAATCAAGAACAGAAAGATAAGTAGACAAATCTCCAATAGCTTAGGAATTAAGCAGCACACTTCTAAATAACCCATTGGTAAAAGGATAAGTTACAGCAAATCTTCAAATCTTAGAAAATAGTTTGAATCAAACGATAATGCAGTATATCATATTAAAACCAGTTAAATGCAGCTAAAGAAGTGCTTACAGGAAAACTAGTGGTTTTAAATAGAATCAAATTTCAAAATCAATTATCTAAACCAGGGATCAGCACATTATTTCCTGTAAAGCAGGGGTCCCCAACCCCTGTCGTGGCCTGTTGGAAATTGCTGCAGAGCAGGAGGTGAGGGCAGGGAAGTCAACGAAGCTTCATCTGTATTTACAGCTGTTCCCTGTCACTCACATTACTGAGCTCCACCTCCTGTCAGATCAGTGGCAGCATTAGATTCTCATAGGAGCACGAACCCTATTGTGAACTGCACATGCAAGGGATCTAGGTTGCACACTCCTTATGAGAATCTAATGCCTGATGATCTGTCACGTCTCCCATCACCCCCAGATGGGACCATCTAGTTTCAGGAAAACAAGCTCATGGCTCCCACTGATTCTACATTATGGTGAGCTGTATAATTATTTCCTTGTATGTTACAATGTAATAATAATAGAAATAAAGTGCACAATAAGAGTAATGCGCTTGAATCATCCTGAAACTATCCCTCACCCCCAGTAGGAGGAAAAATTGTCTTCTAGGAAACCAGTCCCTGGTGCCAAAAAGTTTGGGGACTGCTGCTGTAAAGGGCCAGAGAATAAACGTTTTAGGCTTTCTGGGTTATGTGGTCTCTGTCCCAGCCACTTAAGCCTGCCATTGTAGAGTGAAAGCATACCTAGACATTAAGTTAACAGGTAGGTGGCCCATGAGCTATGGTTTGGGTAATACTTAATTCAGGGACTATGAAGAATGTCTGTGGTCTTTAGATCTGGTTTAAAAAAAAAAAAGCAGTTTATCTGAGCAGCCTAACAGACGTGGGTGAAAAAATGAAGTCACACCATAGTATATGCAAGGAAATTATGGAAAACTTCCATCTCTCTGTGATGGTACATCCTTCAAGTTTGTGTTTACCTCTTCAGAGAAGTTTTTCTTGGCCTCTACATATCAAAATAGTACTGGCCACATGTGCTTTTGCTTCTATTTTTTTCCCCTGGTACATTTTTTCTAGTACTCACCACTACCTTAAATTATATCAGTAATTTAAAAAAACTTTAATAGAGACAGGGTCTCACTACATTGTCCAGGCTGGTCTCAAATTCCTGGGCTCAAGCAGTCCTCTCACTTCAGCCTCCCGGGTAGCTGGACTACAGGCACAGCCCACCTTTCCATCTCATGTACTGCATTGAAAGTTCTATGAAAACATAAACTTTATCTTTTCTGCTACTATATATTTAGCACCCAGAACACTGTCTGGCATAAGGTAGGTGTTCATGATTATTTACTGAATATGTAAATAAATGATAGGGAAGAGGACTATAAGTCAGAAACCCCCAAGTCCCAGAAGTGACACTAGATGATGTACATGGAGAGCTACTCATAGTCACATTCAATCGATCCCTGGGAAACATGTGGCAACAGAGGTGAGGCATGATAAGCAAGGCCTGGCAGATCTTTGATTGCTGACATCAAACCTGTGCTGTCAGTTACTTAAGAAATGGAGTACTCATTCATGGTCATTAGAAATGGCTTTACAAAATGAAAGAAAGAAAAGTAGGACCCACATTGCTTTCCCAGTCAACAAGACATTCACTGAGAATTGTTGATATAGCACAAACACAGTTTCTCCAGCTCTCTTGTTGGAATAAACATGTGAGATCACTGGCGAGGAAGGGCCAGTATGGAGTGATGGATGAGCTTGACTTAATCCTCTCTTTTCCCTAGAGGAGACATTTATGAAAATAATTTCCCTACATTTCTTTATACTTTTGCCATCTAAGTTTGAATTGCTAAACACTGTGGTTAAGTTTTTCTTGTTTTTTGAACATTATGTAAAAGGAGTCATATAGAATGTATTCTTTTGTGTCCACCTTCTTTCATTCAAAATTGTTTTTGAGATGTATCCATGTTGTAGCATGGAGCTACAGTGAGTTTATTCTCATTGCTATATAATGCTAATATACTATAACATATTCTTTCTACTGCTGATGGGCATTTCAGTTTTCTCCTATTTTTGAATATAATGAATAATGCTGCTGGAAAAATTCTTGAAATGAATATAAGCTGCTGCTTTCTGGATCATGAACAAAGGACTTTTCTGCCACAGAAACAGCTTCCTAGTACTCTAAGCTTCCTTATTGCGGTTCAGTTTTATAGCCTTTGATAGCGTTTGATTGACCATATTCTTTCACTAGACAGTATGATTCATCAACACAAAATAATCCACACTTTCTATCTTAGTGCATTTTGTGTTGCTACAAATACCTGAGGCTGGGTAATTTATAGAGAAAAGAGGTCTATTTAACTCAAGCTTCTGCAGGCTGTATAGGAAGCAAGGCACTGACATCTGCTCAGCTTCTGGTGAGGGCTTTTGTGCTGTTTCAAACATGACAAAGGTCAAAGGGGAAGTGGGCACGTGTGAAGAGGGACTTTCCTTATTTTTCTATCAATACGTGTTTGCTAAGAGGGCATGTGATGAGGACTAGTGGGATTTAAGATTTTTTTTTTTTTAAATTTAAGATTATTGAAGTCATTTAGCCCCTTACAAGAAGTACACTAGACTCATCACTGCTTATTTATATTAATGGGGCCTAGGCATAGCATAAATCAATGATAATAATACGTTAAAATCTTGTTTAAGTCATACAGTTTAAGTTTAGTCCCACTTTAGAAGTTCTCCAACTCCCTTAATAAGGCTGCTAAAGGGCAAAAATAAGAGTAAGGACTAATGACAATTTTGAATCGTTAATATCTATATGACTCTCCTGGATAGTTTGTTAACATTCAGGTTCCCTGGCTCCACTTACAGAGCTTGGATTAATAGGCTTGAAGTAGAGACCAGGAAATTGCATTTTTAATAAGCACCCAAAGGAGACTTTAATGCAGATGTTCTTTGGACCACACTGTGGCAGAGCTATCAATAAACAATGACGGGAAGGAGAAGCAAGGATTACAACTACAGTAGTGAAAAGAAAGACAAACATCTGTAGAAAGATTACAAGAAAACCAATTGTGGTTCTTGCTGGGGACAGGGATAAAGCTCTCTGACTGTGGGCAGTGATTGTAGTTTGTAGCATTCAGGGCCCTCCTCTCTGGGCATGTTCACCTCCCGCTCTAGGGTTCAGGCAAGCTGGGGCTCTTACCTTCCACATAGCCCGGAAGATTCTCCAAAGCTTCAAAGGTTCATGCACTTACACAGAAATAAATCATTTGAGACGGCTGTTTCAAAACTGAAAGTAACATGCTCGATTTTAGATTCTGTCCAACGCAAAAAATGTTAAGAGGACAAAAAAGTTAAATTAGGCCAATAAATATACTAAATGAGATAAGGAACAAAATTAGTAATATTAAGCAAGAACAATTAAAACACTAAAATGAACTAAGCAGAATATTAGGTATCAAAAATAATACTTAAAGAATACTATCGTTGGATGAGTAGCAGACTGGATGTGTTGGAGGATTGAATTAATGAATTAGAAGACAAATTGAAAAAAATCTCTGCAAAGGGAAAAAAACAAAAAAAAATATTGTATACAAAACCAAAAATATATGGAGTGGAATAGAGGTGGTAATACTCAGATAATAGGTGTCTCAGAAAGAAAATATAAATGGAGATAAAGAAGTAGTTGAAGAAATAATGGAGATAAGTTTTCCCAGATTAAATAAAGATGAAAGACTTCTGTTTCAAAGAACTCATAGAGAGTGTCCAAGAGGTGAGAGAAGGAAAACACAACCAGACTCTTTATAGTATGACTTAATAACAAAGGCAAAGAGAAATGTGAAGGTTTCAGAGACAAAATGAATCACAAGCCCAAGAATCACAGCGATATCAGATCTCTTTTGCTATCAACTCGATGCAAAAGACAACAAAGTAGGATTTTCAACACATTGGTAACTTAGAATCTAGAATTTTATATCCAGACAAATGTCATTCAAATTCAGAGATGCGATAAGATATTCTCAGGCATGGAAGGCCTCAGGAGGTTTGCCGCATGGAGATCTGACTTGGGAATATTTAGGGGTTAAATATTTATATAAGTGGAGAGAAAAAATCCAGGAGACGCTGCAGGACATAGATGAAGGAACTGGGTTTTTCATTCTTTGGTAAAATTTATTGCTTTCTCTAAAAAGTAAGATTAAATAAAAAGACAAAAATGTATTTATAATAACTCTAAATTTTAAACCGACATTACCAACATAAAGAGTGAGGAGTTGGAGTTATTTGAAAGTGTACTAAGATTCTTTCTTCACTGGGAGTGAAAGAGACATAGATGTCAATATCCCTCCTCCCCACCGCCCAAAAAAGCAAGACAAATTAAATGATGGAAAAAGTGGGAGAGAACTAAAATAGTAAACTAAGATTGTAAAAATGGGTTTTGAGATTCCCCAAAAGCACACTGTAAGATGAGAATACTTGTATAAATGTTTTACTAAAGAAATGCTCCCAGGGGAAACTGGTAATGGAGTGGACGAAACAGAACATGGACAGGAATGAAGCGAAGCAAGGCACAACCTCATGAACATGCAGTAGTGGCTTCCAGGTGACCTGGAAGAGCAACTCTGGAGTGTGTGCTTATGGCTTCTTTGTTCTCACCCCCATCATTCACTGATGAAGTCTTCCTGGGTACCTCCAGAGGGTCTGGGGGACTAGGAGACTGAGACAGTTATTTTAAACAGTGGCAAGTGATAGCTGTAGGAAATAAAAAACACACTGACAGTGGGGGCTAAGCAAAAATGGCTGAAAAGGATCCACAAGAATCTGGGCAGATCCGTTATCCACTAACCAGATCCAAATACATCAGTACTGTCAATATATGTAAATGAAGGAAACCTACAGTCAAAAAAACATGAACATGCAAAAGTTGAAACTATAAGGAATGAAAGTATAAGGATGTCAAACCCCAACCTTTTCTCATTATGTAGTGATCCCTTCCAACCCTATTAGTGCTTATGGTCTTAAGTCCTATTCTTTTTCGTATTATTAGATAGAAAAGGTCATTCAACACACCAAGTTGATATCTCTGTTTTAAACGTGTGTACTTAACAAAATAGCTTCAAAATATTTTAAACTGGTGATTCAATAATACAGAATAACAAGTTAAACAGCAAGTTGAAAGAAAAATTTCCAAAGCATAATACATATGAAACTATAAAAGAACAGATTACAATGTGTTTATAGCTGGGGCTTCTTCTGGTACTCAAGGTATTAAAATCTGTTGTAAAGAGGTGAAATGTCTAGCTCCCAAATGATTGGATGTTAAATTTGTTTCTTCATAATATGAAATTATTTTCAGTGTTGAACAAGACCAGGGAAGCTGTTCATAATATACTGAAAGCTTTAAAAACAACTGATAAAAACCACAAAACTCATTTTGTATAAAACTTAAAAACTACAAGGCCTCATTTTTGTAAATATAGTTAGAATATGCATGTAAATTTAAAACAATATTGACTAAATTATAGAAAATAATAAAATAATACACAACTTTATAACTTTTGAAAATATATAAAAATTATAAATGTTTTAAAAATAGACTATCATTATTAAAGAGATTGAAGCAATGGTTAACAATATTCACACAAAAAAATTAGGGTCATATGGTTTTATAGCTTAATTTTACAGGTGGCAAAGACATTATAAAAAAATTATCAGCTCACTTTACTCACTGATATAGATGCAATAATCCTAAATAAATACAAGCAACTCAAATCTAACAAAGTATACAAAAGGTAATATGCTATGACTAATATGAGTTTATTTCAGATATGTAAGGATGATTTAATATTAAATCTATAAATATAGTTTACTGCACTAACATGAAAGGGGGAAAAAGCTGGGCATGATCGTGTGTACTTGTGGTCCCAACTACTCAGGAGGCTGAGGCAGGAGGATCACTTGAGCCCAGGAGTTGGAGGCTGGAGTGAGCTATAATCAAACCACTGCACTTCAGCCTGGGTGACAGAGTGAAACTCCATCTCTTAAAAAAATAAAAAGAGGAGAGGAGGAAGCCATATAATCATCTTAATCTATACCAGAAAAAGTATTAGATTAAATTTAACATATATATGTATGTATTTATTTATTTAAAAGTAGCAAATTTCTTAACTTGATAGAATGTGTTTATTTAAAAATCTAAAAGGCAATATTCTGCATAGGGATATTAAAAGCATATCTTTATAATCACAAAAGAAATAAGGATGTTCATTATAACCACTTCTAGTCAACATTGCATTGGCAACCTTACCAGTGCAACAAGACAAGAAAAAGTAATTACAAGTATAAGGACTGAGAGGAAGAAGTAAATTGTCATTAAAGTCATGCACCACATAATCTCATAATAGCTTTTTGGTCAATGATGGACTGCGTATAGAACTGTAGTCCCATAAGATTATAATGAAGCTGAAAAATCTCTATTGTCTAATTATGTCGCAGCCATGGTAAAGTTGTAGCACAACATATTTCTCATGCGTTTGTGGTGATGCTGGTGTAAACAAACCTACTGTGTTGCCAATCTTTTAAAATTATTGCATATACAGTGGTGTACAGATCATAATACTTGACAATAAATGACCATGTTACTGGGCTATGTACTTTCTATACTATACTTTTAATTATTACTTTAGAGTATACTCTTTCTACTTATAAAAACACGTTAACTGTAAAACAGTCTCAGGAAGGTCCTTCAGGAGGTATTCAGAAGAAGCCATTGTTAGCATGGGAGATGACAGCTCCATGCATGTTATTGCCCCTGAAAACCTGCCAGTGTGACAAGATGCGGAGGTAGAAGAGAGTGATATTGATGATCCTGACCCTGTGTGTTTATGTCTTAGTTTTTAACAAAGAAGTTTAAAAAGTAAAAAAAAAAATTTTTAATTAATGATAGAAAAAAGCTTATAGAATAAGTCAATACATAAGTAAAATATTTTTGTACAGCAGTACAATGTGTTTGTGTTTTAAGCTAAGTATTATTACAAGAGTAAAATGTGTTTAATAATTTTAAAGTTTATAAAGTAAAAAAGTTACAGTAAGCTAAGATTTATTATTGAAGAAAGAAAAATATCTTAGAGATAAATTTAGTGTAGCCAAAGTATACAGTGTTTATAAAGTTCATAATAGTATACAGTAACGTCCTACACCTTCACATGCACTCACCACTCAGTCACCCAAGAGCAGCTTTCCAGTCCTACAAGCTCCATTCATGTGAGTGCTCTATACAGGTGTAGCATTTTAAAAATCTTTTATACTGTATTTTTACTGTACCTTTTCTATGTTTAGAGGTATTTAGATACACAATTACTATTGTGTTACAGTTGCTTACAGTATTCAGTACAGTAACATGCTGTACATGTTTGTAGCCTAGCAGCAATAGGCTACACCACATAGCCTGGGTGTGTAGTAGACTCTACCACCTAGGTTTGTGTAAGCACACTCTATGATGTTCACACAACGACAAAATCACCTAACAATGCGTTTCTCAGAAAGCATCCCCATTGTTACATGATGCATGACTGATATTTGCAGATGGTGTGGTCATTTACATAATCAGTCTAAAATAATCATTATTTGAAATAATAAGATTAATATACAAATGTTAGCTGCATTTCTATACACCAGCAGCAAACAACTAGAAAATGTAAAGAAAAAATACTCTTTAAAATAGCATCAGAGAACTTTAAGTATCTAGTAATAAATACTTATTTTGTAAGTCACTGAAAATTTGAGGTTGTTTGTTATACAGCAAATCTGATTAGCTCTACAAGGAAAATGTTAAAGCTCTATTACGAGATGTTAAAGAAGGCTCAAGTAAATAGATAGCTCATCTGGCCTTGAATAGGAATTTTAATAGAATATTATCTCAGTTCTTTCCAAATTGATCTATAAATTGAAAATAATTCCAATCAAAACCTCAACAGTGTTTTTCATCGCATGTGATAATCCTAGATGGAAGAGTTAAGGGCTGAAATAGTTAAAACATTTCTTCAGGGAAGGACACTTCCCTTGCTAGTTGTCGGGATTTACTATGAAACTAGAGTAATTAAGACAGTGGTGGTATTAGTTCACCGATCAATGGAAATATGTAGGGAGCCCAGAAACAGATTCCCATATGTTTGGCACTGGGGATAAGAAAAAGGTGGCATATTATCAGTAGAGAAAGGAGCTGAAAGATGGAACTGAAAACAATGCTTCCCCAAGTGGAAGAAGTTGGAGGTGTATCCCAACCTCACCTAATTACAAAATAAACTTCATTTAAATTAAAGACTTTCAAAAACAAAACTTTGAAACCCATGCGAAAAATATAGGTCAGTATTTTAAAACTTGGAGAAGTAACTTAAACAAGACATAGAATTGCTGACTATAAAATAAAGTATTGATAATGTAGGCTAAAGTAAAATAAAGAACTTTATTTATCAAAATACCCCTTAAAGGACCTGAAAGTTAAGAAATAAATTGGGAGATAGTTGCCATGTACATAATCAACAAATAATTGGTATTAAATAGCTCCTACATATCAATGAGGAAAACACAACTCAAGGGAAAACATAGACAACATGAAAATACTGTTAAGAAGAGAAGCACATGGGAGCAATAAATATGTGACATTACATACGTGCATATTATTATGAGAAAAATGCAAAACGAGGTCTCACTGAAATACCATTTTACCCAAAAGCAGGCCAGGAATACTAAAGAATTAACGCTCTCCAGGAACATCTCTCAACCTGTGATTTGTTGGAGTTAGTGCAAAAATAACTCCACTGCCCCACTCTTTAGATAGAATAATTCTGAGACAAGTGTTTGCACCATTTCTCAGTGCTTTCCATGGGATCTTCAGCCCTCATTCATCCACTGGGATAGCTGGAATAATTCAATACCCTTTATTAGCTGTAGTTCCTGTCCTGTATCCCCTCTCCACTTCTCTATTGGCGTTATTACTTCCCAAATGGTCTACTTTCATTTAAATCCTTCTCTCAGGTTTCCTCAGAAAGCCCAAATAAAGACAGTGTATTTTTTTGCATAAGAATATGTTGAGATGTGATGAAAAACTATTAAATGGAATAGTTGGGAATGATGCACAGGGAATTCAGATTGCTGGTTACCTTCCGTGGGGTGTTGGATGGCAGATCTGGATGAGAGGGGTTCAGATGGATGTATGTGTGATCTTTGTAAAGGTTCTGGCTTTTGTTCAGATGATGAGTTTGTAGGTGAGTGTTATTAAAAATAGCCAACTAACTAATAAATCAATATATGTAAATTTTGTCATTAACTCAGCTCTGTGGCCTCAGGTCCTTTCAGAATAGGAGAAAAGAGAATGAGAGGGGGAGAGAGAGAGAGAGAGAGAATAACAAAGCAAGGAAAGAAGAAAGGGAGGGAGAGAAGGAGGAAGAGAGAAATTATGAGGCCATGTTAGGATGTTAGTGAGCTCTAGGAAGAATATTGTCAAGAAAAAGTGGATTGACGCTAAGCAATAAGTGGAATGAGGAAAATGTTGGAAATTATTGGAAGTCTTTTCTCAACAAGAAAAAAGATAAGACAATGAAAAATTTCAGGAACATAAAAACTGTAGAAGATCATACTACAATTATGAATTCATCTAAAATGGATCATACCTGGGGCAACTGATAGAATGTAAGACATTTGAATCTATTTTCCTTATGTTAGAATAGTTCTCTGTTTTGAGAGGCACAAGATTTATGACATTGTCCCTTCAAAGATTGAAATGTAATTATAGCACATACTTAGTTCTACTATGAAACATACTTGCATACTAATTCCCCAGTCATTTTCACTGTCTTTCTTACCATCAGAACTCCAACGTTAATTATGGCCATGTTGTGCCAAATTAAAAAAAACATTTCCCAGCCTCCCTTTCAACTAGGGGTAGCCACATGACATGGTTTCAACCAATAAGATATAAGTGGAAGTTGCTGGGTGGAATTTGATCTTTTACCTTCTCGAGTTACTATTCCATCTTCTTTTTTCCTGTGTTTCAGTAATAGACTCTTCTCAAGATTAGACACTAGCCTAATCTTTGGTTCTCTGCCGAATACCTGTTCTTAATCTTTTAGTTTTCTGCCACTTTTCTGAGAATGCTTTCCCAAAGCTTGCTAGTAACATCTTAATAGGCAAGCCCTAATTACACTCTCTCAGTCTCGATCTTCTTAGAACTTAGACCGTCCTGTAATACTCTTAAAAGCTTCTCATTTTTCAGGCAGCATCTCAGCTCCTCAAGTACTTTGATTCTGTGCTGATCCTGTGTTAACCACAGAGATCCTCCTTGGTCCGTAGTGTCTTTTGTCACTCTGAAATTTAAACATTCACTGTGGTATGCTGTTAGATTTCTTTCTTTCTTCTTTTGTCAGTTGTCTCTGCTATGGGGATTGCATTTTTTTTTTCAAGGCTGTGGCAATTACGTTGATGAAGATCATTTCCCAGCCTTTAGCTTTCCTCTAGTCTCTCCCCCACATGCCAGGCCTGTATTTCCAGATGTGTGCTCCATAGAGCCACTACCTCTACTAAAAATGTCTAAGCTGAGACATCGTTTTTTAAATTCCCTAATCAGGTTCTCCTTGTGATGGAGATGTTTTGGTCAACAAATTGTTTTAAACTCTCAGCAGCAGGGGTTTATCATGTGCTAGGTTACAGTGCCAAGAGCTTTACATTTTTGATTCTCACAGCAGCTCTGTCAGGTGCATAGCATTGTTAGCCCCATTTTACAGATGAAGAAACTGAGACCTAAAGAAGTGAGGCCTGATTTTTCCAACATCACACAATTTTTACTGGCTGAGACTGGTCCTCTGATGCCTAAGTCAAATGGTCTCCCTTTCCATAATAACACTTCTGACATCCTCCTAGTTTAAAAATCTTGATTCTACATTGAATCAGTTGCCAGATTCTGTCAGTTCTCTCTCCCAGACTTCCCATTTCCCCTTCTTATTGCCTAACCAAAGAAAACCCACTGTCAGCTTGTTGTGTGCAGGGTCACTGTCTCTTGTGTCCCAAGCCTTTTTGCACCCTTCACAAGTACACCTCCTCTCCCTTCAAGTCATGTGGACAGGAGAAAATCCAAGCATCCATGAAATGGCCCCAGCCTACTCTTTCACTCTTCGTTTTGGCTTTTTTCAACCTGTCTTGGGCTGTAGCCAAATGACCACTTGCTCTGGAGGGATTCCTCACTGACCCACCTGAGGATCTGTGCTTGTCCTTAGACTGTAACAACCTACCTGGCCTCCTAGGCGCCTAGCCAAAATTCTCTCTGGCTCAGAGCCCAGGCCTCCCCAATGCTGTGCATGCCTTGATGCGACCTTGTTGCAGTTTTCCTTTGACTTTGTGCCCCAGGTTCAGTACCTGGGTTCTTGCCATGTTCTGGTGACTAATTCCCATCTTCTAACCCACTTCAGGAACTAGGGCACAGCTACTCTTGGCAGTTCTCTCAGAGCCTGAAATTCTCTGCCAGCACCACAGGTTAGCAGCTGAAACTGCTACCTTGTGCACCTGCCTGAGCAGCTGCATAAATGCCTGCTCCAAGCTTCGCCATGACCCTGTTTGCCTGCCTTCCAGGACTGATCTTGACCTCCACATGTGGACAACTGCTAGGAACGTGGCCCCTGCTTCATGTGTGACCCTCCAGACCTGGAACCTTGTCCTCAATCATCCAAAGCCAGGCCACTTTACAGTCTGTGTCCCAGGGGTTCCCTAAGTGTGGTCTGCAGGGTGTTACTAGGCACTGGGTGTGGGGTGATTAAATAAACGTAGGCGACATTTAGTTATATATAGGTAGTTTTCTTTAGATGAGACTTTCTAGAGCTTTTAACATGTTTTTATGTATTACAGTTCTCCAAGTTCAGAACTGTAGTTAAGTGCTGTTCCCATGCTTATTTCAAAATGAGACCATGTTTTTCACTGAACAGCTCTAGGGATACTGGAAACACTGGCCACGAGTAGAGTTGGCATATAAAATTTCCAGGTCCAATTCCTCTCTGGCGAGGCCTAGCCCATTAAGCACCATCTACTGTGATAAGGAACTGTGGTAGGCACCACACATAAGCACATATGCTTTGTCCCCAAAGAGCTCACAGTTCAATGGTAGAGGAATATGTTCATAGGTAAGTGGTAGTAGTTACTTGACTGAGAGTGGATAAAGGTCATGTTGGGATGGTAAGGAGTAAATAGTTCTGCGGGAGTATTTGGTGAGTTTTCACAAGAAAGGGATATTTAATTTAGATCTTGAAGGATGATCCAGAAATTCTGCTGTACGCAAAGCATGTGCAAGGTCCAGAATCACACAGTGCTGGGTGTGTCTGGGGAGTGCTTGGGTTCCGCAGGTCAGAGATGCAGGATGTGTGAGGGCAAAGTGTGGGCATGAGGCTGGAGCATAGGCTGGGGCCAACAGAAAAAGGCCTTAAAAATAAAGAAGTTAGACTTTGGAGTGACCAGATGGAGTTTTGAGAAAGTTTTTAGCACAGTGGTTATGGCAGTGGTGTGGCATGTGGAGAGGACTCTGCTGGCCCAATTTCTTTTGGTGCAGATGCAGGCTCAGCTCAGGAAGGCTGACCTGAGGCAAACTTCCCTTAGCTCGCTATTCATCTGTTATCCTGGACCACATTCTCTCCCATAGGATGATACTTTCTCATGGTGGAGGATGGTATTGGCCTTTTTTTTCCCCTTGGTGCCTTACACAGCGACTCATGTCAAATAAGTGCATAACAAATACTGCCTTTTAGAATAAATAAGCAAAGTGTTAAATAAGTCTGTACAGACTACAGGTGCCACAGTTTTGAGGAGAAGGCACTCTTTGGGAGCTTGAGTACAGATTGTAGGAAGGTAGGCACTTGGGAGAAGATCTGACTTGTCATTGAAGTCTAGTTGCAATTGGGATATGGATGAAGAAAGGACAACTCATCCTAGGTAAAGGGAGTAGCCCCTGCAAGTGCCAGAACAGGGCATGGTGAGGATTTAGAGGACAGAGAAGCTCAAGGAGCTGGGCAGGTGATGCAAGGGTGCTGTCAACATGCTGAGGATGGAGACTCATGGCTCAGGGAGACGCCAGGGAGCACGACTTGGCCCTGCCTTGCTGGTTGCCTCAAATAACAGCACTCCAAACACTTGAAGGGCTAGAAGTGGGACTAGCATGGGAAAAACATGAAACCAAAATGCTAGGGGAGGGCTGGAGAAGGTTACAGCTATCCAAATTGAAGCGAAAAGCAGAGCCTTAGTATTGAAAGCAGGGAAGAGCTCAGCAGAGGACAGGGCAGTAATGAAAGATAAGACTTGGATGAGCAGCAAGGCTGACTTAAAGAGAAACTGCTGAGTGGTCACTAAAGACTCTTTTTCTCAGAGGCACAGTTGTTCCCAGAGCTGAATGGAGAGTTTCATACACGTATGGTTAAAGGAAGGATGGGGCTATGAAGTCCACATCAGATACTGAGTACAAAGTGAAATGATGGCTGATCAGTGGTGAGGTGGCTGGGCTGATGGAACAGAGGTGCATCCTGCAAAGCAGGAAAGATATAAGGTTCAGTCATTGGATCAGATTGGGGTGGGCTTGGTCTAAGCAGAGGAATGTAGAGTTAAACAGTGGAATTAAGAAGCCCTGACTTGGCCAGGGGCGGTGGCTCACGCTTGTAATCCTAGCACTTTGGGAGGCCGAGGCGGGCATATCACCTGAGGTCAAGAGATAGAGACCATCCCGGCCAATATAGTGAAGCCCTGTCTCTACTAAAAATACAAAAATTAGCTGGGCGTGGTGGCGCGTGCCTGTAGTCCCAGCGGCTCGGGAGGCTGAGGTGGGAGAATTGCTTGAACCCGGGAGGCGGAGGTTGCAGTGAGCAGAGATCGCGCCACTGCTTTCCAGCCTGCCGACAGAGTGAGACTCTGTCTGAAGAAAAAAAAAGAAGCCCTGATTTTTGATAAAGCAGGGGTATGAGGAAAGCAGAAGCACTCATTGCAGGTTCAAAGGAGAGCCTGGAGTCAGCCTTTTGAGGAATTTTACTGGAGCAAAGTGATGTGGTTCTGAATCAGGTAAGGAGCTATGCAGTTGGAGAGAAGAAATGCACAGAGCATTTTGACAGAACTGCCGAGAGCATTTTGACAGAACTGCCAGTATGGGTGACTGACGGGACAGCTGGACAAAAAGGAGAGAGTCAGAGATCATGTCAAAAGTTTTGAGAGCATGAGGCCGCCATCTTGGCGGGCCCTGGCCGGCCAGCACACAGATCACATCCTCGGGCTCTGTGTTTCCTCCGGCTCTGTGTTTGTGCAGCCTCGTGGAGATGGTAGCCAGTGAGCTTGTGTGATTATGAACTGTGAATTATTATTTTCGGACTGCCTGAGGGAGGTGGGAGCATCTGTGATAAGATCATGAGCTCAGGCAGGAGAGGAGTGCTGTGCAGGTGGCCCCTGGCGTGTGTGTGGACATGTTTCCCGGTGGAGAATTGGGAGGAAGAAAATGATTAGGGTGTTAGTGCCAGAAGGCAAGTATAATATGGTCTAAATGTTGTATCCAATCCTAAATACCCCAATAGGAAGAAAAAAGAAACCAAGCATGTCATTTTTATAATGTAAAATTTGAGGGTAGTGCCAATGAAAAAGGCCTTGAAAATAACCATAAAGCTCAAAGGATTGTCCAAATTATTTTTTTGTGTGCCCAAATTCTATTGTATCAAATATTACTTGAGAAAGTTTAGATTGACAGTTAAGTCTCAGGGATGTTTTGTATTATGTGGAGTTTCACTTGAATTGGATTTGACCATTGTGTATAATCAAATCTGAATCCCCAGCATATATTTTAGAGAATAGTAAGTGAGGTCGTTGCATTTGGCATGTTACTGAAAGCAGTGCCCAGGGAATAAATCCTGACATCAACCAGCTATCTTAGCTAAGAACATGACATATTTCCTTGATCTTCTGCCAAGGAACACTGCCAACCACTGACACAGAGAGCAGGAGAGAATGCGGGGTGTCTAATGTCCCTTCTACCCTTAGAAATAATCCCCAAATAATTCCATTAGACCCAATGTGGAGAAGACAGGACCAGCCTACAGGAAGGGTGTGTCTGTGAGCACATTCTCTGAGCTGTTACTTCTGGCCTGGCCATGGTGTCTTTTATTGGTGGATTATACTTTTTCCTGTTGGGGAAGAAACAACAGCAAACAGGGCCACTGAAGAATTTTTTTTTTTTTTTTTTTTTTTTGGATACGGAGTCTCACTCTGTCACCCAGGCTGGAGTACAGTGGTGCGATCTCGGCTCACTGCAAGCTCTGCCTCCTGGGTTCACACCATTCTCCCGCCTCAGCCTCCCGAGTAGCTGGGACTACAGGTGCCCACCACCATGCCTGGCTAATTTTTTTGTATTTTTAGTAGAGACGGGGTTTCACCATGTTAGCCAGGATGGTCTGAATCTCCTGACCTCGTGATCCACCTGCTTTGGCCTCCCAAAGTGCTAGGATTACAGGTGTGAGCCACCGCACCCAGCCAAAGAATTTTAAAATAAGAGGTGAAGAGGTTAGAGATGTATTAAGAACACCATACTAAAATCTGTAATGGAGCTGCAAGAAACAGAAAAACATTCTTCAGTTTTCTGTTGATTGAATGATATAGTGTCCCATGACTTGCAAAGGTCAGGGTCAGCACAGAGTCTATGTTGTCCAAATCAACAACTATGTCAAATAATGCTTGGAACTGATAGATCCAGAGAAGAGAACCAGCCTAGGCCATAAGGTTGCTCTGGAATGCATCACTGCCTCAAAAGGGACATTCTAGTAACAGGCTTGGCAGAGTCAGCCTTGCCTGAGAACCTCACCATAAAAAGTCACACCTGTCAATGTCAGCCTCTGTAGCACAGAGCCATTGGGGTTCTCTTTCACTAGAATCCATTTGAAAGTCATCCTGGTCTTTGTCCTTGAGTCAGCAGAAGTGTCTATTAGAGCATGTTTGAAGAAGGTATTGATTTAAATAATCTTTTTTCAGAAACTCGAAGAGAACAGTTAGCTAAGTTTAATGTCTACCTGAGTACACAAAAACTTCACCAACACACACCTTCTTATATTTCTGAAAAGAACTGTGCAGGATGTGACTTGAACAGGTGATAGTGGGCAGAATGGGAAGTCAGAAAGGCGTGCTTCCAGAAAATAAAAAAGCCTTCGGAACAAACTTCTTTGTCTTCAGTGAGGACTATTGGGAAAATTTGAGGTTAGAAAGGGTAGATTTATGTGGGGATGTGCTTGGATTGCCATGTGGTGATGTTTAGTTATGCTATTTTTTATATGCTTGTTTTTAGAAAAATAGATTTTTGAACCCTAAGTGCAAACAATGCCATAAAACTTAAGGCAATCATCCAACTTAGGGATGAACTCTGCACATGTCACACATAATTATAGTTTATAGAGTATAGTTATTTTATTTAAAATAAAAATAAACATTTTAAATGGTTACATTGGACGTTTTAATTAAAATTTTGTTTTCAGATTATAAAAGTAATACATGCCACAATTTTTCAAGATCTATTCCACCTATATAGAGAAAATACTGTGTGTGCGTATTCACATATTCAACAAGTTTTGGTCCTTTTCTATGTACTAGACACTCTTTTAGGTGCTGGGAATACAAAATTTAAAAGAACTATTCTCATCTTTCAGGAGCAGGCAGTCTACAGAAAAATGTGCTCAAATAAAATAAAAATCCTGCATGCTGTGAAACTAGCCTGTGCACAGGGAGAGCAAAGAGGAGACAGAAGTCAGGGGAGCAAGAGAGTGTAGGGAGGCTTCCTGGGGCAGCGAGAATTGGAGGCCAGTTCCAAAGCAGGAGTGGTTGTTGGGGGTGGGATCGGGGGAAGTGGGTGGGCAGGGAGACACCAGGCAGATGGAACAGCATATGAAAAGGCATGGAGATATGAGAGGGTATTGGCTGGAGGTGAGCTACTAGCAAGTGATGAAACTGGAGAAGTTAATCAGGAAGCCAGCTTGTAAAGGATCTGTGTGCTCAAGAGTGAATCTGATTTCAAATGTGAACAAGACTTTCAGATGTATGACTTAGCCCATTTAGACATCCTCTGAGGTAGAGAGCATAGGTTTATTCTAAGATTGGCTCCTCATTCCATTGGCTAACTTTGGTATTTATCAAAGCCTGTGAGCCTAGGTAGCCTCTGTTATACAAACCGTACCTATCCTCATTTGAGGTAGTATCATTGTCATCAAAAGAAACTTTAGCACAGAAAACAAGACAGATAAGCACAATGAGCCCTGGCTGAGCATCCCAGGAACCCACACCTGGCCGGCCTGGAGAGAAGCAGGTGATGATCTTGAGAGGTCTCATTTATATGGTGGGAGAAGGCTACTCAGAGGGTTAAAAAAAATGAAATGATAACTAACTAGTGCTGGGACAGAGATTTTCATGGATATTCCCCAAATACTAAGGTTTAACTACTCTTTAAACTGTCTCATAGATCTAAAGGTCAATTTATTGGCTAAATAATAGCAGCTGATATGGTTTGACTGTGTCCCCACCCAAATCTCATCTTGAATTGTAGCTCCCATAATTCCCATGTGTTGTGGGAGGGACTTGGTGGGAGATAATTTAATCATGGGAGTGGTTTCCCCCATACTGTTCTCATGGTAGTGAATAAGTCTCATGAAAGCTAATGGTTTCATGAGGGGAAACCCCTTTCACCTGGTTCTCATTTTTCTCTCTTGCCTGCTGCCATGTAAGATGTGCCTTTCACCTTCTGCCATGATTGTGAGGCCTCCCTAGCCACATGGAACTGTGAGTCCATTAAACCTCTTTTTCTTTATAAATTACCCAGTCTCAGGTATATCTCTATCAGCAGTGTGAAAACAGGCTAATACAATAGCTAATATCTATTGAGCATGTTCTCTGTGCCAGGGGCTTGCTGAATTTTCATGAGATACAATACCAGAGCAACCACTTTCCCAATCCTAGCTCTCCAATAAAGATGGCATAAGCTGCTCAATGCAAGTATGGGCACATTTTACCCTCTTAATGGGAGAAAAATTTTTAAAGTGATGAAGACCAGCACAAAAATGCTCAAGGTGAAATGGCCAGGAACATAGTGTGAGTCTAATTTTGTCCGTATATGAAAGAAACGCAAAAGCATAAATTGTATTCATCTCTGGGAAGTGGAAGCCAAGTAATGTGTATTTCCTTCTTTAGACCTCTCTTCTAGAATGAACACAAACTATTTTTATAATAAAATAATGTTGTTGTTGTTGTTTTTTTATAAAAGGGTGATTTTATCTGGCTGAATTGGAGCCCAGAAGTTGTGAAGGAAAATAATCCCCATGTTTCTCTAACATGCCCCCAAGCCATTGAACCCTGAGTGTGTGTTTGCATCTGTTGCTATGCAGAAAAGTTTTTATTCTGTCATTGGGGTTAGTTTTTGTTGAGTCGGGGGGCAGAGACTGGATTTGAGTTTCCACAGTTAGAAGGAGGCGGGAAATGAACAGAGCTTACTTTTTATGGAAGACTTGGTAGAGAAGAGAGGTCAGAAGTTGACAAAACTATCAAAGAAAGACTAGATGACTCTAGTGCAGAATTGTATGGGGGCCGCGAGACTGAAGGTGGCATTAAGTAGGAGCAGCCCACTGTCCTCACCTCTGACAGCACCAAGCACCCAGGAGGATCCTAAGACTGCAGGCTGGGCATGGCTGGTGTTGTCACATAATGGGCAGGGGTGGAGTGAGAGGAGCGGAGCTTCTTTTGGGTAGGTAGGTATGTGATCGGTTTGTCTGGATGGTGGAAGCTGAAGCTGAAGACCCGGGTAAGGGATGGCTTGATTTCAAACCAAGAAGGGTGGCCTCATTTTGTGATCACAGGCTGATGGAGGCTCAGTGTGAGGTTATGTTGCTAGGAAACGGAAAGAAGATGCATTTATAAGCAAGTAAGAACTTCTGCAACCATTGGAATGCAGCCCAAAGCTTGGCACACTTTTTGGTTGGTTTTATGGTTCTGATAAGCACCAGAGTATACAAAGCAGCTGGAGACTGCTAGGGTCCCTGTGAAGGAAGGTGGCAGATATGCTGACTGACATACACCCGCCGGCCCCCATGGGACTTTTATGGCCATGAGCATTAGGGAGCCACACCTCCCTGTGAAAGACACGACCACAGTCATCTGCTGTAGCTCCTGCAAAAAGTGAAGTGAAAATTGATTGACTTAAACATTGGATCTTATGATTAAAAACTTCCAAATGTGACTGGTGAAACCCAACTTAAATCTGGACACACCAAAAGTTAATGTGATACCCACGAATTTGATGAGCGCTCTGAGGGGTCCTGTGTCCTTCTCATATGGCCACGGACTTATGAGGTTTCTCTTCCACTTCCTTCAGGACAGATGCTAATGTCAATTTCAAAATCAGCATAAGGACCCCCTTCTGACAAAGTTCACATTTACTGAGAGAGTGCTATTTTCAGACAGACTTGAAGAGTGTAAATTTGCCATTACACTATTTCTGGAAAGAGGAAAGGAATAAAGTGAGTACATTTTTAAAAACCTATCTATCCCATTTCAGTGTTTATTGTTATGATATGTAGAAGAAATATAGCTGCTGTTTAAAAAGTGATTTACCATTTAATCAATGAAAGTAGCTTCTCGTGGGCCTACCACCACCCTGTCACTTCCTCAGAGGCTGTCGCCCCCATACTGGGGTATGAGGACAGCCTTAGTGCTGTATTAGGCCTCTTGTGGGGCCTCTGGAAGGATGTGTGGTGTTCCCCTAGAGTGTCCTCTTGGATTGCTCCAGGGATACAGAGTGCTGTTGACAGAGGACTGTGTGATTGGTAGCACCCGATGCCCCCTTAGACTGTTGTAATGCACAGTTGGTCATTTAAGAGCCCTGAGAAGTCCTTGGATCATGAAGTGTTTGCACGTCTAACGGGAGGCACTTGGTGAATGTTTCATAGGTGTGCTTGAAAAAAAAAAAAGAGTATTCTGCCATTACTGATTGGAATGTACTTAGGCATCTATTAGGTTCTAATAGGTCCTGTGTTGTTTGGTTCTTTTATGTCTTTGATGATTTTCTGTCTAGTAGTTTTATTCTCAATTTTGGTATAAACTTTTGATGATCTTTCCTCCTTACAGCTGCTCTGAATATTCTACTGAACTTGATTTCACTATACACAAATTTTGCATAAGTCTAGAGCAGTATATTAGAATTATCTGTGAGCTTTAAGAGATGCATATGCCTGAATCATATTCCAGACCAATTTAAGTCAGAGTCCCTAGGGGTTGGTCCTAAGAATCTGCCCTTTAAAATCTCCCTAGGTGGCTCTATTGTGCATTCAGGATTGAGGACCACTGGATAGAGGCTATACAACGTGATCCAATTCACGTGTCCCAGGTAACAGACCTGGGTGAAGCCATGAGGCCACATCCACTGTGTCTAGAGCAGCATTGTCCAGTAGAGCTGTCTGAGAGGGTAGAAGCTGTGTCTGTGTTGTCTAATGTGGCAGCACTCACCACACTCTGCTGTTGGGCACTTAAAATGTGGGGAGTGAGACTGAGGAACTGAATTTTTAATTTGATCTTTATTTTAAGTAATTTAAATTTAAATAGCTGCATGTGGCTAGTGACTACTGTAGGCAGCTCTAGATCCATGCAATTTTTGTCTTATTTTACCAAAAAAAGAAATACATTTTCACCCAAACTTCCAATGATAAATGATTTTAAGTGGAAGTACCCTCAGTTAAAAATGTGTTCTTTTATATCAAATAGTACATGTATCAGCAAAACACATGAATTGATATTGTTTCTTCTCTGTGGAGAAGTGAGACTTTAGAAAACAATTCAATGTGCCTCTATGATTACAAAATTGCACCTTGGAAAATATTTGTAAATGATCGTGCTAAGGAATAACACTTGTACTGAGAAATAGACTTACATTTTCTTTCAAATACATGCCTGTTATCTGTGGCTTTTAAAACTTACTGGGGGCTGGGCACAGTGGTTCATGCCTGTAATCCCAGCACTTTGGGAGGCCAAAGCAGGTGGATCACCTGAGGTTAGGAGTTCAAGACCAGCCTGATCAACATGGTGAAACCCTGTCTCTACTAAAAATACAAAAATTAGCTGGGCGTGGTTGCACATGCCTGTAATCCCAGCTACTTGGGAGGCTGAGGCAGGAGAATTGCTTGAACCCAGAAGGCAGAGGTTGCAGTGAGCCTAAAAAGTGTCTCACTCCCACCTAGGCAACAAGAGTGAAACCCCATCTCAAAAAACAAACAAACAAACAAAAAAACAACTTGCTCTGAATTCCCCAATTACATTGTTCATCTCTCCATTTCATAAGGCTTGTCGTTTCCAGGAGCACAATTGTAACGGTAAAAAGGTGTTCAAACCCAACTGTGTTGGACTCAGAATGCTTGCAATCACTCTTGTCACCTGTAATCAAGGTGCTATGATAAAATGCATTTGTATTGGCTGTTCAGCATTTCCCACATGACTGACATAAGTTTGTATGGTGCGCCAGGCCATGAACTCTTCACTATGGAGTAATTACTTAGACACTGGCAAAATTCGTTGCAAGATAAATCCTAAGTGCACATGTTTTACACCATAAATTTGAGGTAGCAGGAAAACAAGCTACTCTTCATTTTGAAGTATTTATTCATCCTCTGATCTTTTTTTTTTTTTTCTTGAGATGGAGTTTCACTCTTGTCCCCCAGGCTGGAGTGCAATGGCATGATCTTGGCTCACTGCAGCCTCCACCTCCTGGGTTCATGCGATTCTCCTGCCTCAGCCTCCTGAGTAGCTGGGATTACAGGTGCCCACCAGCACACCCGGCTAATTTTTGCATTTTTAGTAGAGACAGGGTTTCACCATGTTGGCTGGGCTAGTCTGGAACTCCTGATCTCAGGTGATCTGCCCGCCTTGGCCTCCCAAAGTGCTGGGATTATAGGCATGAGTCACTGTGCCCGGCCTTCTCTGATTATTTTTAAATGCTAATTTTTAGTGTTGGGAAGAAAAACTAGGAAAAGGAGTGCTTTATCATAAGCTCATCAAGAAAAAGGGTTATAATAAAATTATTTTGGTTTTGGTTCTTTATAAAATGTTTCTGAAAAATTGAAATAATAAATACAATGTATCATGACAGCATGAAAGTCAGATGTTAATTTTTCCATAGTTTGTTATTCAACAGAAAATCATTAATGATACCCAAAAACTAGGAGAAAGTGTTTAAAAAATAATGGGAAACTATTAATTCTCACTTTCCATAGCTCCTTTCAGCTTCTGAAACTAAAAACATTAATTTTCACTCAAGCCTGACCAAGTCCTAAGAAAGTCCTAACCAATCCTAAGCCCATATCAATAGGCTCTTCACCAGTTGGTTAAATCTGAATCAGTCTGTAGCCAAGAGTCTGTTGTGTGTATCCCAAGCAGGGCCCAGACAGGGGAAGAGAGAAACCCTGAGTCCATGCACCTGCCAAGTTTCAGTTTTCTTCTGTTTCAGTGTTTCTGGCATCCATTTCAGGTGCCGCTGACCTAGGGGGAAGGGCTACTATAACCCTCTTGAGAGGATGGTCAGCCATCAATCAAATTAACACATTTAGAAGGGCCCGGGAGAATCAGGTTTGTCTGGCGTTCAGCATAACTGTTAGAA
The DNA here is from genome assembly GCF_028885625.2 of Pongo pygmaeus. Classification (NCBI taxonomy): domain Eukaryota; kingdom Metazoa; phylum Chordata; class Mammalia; order Primates; family Hominidae; genus Pongo; species Pongo pygmaeus. The sequence goes on along the minus strand of NC_072389.2, from coordinate 29,999,087 downwards.
AGTGCTGAGAAGCAGAGGGGTGTTTTTTGGTGCTCCTCCAGGCCTGGGAGAGTGGGCTCTGCCCTCTGGGGTGAGCTCTTCTCTGCTCTCACCTACACTGACAGATCTGCCATTTCTTGTACTTCTTCTGCCCTCATTGTCTTCCAGTCTCAAAGGATTGAGTGTCCTTCCCCTGTTGGAAGCTGGCCTACTCAGACTACCATGGTGGCACCAAGCTTTTACACTAAGGACGCTGTGAAAAATGAGAATTTCTGGGCCTTTCCCCCTGTGTGTTCTGATGCTGGGTGTTGCCCAGGGATTTTTGTTTTTAGCCCCCCAGCAGAACTTCCCACAGGATTTGGTGGGCCTTCCTTGAGAAATACTCCCTGCTCCATGGAGAGTAACCATCCTCTCCATATTCATTTATTTTTATTGAGTCATTCCTTACTCTGTAAGTATGCTGACTTCCCCACTGAAAACAGAATCCTCTCTCAACACCTCTTCTCTGCATTCCTTTACAGTTGATTTCTCCCGAAGAAACAAACCCCATGCTTGTTGCCTATTTCCCCACCTTTCTCCTCAGTTCTCTGCAGTCCAGTGTTTGTCCCCAGTACTCCACATTTACTCTTATTATCCTCCAAGCAAACAAAACTCACCAGTCAGCTCCAATCCAGACACTCCAACAAAGCCTGCAGAGCCCCGTTCCTGCCCCCTGGTCACATGCAGCCCTGTCCTGCTCCTCACTGTCTGCTGCCTTAGGGTCCCGGCTTCCTTATAGCTTCCTGATGTGCAGAGCCCTTTTCTGCCTCAGGCCTTTGCACTGCAGCTGTCTGGAGCTTATGCCCCCCACCGCAGGCTTCCTCCTCACAAGGGACTATGTCATGTTCTTGGTGTGACAGCATCCATATCAGAAAGAGGCCTTGCTTGCGAACGTGATTTAAAGCAGCTATCATTCTCTCTCTTATAGCTCCTGTTATTTTCCTTCAGAGTGCATTTCCTAATTTATATATGTTTTAACATATTTATTGATACTTCCCCTCACTAGATTCTGAGTTTTGAAAGGCTAGTGGCCTTACTGGTGTAGTTCATCACTGTACCAAACCCAGTTCCTGAAACATGGTAGATGCTTTACTTGGAGAAAAAGTGAACCAATGATGCTATTTTGATGGAGGCCAACTAATGACTCCCTAATTTCCACCTTCTGCACCTGAATGCAGAGCTGCCTGGGTGAGAGACCATGGCAAGCGATGACTCTGCAGAAAATCTGTGACTTAATATTTGCCCTGAGTGTTCTCAGTTCTCTGACGAACAAAGCCAGACACCCGGCACTTCACATCACTGTGGCTGATCCCACTGGTAGAAAGGCCTTGGAGAATTTTGTGTTTTAATGATTTCACTGAAAATAAAACTAAAAGCCTAGTTTCTTCCTTTGTACAGAAAAATGGTACTGCTGATGTTAACCTTGTGATTACAGCATAATTTCAATAAATTGTTAGAGACTTTTTGTTTTTTTTTGTCTTTGCAGAGTGAATGAAATACAGGGAGAACTACATCCTCCACTTCCTGTGTAGCATTGAGGTATTCAGGTCCCCCTTAGGAAAGAAGGTTTCGGGAGCTTTGCCTCTCAGCATCCCTGTGCACACAGTCTGGTTCCTGAGCACAGTGCCTGTCATGTTCCCATCTAAGCCTCATTTCCTTTCCTTCTTTAGGGACATGAATCTGCTAGCAATAAAAATATCTAACTGGATAATAATGTATGCAGGGTACACTCTTAGTGTTCCTAATTGCTGTTAAATGGTGATGGGAGTTAACTGGCATTTTGAATAGAGCCCTTACAAAGCCTTTTTTTTCCCCCCCACTAAAGCTGGTGCCTGCCCAGGTGTCTAAAAAACATGCACAACCCCACAATGGAAACTTCAACAAGTTTTTAGTCCCTTCAAGAAGCTTTCTCAGCAGATGAGACACTCTGAGCGAGAGTCTGGACATTTGGTTTTTTCTTTTATTATTTCAGAATGTCTTAGAATGTAATAGAAATGAAATATAAATAAGCAATATAATTATGGCAAAGAAAGAAAGTAAATGACCACTATTGCTAAATGGCAAGGCTAGAAAACCCATGAGGGTCACTTGTCCAGAATTAGTTTGGTAGAGATGGATACAAAATAAATATGAAAAATCACTATAATACAGTTGGTTTCCTATGTGCTTCCTGGGATGTGCTTTACACACATCATTCTGTGACGCTGAGCAGAAACAGGGGCTTCAGGTTCACACAGGTCAGCTCTTGAGTGCGTCTTTGCTACTCCTTGCAATTTCCAGTATCACTGCCAACTTATCTGGGTCCTTCATACAGTTCATGTGAATTATTGGTAGTAAATAGCTCTTAGTGCTAGGACTTAGTAGCTGATCAAATGAGGAGGGGAAGGACAAAGAGGCTGTTCATAAATGTGCTGAGCATCTACTAATCTGTATCAGGCCTTGTCCCAGATGCCAGGGTGGGACTGATGAAGACCCAGGGTAGACTCTGTGGACACACAGGGAAGGGTGTGCTGAAGCTCCCGGGTTTGATAATGGGCATGTAAACGGGATTCACAGAGAAGAGCAGGTTTGGGTGAAAGATGGTGAGTTCAGACATGGGCACTAAGAACTTTGATTTCCACATGATGATGACTGGCAAACCCCCCAAATAAAAGACCAGAGCAGAAGCAGGGGCCAGAGTCTGAGATGGGGACTCAGGAGCCAGGCCCAAAGTGGTCCCTGAAGTCCTGTGAGTGGATGAGTTTGCTAAGGACATTCAAACAGAAAAGGAGAAATTAGTGAGATTAGAAACTTCCAGAGATCTCATGAATTAGTCTGCAGGAAGAAATAAAATCATAGAGGAAATGGAGCTGAAATCATCAGAAAAGTTTGCAAGCCAGGCAAGTGCCCAAGAAACAAGGCCAGAGAGAGTTCCTCGAAGCAGATGGGCACAGTGACAAGTGCGGTAGAAGGTAAGGCAGCCAAGCCAGAAAATGGCTTTGACTGACCTGGTGCTGAGAGATGCTGGGGTGAGTTGCTCAGTAGAGCAATGGAGGTGAAAACTGTCCACCAAGGGCTAGGGAGTCAGGGGGTGGGGAGGCAGAGGCCATACAGGATCTGTATGGGGAATGGGGGATGGGTGGTAGATGGAAAGGGAAATGTGGGAGAAAGGGAGAGGCTGATAATGCTGTGGGACAGTGGATGACCCACCAAGTGCAGGTTGGACTGCAAAGGAAAGTGGCAAGAGAGGAGAAGGGGGAAGATAAGAAGGCATGAGATAAGATGGAAAGAAGAGAAAGTGGAGAAAGCTTTCCTTGGCTGTTCTTGACTATTTTACAAAACTGAGAGGATGGTAATTTGATAAAAATGGAGGGGGCAGAAATGTCCCTGTGGGCTTGAATGGACCATCCCGTTAGACAATACACAGGAAATTCAAGAAAAGGTGAACAAAGTTGAGCACTGTGCAGTCACTCTGAGGGCCAAATTATAGTTAGCATGAATTTTGGGAATCCAAATAACACAGCTTTGTGACTTTCTTCAGAAATCCTTGGGCAAGAAAATGCAGAAAAGAATTGGGTTGGAAAGCAACAATCCTAAGGCCCCCAGAGAGTCTAGTGGTTTACAGTGCTGACCACGGGGTCCAGCCTGGGCAGAGGGGAAAGTGATGGCAGAAAGGGGAGGAAAAGCCAGATCAGGGAAGATTTTAGGGACAGCAGACTCTGAACTGGGGTGAATACCTCTCTTCCCTTAGAGGGAGATGCACCACTTCAAGGGTCTGTGAGGCTCCTCTCCATATCTGCTTGCTGGCGGGTGAGCAGGAGTGGTTGCCCAGGTTGTCCCAGAGAAGCCCATACTCCTGACAGTGGTTTCCCTTACCCAGGCCCAGGTCTCCCTTGTCTTAAACCAATGTCTACTGCAGAGAAGAGGCTGCTGCCCTAATTATGGAGTACAGATTGACTAAACCATACCCTTAATGTCTGTCAATACTGATAAACTACCACATGTATACAGGTGATTAATAACAGTACTCTCCTAATGATGACACGATCTTGCACCAGTGTTTTATATATATACACACACACACATCGAGTCACTGGCCTAACCTGTTTAGTCTCCTGGAGAATTTAAGTGGCAGCAGGGGAGAGCTGTGCCTTTTGTGTGTCCTGAAAGGCACATACGCCCCTGCAGCCTGCGGGTTAAGATGGAAGATTATAATTAATCATAAAGATGTGGCTGAACGCACAGTGTTCTTCCTTCTGCTGCTTCCTGCTGCCAGGGAAAGAGCCAGTGGCCTCTAAACGACCCGTGAGAGCAGCTCCATTGCCGTGTGCGGCATTGGCTTCAGATCCTTCTTCCTCAATCCTGCCTCCCTGCAGTTTTGGCTTTCCTTTTTCTGTTCTTTCTTTTTCTCTTGACTTGCCAAATTTGGGCTTAGTCAGGGCTGTGGTGTTAACGCTCCTAATGAGCCCGCTCACGCCGACTCAGAGCCTGAGCAGCGGTAATCAGAGCTGAAGACAAAAGCAGGGGCGGAGGCACGCGTCCAGGTGTGCTTTCTGCAGTGCCTCTCTTTGTCCAAACATTTTACAGACTCCAGAGGGGAGATGGCAGGGACAATGTGAGAGGCAATGAACTCCCCAAGGAAATTACTGTTTCAATAAAGAAGGAAGATTGCAAGCTGCACTCTGTACGTGTAGATGAGTGTGTGCTCATGTTTTAAAACTCTGAACATGCAAATTATTATTATTTTTTATTATACTTTAAGTTCTGGGATACATGTGCAGAAACTGCAGGTTTGTTACATAGGTATACATGTGCCATGGTGGTTTGCTGCACCCATCAACCCGTCATCTACATTAGGTATTTCTCCTAATGTTATCCCTCCCCTAGCCCCCCACCCCCACGACAGGCCCTGGTGTGTGATGTTCCCCTCCCTGTGTCCATGTGTTCTCATTGTTCAACTCCCACTTATGAGTGAGAACATGCAGTGTTTGGTTTTCTGTTCCTGTGTTAGTTTGCTGAGAATGATAGTTTCCAGCTTCAGCCTTCCTTACATCTTATACAAAAATTAACTCAAAATGGATTAAAGACTTAAATGTGGCCAGGCTGGGTGGCTCACACCTGTAATCCCAGCAATTTGGGAGGCCGAGGTGAGTGGATCACCTGAGGTTGGGAGTTTGAGACCAGCCTGACCAACATGGAGAAACCCCATCTCTACAAAATATACAAAATTAGCCGGGCATGGTGGCACATGCCTGTAATCCCAGCTACTCGAGAGGCTGAGGCAGGAGAATTGCTTGAGTCTGGGAGGCAGAGGTTGCAGTAAGCCGAGATTGCACCATTGCACTCTAGTCTGGGCAACAAGAGTGAAACTCTGTCTCAAAAAGAAAAGAAAGACTTAAACATAAGGCCTAAAACCATAAAAACCCTAGAAGAAAACCTAGGCAATACCATTCAGGACATAGGCATGGGCCTAAAACATCAAAAGCAATGGCAACAAAAGCCAAAATTGACAAATGGGATCTAATTAAACTAAAGAGCTTCTGCACAGCAAAAGAAACTATCAGAGTGAACAGGCAGCCTACAGAATGGGAGAAAAGTTTTGCAATCTATCCATCTGACAAAGGGCTAATATCCAGAATCTACAAAGAACTTAAACAAATTTACAAGAAAAAATCAACCCCATCAAAAAGTGGGTGAAGAATATGAAGAGACACTTCTCAAAAGAAGACATTTATGTGGCCAACAAACATGAAAAAAAGCTCATCATCACTGGTCATTAGAGAAATGCAAATCAAAACCACAATGAGACACCATCTCACACCAGTTAGAATGGCGATCATTAAAAAGTCAGGAAGCAAATTATTTTTAATGGAAGTTTGTATCGATCTAATTCCAGATTCATATACAATTATAAGAAATAATACAGGCAGGGCACAATAGCTCATTCCTGTAATCCCAGCATCTTGGGAGGCCAAGGCAAAAGGATCCCTTGAGCCCAGGAGTTCAAGACCATCCTGGGCAACATAGCAAGACCCTGTCTCCATAAAAAGTAAAAAAATAAAAAATAAATTAGCCGAATTAGTGGCACGTGCCCATAATCCCAGCTACTCAGGAGGCTGAGGCAGGAGGATCACTTGAGCCCAGGAGACTGAGGCTGCAGTGGGCTGTAATCATGCAACTGCACTCCATCCTGGGTAAGAGTGAGACCCTGTCTCAAAACAAAATAAATAAAGAAGTAATATATAGAGATGCCATATTCACTTTCCCAGTTTTCTGTAATGGTAATATTTTGCAAATTTATAGTGTAATATCACAACCAAGATATTGACATTGATACAATCCCCCATCGATCTCAGGTTTCCCCAGTTTTGTTTATACTCATTTGTGCATGTGTGCATGTGTGTGAGTACATATGGTGTTTAGTTCTACACAATTTTATCATGTGTAGGGTTATGTTTCCACCACCACAATCAAAATACTGAAATTTTCATCACCACTAGAATGGCTTGTGTTGCCCTATTATACCTACATCCACCTCCCCATGCCATTCCCCATTGCCACCCCAGCCTTCAACCTCTGGCAACCACTGTTCTCCAATTCTAAAGTTTTATTTCAAAAAATGATATGGAAATGGAAACATACAGTATGAAACGTTTGGGATTTTTTTTTTTCACTTAGCCTAATTGTCCTGGGATCCATTAAGTCATTGTGTATATCAATAATTCATTCCTTTTCATTCCTGAGTAGTATTTCATGGTATGGACGAACCACTTTGTTTAATCATCCACCCTTTCAGTCTAACTATATCTGCCAATCTCTGTCTTTTTATTCCTGTTTAAATTATTGATGTTGATAAGTATTTATATGTTGGTGCTTAAGTCTACCTTTTTAATTATTTGTTTTCTGTTTGATTTCTGGTTCTCGTTCCTCTGTTTATTTTCTTACCTTCCTTAGGTTATCTGAATAATTGTTTTGGATTCTACCTTGATGTATTGTTAGTGTTTTGTTTTTGTTTTTGTTTTTTAGACGGAGTCTTGCTCTGTCACCCAGGCTGGAGTGCGGTGGCGCGATCTCGGCTCACTGCAAGCTCCACCTCCCGGGTTCCCGCCATTCTCCTGCTTCAGCCTCCTGAGTGGCTGGGACTACAGGCACCCGCCACCACGCCCGGCTAATTTTTTTGTATTTTTAGTAGGGACGGGGTTTCACTGTGTTAGCCAGGATGGTCTCAATCTCCTGACCTCATGATCCGCCCACCTCGGCCTCCCAAAGTGCTGGGATTGCAGACGTGAGCCACTGCGCCCGGCCGTATTGTTAGCGATTCTGTGTTTTGAATATTTTTGTTTGTATAGCTTGTTTTTAGTGGGAAAAAAGGTCTTGCTGTGTTGTCCCCATTGGTCTGGAACTCGTGGGCTCAAGTGATCCTCCCACCTCAGCCTCCCAAAATGCTGGGATTACAGGCATAAGCCACCATGCCCGGCTGGCTTGAGTATTTTACGGTGTTAATGTTTTTGTTTCAATCATCAAATGTGATTTAGAAAAACCATAAGGAGGATAGTCTATTGCATGTACTTATATTTTTATTTCTTAAAAAAATTTTTTTTAGAGACAGTCTTGTTCTGTCACCCAGGCTGGAGTCCAGTGGTGCAATCATAGCTCACTGCAGCCTTGACGTGCCTCAACCTCGTGAGTAGCTGAGACCACAGGCGTATGCCACCATGCTCGGCTTCCATATTTTCATTTCTGTTGTTTCTTCTTCTTTTCTGATGCTTCAGGATTCCCTCTTACAGTTCCTTGCTATTTGATAAATTATCCAATCTTTAAGGATAAGTCTCCTAGGCACAAATTTTTCTTTCATTTGAGAATGTCTTTATTTTCTCTTCATTCCTGAAGGATAGTGTTCTCAGACATAAAATCTGTGGTTGAATTTTCTTTTCACTTCAAATACGCGAAAAATGTTGTGCCATTTTCTTCTGGGTTCCACTGTTTCAGATAAGAAATTACTGTCATTTCAATCATTCTTCCCCTACGGGTGATTTGTCATTTTTCTCTAGTTTCTTTCAAAATGTTTTTTCTTTGTCTTTGGTATGGATTTCTTGGGCTTATCATATTTGGGATTCACTCAGATTCTTGAATCCATAGGTTTTGTGTGTGTTGCCAAACTTTGGAAGTTTTCAGTCCACTCCTTCTTTCAGCCCCACTCTCTTTTCTCCTCTTCATCTGAGACTCTGATGACAGAAATGTTAGATCTATTTTACAGTTCCATAGGTCCTGAGAATATCCTTAATATTTATTAAGGATATTTTCTGATTGTTCAGATTGGTTACGCAAATTAGGCAAATTACATCCTCAAGTTCAGCAATTCTATCCTCTGTCATCTCCATTCTACAATTAAACCCATCTAGGAAGTTGTCTTTTTTTTAAGTTTCTGTTATTGTATTTCTTAGTTCTCTAATTTCCACTTGGTCCTTTTGTGTAACTTCTGTTTCTTTGCTGAGATTTTTAAAATTGTTTTTATTTGTTTAACCGAATTTATAATTGATTGTTGAAGCATTTTTATTACAACTGTTTTAAAATCTTCATCAGATAATTCCAAATCTTACTCATCTCAGTGTTGCTGTCAGTTGACTGTCTTTTCTTATCCAAATTGTGATTTTCTTGGTTCTTGGCAAAATGGGTGATATTTTATTGTATCCGGAACATTTTGTCTATTATATTAAGAAACTCTGGAGTCTGTTAATTTTTTTTAATTTCTTTTTTTTATTTTAGCAGGCAGTCACTCTGTTTAGGTTCAGCACTCAGGTCCTGGATTACTTTTGTGGGCTGTGGTTCTAAATCAGTTATATTTCAGAGGCTTTGGTCTTTGCTTATCTATGAGGGCTGGGAATCCCACTCCCTGCTGGTGCTGCTTGAGGGATGGAACAGGTTCTCCCAGGTTGGGCTATGGAGTGTCTCTTGGAGTAGGATGGGAATCTCAGGCCAGTGGGGACAAAGAGGTTTCCTGGGCTGGGCTACTTGTCATAGTGACATCCTTCTGCTGGCTCTGCCCACCCACCAGGCAGACAGGGAATCTCAGCACAGAGGGGTCTCTTGTTTGTATTTTCACTAGACTGTAGACCTGTAGGGGTAAGACCAAGTCTGGCTGTAGCTCCAGTGTGAAGCACAGAATATAATGTGTAACAGGGTGTGTGTGCTGGGCTGGCTGTGCTATTGTTCTCCAACACCCAAGACCTCTTTGCAATTTGGCTTATTCATGTATCTCATATGGGTAACGAAATGCAAGCAGGAAAGAGTATCACTTATAGGTGAAGGCTTTGAGAGCCAGGAGAACACCTTTGCTTCACACTCTTTCCTGTGTCATCATCACTGACAATGTTTCAGATGGTAGCTGTTCCATCAACCCACATCTCAGAGTCCCAAAGTAAGAATGCAGACAGCTTGAAGCAGAATCCCTGCAGATCTTGGACGGCATATTATGTGAGTGAGCAGGAAACTTTGTATGTGAATTGCAGCGATTTGGGAAGTTGTTTGTCACCACAGCATCACCTGGCCTATCCTGCAGTGAATTTTGCTTAAAGGAGAAAATGAAGAGGCAAATTTTGTTGGCTCTGGAGAGTACTATAAATGTATAAAACCACATATCTTAAAAATTACACTCGTTAAACATTTTAGTAATTCAGCTTGTATCCTCTTGTTAGACGTTAACAATTGGGGTTTTACTCTAGGGAAATGAGAAACCACAGTTTGGTTTGACAGCATCTGTCTGCATTAGAGTACCTGGGTAGTCTGTGAAGACATTTGCAATGTAGACTGTTTACAGTTAAAGACAATTGCGGGGGTCTGGATATTTTCAATTGCCAGAGAAAAGCTTCCTTTCTGTCTGCGTCTCCAGGATGGATTCTAACATTAAGGATTATTGACTTGGTGGCTTTGTGCTTATCCCCAAATTATTTCTGTTCATAGATTTTGCATTTCTTTGTCATTCTTCTGTAAATTTCTGTCTCCATCTTATAGCGTTGTATTGAGATCTCCATAGGCCAGTAATGGAATCGGCTTAGCTTGAACCATAATACAGCCTCTGGGTGTGAACAAGGCCACAAGCAAGGAAACTGAATACATCCTAGAGGAAGGAAATTGAGTTTCTGCTGAGGAAGTTTAGGTAACATCACAGCACTTGTGTTATTGCTGGATGATGTTTCTTAGATTAAGCTGGCCTTGACACTTTCTCCAATGCTTTTAATACAATTTATTACTGAGGAAAAGATCTTCTGGTCACTTAATAAAGATGCAGAAATACTTTCTGCCAAATTGTAAGGAAGTAATCCGTATATTTTTGCAATATTGAATTGGTGAAAGTGAAATCCCTTTAAAATGAAATTAGAATGACTCATACACCCCCTGAATCATGGAAATACAGAGACCTGTGGCCAGTTAAACCCCTGAAACAAATTATCCATCCATGGCTGTCCCTAAGCACCCTTTTCTATTAAGGAGACTCCTATAGCATCCAGCCTATTGTCTTTTTTATCTTTCTAGCTTTATTTTCTGCTTCCTGTCACCTACTTTTTATTCTTGACATTTCAGTGTCCCTAAATCTAGCAATAGAATAGTTTTTTCATCTGTACATATTGGTCCTTTTCTGCTGTTCTGATCAAGGCATACTGTAGACTTTTTATTTTAAGAATTGTATTCTTCTCCAGATAGTTTTCAAGTCTATTGTATAGATAGACAGAGGGATATGGGGCTAGATTATGTTACAATGCCATAAACCCTCTGTTCTTTCCCACTTTCAGCAGTTTTTCTGGAACAAACTCTCCTCAGATTACTGTAAACCTTTGGTTAATTTCAAGATCTCTTAAATAACTGATTTTTTGACAATTTTGGCTACTGTGTTTATTGCTCTGATGGAAAGGTAGAGTCACAGGGATTGTCAACCTACTATTCTGGTAGTAAAATTTTAATAAGTTAAATTATAAGGGAATATACCCACAAAGATAATGCATTTTATTTAATAAAAAATTGTTGAGCAGCTAGTATTTACTGGGCAGTGGTCCAGCCACTGAAGATTCAAGTATGGGAAAGAAACACTTTTGCTCACATTTAGCATTTGCTAACAGAAAGTTTACCATTTTCAAAGGAAATAGACTCACAGATAGGAAGAAATAAGCTGAGGAAGGAAATGAGTCTTCCTCTTCAGGACTAAAAAAGGGACAGTTGGCCAGAGAATGGAGTAAAGAGGCTGACACATCCACTTCCATTTACATTTTGGCCAAGCCAGAGTATAAAAACCATAAGGTCATTGTGAGAGTTCTTCCACATTAAACTTTGCCCCAAATTTTCCATTTTTCACTTTATTTCTCTTAATTTCCATCTGGAGAATAATAAAAGAATCAAATGGCAACTGTAGAGCTAAAACTATCATAATGAGGCCAGGTGCAGTGGCTCATGCCTGTAATCCCAGAACTTTGGGAGGCCAAATCAGGTGGATTACCTGAAGTTAGGAGTTTGAGACCAGCCTGGCCAACATGGAGAAACCCCATCTCTACTAAAAATACAAAAAATTAGCCAGGCGTGGTGGCAGGTGTCTATAATCCCACCTACTTGGGAGGCTGAGGCAGGAGAATTTCTTGAAGCTGGGAGGCAGAGGTTGCAGTGAGCCCAGATCACACCATTGCACTCCAGCCTGGATGACAGAGCAAGACTCTGTCTCAAAATTAATTAATTAATTAATTAAAACATAAATAAAACTATCATAATGAAATGTAAAATTTCTTAGAGGGTTTGAACAGAAGATTTAATCTTACAGAAGAAAGAATCAATGAGTTTGAAAATAGGTCAATTCAGATTATGCAGCCTGGGAAACAGAAATATAAAAGAATGAAGAAAAATTAACAGTCATAAATACCTATGGGACACCATCAAGCACACCAACCTACCCATAAAGGCAGTCCAAGAATGAGAGAAATGAGAAAAAGGAGGAGAAGGAATACTTGAGGAAAACAATGCCCAAAACATCCCAATTTTGATGGAAGCATTTATGTTCATATCCAAGAATATCAAATTAGATAAACTGAAAGAAATCTACACTTACATATATAATAGGCAAAACTGTTAAAAGACAAATAAAGAATACTGAAGACAGAGAAAAATGACTCATTACATGCAAGTGATCTATAATAAGATTAATAGCTAGCTTTCCATAAAAAACATAGAGATGAGAATGCAATGAAATGACATATTCAAAGTGCCAAAAGAAAAAGAATGTCAATCAAGAATTCTATATCCAGCAAAACTATCTTTTATATATAAAGGATAAATTAAAGCTGCTGTAGATTTTTAAAAACTGAGGCCAGGTGTGGTGGCTCATGCCTGTAATCCCAGCATTTTGGGAGGCTGAGGCAGGAGGATCACTTGAGGTCAGGAGTTTGAGACCAGCCTGGCAGACATGGTGAAACCCCATCTCTACTAAAATTAGCTGGGTGTGGTGGCAGGTACCTGTAGTCCCAGCTACTCGGGAGGCTGAGGCAGGAGAATCACTTGAACCTGCAAGGCAGAAGTTGCAGTGACCTGAGATCACACTACTGCACTCCCACCTGGGCAACAGAGCAAGACTCTGTCTCAAAAAAAAACCCCAAAAACAAAACTGAGAAAGTTCAGTGGTAGATGACCTGCTCTCCAAGAAACACTGAAGGAAGTATTGCAGGCTGAAATTAAGTGATATTTATTAGTAACTTGAATCCACATGAGTTTGTAACATTTTACTTTCTGATTTAAGACAACTCCACATAGCAATAATTATAAAACTTTGTTGATGAGCTTATAATGTATATAGTTTCCATGATGCACAATGAAAGGAGAATGGAGCTATATTTAAATGAAGCTTTTGAATACCATTACAATTAAGTTAGTTTAATCTGAAAGATATTGTTACTATGTTATTAACCACTCAAAAATAACTAAAAAAATACACAGTAAAAGGAACAACAAAGAAATTAAAGTTGTACACTAGAAATATATATTACTATAGTAAGATATTAATGGGCATGTACAGGGACAGAAACCACATAAAGCATGTGGAAAACAAGTAGCAAAATGGCAGACATAAATCTTACCTTATCAGTAACTACATTAAATATAAATGATTAATATGTCAGGCAAAAGACAGTGACTGGCAGAAGAAATAATATAATCCAATTCTATTCTGTCTATAAGAAATACAGTTTAGATTTGAAAACCAAATACATTAAAAGTAAAATGATGGAAAAAGGGATACAATGCAAACAGTAGCCAAAATAGAGCTGAAGTGTCTATACCAATATCAAGAAAAATAGTTTTTAAGACAAAACTTGTTACTAAACACAAAGGATAAGTGACAAAGTGGTAGTGATCCCTCTGGAAAACGCAATAATAATAAACATATCTGTACCTAACAACACAAATTTTAAAATACATGAAGCAAACTGACAGAAGGTAGAAATGGACAACTCAACAGTAGTTGGAAACTTCAATATCTCCCTTTCAATAGTGGATAGAACAACTAGGCTGAATATTAAGAAGGAAATAGAATATTTTAACAACACTGTCACACAAATAGACCTAATTGACCATTAGGTATATAAGGCATTAGGTAGACTATGAAAAAAAAAAAAGAGAAGACTCAAGTCTTAAAATAAAAAGCCAACCTCACAGAAATACAAAGATTATAAGGGAAAGTATAAAGACTGTATGCCAGGCCTGGCACGGTGGCACACACCTATAATTCCAGCACTTTGGGAGGCTGAGGTGGGCGGATCACCTGAGGTCAGGAGTTCGAGACCAGACTGACCAACATGGAGAAACCCTATCTCTACTAAAAATACAAAAATTAGCTGGGCATGTGGCACATGCCTGTAATTCCAGCTACTCAGGAGGCTGAGGCAGGAAAATCGCTTGAACCCAGGAGACGGAGGTTGCAGTGAGCCAATATCATGCCATTGCACTCCAGCCTGGGCAACAAGAGCGAAACTCAAAAACAAAACAAAACGAAACAAACAAACTATATGCAACAAATTAGATAATCTGGATAAAATGGACGAATTCCTATAAAGATGCCGAGTGCTAAAATTGACTCAGGAAGAAACAGAAAATGTAAATAGATCTATTAAAAGTACAGACATTGAGTTAATAATTTGAAAACTTCTCACAAAGGAAATTCTAGGCCCATGTGGCTTCACTGGCAAATTCTACCAATTATGCAAAAAAGAATACTCGTCTCCTACATACTTTTTCAAAAAGTAGAATACTCATCTCTCCCACTCTTTCAAAGTGGGAAGGAATTTACCCACTTAGTGTATAAGGACAATATTACCCCCAGTGCTAAAACCAGACAAAGACAGCATAAGAAAACTACACTGATATCCATTGTGAATACTGACACAAAAATTCTGAATAAAATGCTAGCAATTCACATCCAGAATACGTAAAAAGGATGAGAGTGACCATGACCACATGGGAATTTCCCCAGGATAAATGTTGGCTTAACATTAAAAAATCAATCAACTTAATACACCATATTAATAAAATAAAGAACAAAAATCACATGATAATTTGAATAGACATAGAAAAAGCATTGGACAAAATCCAACAGCCTTTCTTAAAAAAAAAAACACTCAACAAACAAAATACAAATTCCTCTTCCAAATAAAGAAGTATATGAAAAATTCAGAAGTAATATTGTACTTAATGGTAAAAGACTGAATACTTTCCACATAAGATCATTAACAAAACAAGGATGTTTACTCTCACCACTTCTGTTTAACATTGTACTGGAAATTCTAGCCTGGGCAATCAAGCAAGAAAGAGAAATAAAATGCTTTCAGAGTAGATAGAAAGAAGTAAAACTATTTCTATTCTAGATGACATGAAAATGCTAGAAATAATATATTTTTAAAACTATTAGAACTAGCAAACAAGTTCTCCTACTTTGCAGGATACCAGGTCAACATACAAAAATCAGTTGTATTTCTAGGCACTAGCAATGAACGATGTGAAAATGAAATTAAGAAAAACAATTCTATTCTAATAGAATTAAAAAGAAAATAATTTAGGATAAATTTAATCAAAGAATTATAGAAGTTCAAGACT
The DNA here is from genome assembly GCF_028885625.2 of Pongo pygmaeus. Lineage (NCBI taxonomy): Eukaryota > Metazoa > Chordata > Mammalia > Primates > Hominidae > Pongo > Pongo pygmaeus. The sequence goes on along the minus strand of NC_072389.2, from coordinate 29,983,970 downwards.
TGTACACTGAAAACTAAAAATTGTCATTGAATGGAATTAAGGCAAACTTAAATAGATGAAGAAGCACCCCATGTTCACAGATTGAAAGACTTAATATTGCTAAGACAGCAATATTTCCCAAATTGATGTATAGGTTCAATGTAGTCTCCATCAAAATCCTAGCTACCTCTTTTGGGCAGAAATTGACAAGCTTATCCTAAAGTCATAAGAAAATACAAGAGAGCCAGAAGAGCCAAAATAATCTTGAAAAAGAAGAACAAATTTGGAGGACTTACACTTCCCAATTTCAAAATGTTCTACAAAGCTGTGGTAATCAAGACAGCATGGAACGGTCATAAAGATAGACATATGAATCATTGGGACAGAATTGATCATCTAAAAATAAATTTTCATATTTATGGTCAAATGATTTTTAATCATGATGCCAAGAAAATTTAATGGGTAAAATAAAAGTCTTTTCAATACATGGTGTTGGGAAAACTGGATGTCCACAGCAAAAATTAAAAGTTTAACCTGTACAACATGCCATATACAAAACCTAATTCAAAATTGATCATAGACATAAATGTAAGAGCTAAAATTATAAAATTCAGAAGAAATAGAGAAGTAAATATTTATGACCTTAAGTTAGGCAGTGATTTTTTAGGTATGACCCCAAAAAGCACAAGCAACCAAAGAAACTAAATTGAACTTTCTCAAAATATAATATTTTGTGCTTCCAGGGATACCATCAAGAAAATGAAAAGACTACCTACAGAATAGGAGAAAATATTTGAAATGATATATCTGATAAAAGGCTTGTGTCAAGAATATATAAAGAACTCTTACAGCTCAACTAATAGACAACCCATTTTTTTAATGGGGAAAAGATTTGTATATACATTTTTTCCAAAAAAGATATATGATTACCAATAAACATATTAAATGATTTTCAATGTTATTCATTTTTCATTAAGGAAATGCAAATCAAATTTCAGTGAGAAAACTGCCCACTAGGTTGGCTGAAATTTAGAAAGTAAACATTAACAAGTATTGGCAAGGATGTGGAGGAACTGGAATCCTCATATATCGCTGGCATGATTTTAAATGGTGGAGAGAACAGTTTGGTAGTATCTCAGATGTTAATTATAGAGTTTGCATATGACCCATCAATTCTACTCTCATGTATGTACACCAGAAAAATGAAAAATAAAAACGTATGTCCACACAAAACTTGCATATCAATGTAAAAAGCAACATGATTTATAATAGTCAAAAACGGAAACAACTCAAATATCCATCAAGTGATGAATGGATAAACAAAATGAGGTACAGCCATACAGTGGAATATTATTTGGTATTTAAAAAGGAATGAAGTACTAATACATGATCTTTCCTCTCTGCCTCTGCCTCCACCCAGATAACAAGAATGACCCCTTCAATGACTATGTAGGTCATGAAAACTGGAAGAAACTTCTAGTAGTTTCTGTCTGCCAACCAGGAAAATTTTTGATGATCAAGAGCCCCTCTGCCTCCTGAAACAGAAAGGGAATACCATACGGTGACTAAGCACAAATGAATATTTAAATTAAATGTCCTGCCACTTTGTAGTTGAGTTGAAGGTGACCAAATCCAACAGGCTGCATGGTGACATCACTAGGATGTTGTTCTGACCTCCTCCTCTATCCCTTTCTTGGCTGAAGCTGTCTGATCTGGGAGGAGAAACAGAGCAGACAGAGCCTAGACTTTTGTGAGACCAAGAGACTCCACTCTAGTCTTTTTGTAGTTTCCTGGACCTCTCTTGAATCCCAAGATTCCTTAGACTCCCTGTTATTCATTGCAGTTCTCTTCTTGGCTGTAGTCTCCCGTGATACATCTGTCCTGTCTGCAGACACAGCCAAAAGAAAGGCATATGTAGTCCCTTACCCTAGGGGCTGTTTTTGACATGTATCCTCTCCCAGCTGGGTGGTGCTTTCTTGTTTCCTTCCAGATCTAGTTTTCTCTTCCAGGAAACAGTCTTTTTGCTTGTTCCTGGGTGTGGTTTATTTAATGCTGAATCCTTAGTTGGCAAAATTTGAGGATACTACTCTCGTTGACTTTACCGCAATTCATGCTCCCTGGAGTGCTGAGATGTGGCTACTCTGGCTTCCCTGGCCTTGGCAGCTGGCTCTTCCTTGTTGACTGGGCTCTAGGTAAAATTCTGGACCTTGGTGCCACCCTGGTGACAAATTACTTTCCAGGAGCTCAGGAGATATGGAAATGTGGTGTTCATCCCCACCAGAGTTTATGGACAGATTCACTCTTACTGAGTTTGACTTATTGATGGCAAAGAGAAAGAGACATTTTCTTGGGGAAGCTAAGTGGAAAAGAGGAGTCTATTAAAAGGATGCACGGCTAGAGACCAGGCTTGTGACTTTACCCAGGAACAAAAAAATCATCCTGGCTCTCTGTCTTGCATCTCTTTTCTTTCTGATTCATTCTTTTTTTCTCTCTGGAGATTAACTTTTGTTTTTTGATCTTCACGAGGAGGTAGAAGATGATCTACTGGGGAAAATTGACTCTCTGACCCAATTCTCAGGGTAGGTTTTCCAAGTTGCTGAAGTTTGGTCAGTGCCCATCCTATGTGTGGACTGGGCTGTCTGAAGACTACTCCCGCACATGTAGGGCAATTTGAGGCAGGGGAAATTTGTGAACGGGTCAACTCTCATTAAGTTGTTTTTATTAGAGTGTGCCAGTGTTTAAAAGGGAACACAGGACTTCCAGTTTTCACTTCAGTGCAAAAGGAGCCTTGAAGCTGCCACTGTATCCTAATAACAATTCAAAAAACTGTCAAACTGAAAAATCAACAGTTCTTCTTAGATCTGTCAGAAAAGTGAGGACACAGGGTAAGCTGCTGTCCCCAAATTGGAGAGACAGACATGTGGATGCAATGAATCTACTTTTATCACAGCAGAAACTCTTGAGCAGAAACCTCCACGGACGCCAGTGCCAGCATGGGAAAAGCTGAATTGTAACTGACAAATTGCCGGAGGTTGAGTGTGGAAAAGATGGAGTTAAAAACTCCAGGAAGACCCAGGTATAGAAAGGCTCTTATACTTCTATGAGGTGTAACTACAGGCACTCTCCCAGCTTCTCAAAGCAAGGATCAGAGAAAAATTCCCTTATGCTTCTCTCAGGGGGAGGAGAAAAGCAACCACTTTGAAATATGCCAGAGCATTCTTCTTATTACAAGGCCTACCCTGAGGAGGAGCTATTTTATCAGAGCCTAAATGCTGGGGTTTTATCAGAATCTAACCTACCCAGGGGAAGGGAAATACCTAACTCCAGTTACCTGTAACCATCCCGTCCTACCTAAGGGATCGGGGGAAACCGAGAAGCTCCTATGAAGTTCACAGTCCACTTTAGGAAACTAGCAAAAGAAGAGCAAATTAAATCCAAAGTAAGCAGAAGATAAGAAATAACAAAATTACAGTAGAAATCAATAAAATTGGAAACAAAATCAGTAGAGAAAATCGACAAAATTATAAGCTGGTTCTTTGAAAAGATCAATAAAATTGATAAGCCTCTGTAGCTAGGCTAAGAAAAAAAAATTACCAGTATCAGAAATGAAAGAGAGAACATCACTACAAATCCCATGAACATTAAAAGAATAACAAAGGAATATTATGAACGACTGTGTGCCCACAAATTTGATAACCTAGATGAAATAACCATTTCCTTGAAAGATACAATCTGCCAAATCTCTTTTAAGAAGAAACAGACAATTGTAATAGGCCTATATCTATTAAAGAAATTGAATCAATAATTAATAACCATCCAAAACAAAGCATCAGGCCCAGTGGGCTTGCTGGTGAGTCCTACCAAACTTTTAAAAAAGAAATTATACCAGAGGGAAGACTTTGCAATTCATTCTATGAAGCCAGCATTACCCTAATTCCAAAACCAGACAAAGATATTCCAAGAAAAAACTACAACAAATACCTGTCATAAACATAAACGCAAAAATCCTTAACAAAATTTTAGCAAATCAAATTAACAATGTGTAAAAATAAGTATACATCATTACCAACTGGGATTTATCCCAGTTATGCAAAGCTGGTTCAACATTCAAAAATCCATTCATATAATCTATCACATCAACAGGCTAAAGAAGAAAAAAATTATGTGATCATATAAATAGGCACAGGAAAAGTATTGGACAAAATCCAATACCTATTCATGATAAAAACTCTCACCAGACTATGAATGGGGGAAACTTGCTCACCCTGATAAAGAAAAGCACATCTACCTAGAAACCTACAATGAATATCATACGTAATGGTGAGAAACTCAAAGCTCCCTTGCAAAATCAGGAATCAGATGTCCCCCTCATCATTCCTTTTCAGTGTTATACTAGAAGTCCTAGGTAATGCAATCAGGCAAGAAAAGGAAATAAAAGGTATACAATTAGGAAGGAAAAAGTAAAATTGTCTTTATTTGCAGATGTCTACTAGATAATTCAAAACAGTCCACTGAAGAACTCCTGGAACTAATAAGCAATTATAACAAGGTTGCAGTATACAACACTGAAAAACTTAATCACTTTCCTGTACCAGCAATGAACAGGTGGAATTTGAAATTAAGAACACATTACCACTAACATTACCACACCAGAAATGAAATACTTAGCTATAAATCTAACAAAATATGTAGAAGATCTCTATAAGGAAAGCTACAAAACTCAAAACTGATGAAAGATATCAAAGAAGAACTAAATAAATTGAGATAGTCCATATTCATAGATAGGAAGACTCAATATTGTCAAAATGTCAGTACTTCCCAACTTGATCCATAGATTCATTGAAATCCCAATCAAAATCTCAGGGAGTTATTTTGTGGATATCAACAAACTGATTCTAAAATTTATATGGAGAGGCAAGAGACCCAGATTTAGCCACATTGGTATTGAGAGGGAAGAACAAAGTGAGAGGGCTGACAGTCTACCTGACTTCAAGACTTACTATAAAACTACAGTAAGCAAGACAGTGTGGTATTGATAAAAGAATAGACAAATAGATCAATGAAACAGAACATGGAACCAGAAATAAGCCCAAATAAATTCAGACAACTGATTTTTCACAGAGGAGCAAAGGCAATACAATGGAGCAGAGATAGTCTTTTCAACACGTGGTGCTGGAACCATTGGATATCCCCATGCAAACAAATCCATCCAGATTCAGACCTTAAACCCTTAACAAAAATTAACTCAAAATGGGTCACAGACTACCTGTGGAACACAAATTATAAAGTGCCTAGAACATAATACAGGAGAAAAACCTAGATGACCTTGGGTATGGTGATGACTTTTTAGGTACAACACCAGAGACACAGTTCATGACAGAAATAATTAATAAGCCAAACTTCATTAAAATTAAAAACTTCTGTTCTGCAGAAGATAATTTCAAGAAAATGAGAAGATAAGCTGCAGACTGGAAGAAAATATTTGCAAAAGACACATATGATAAAGAACTGTTACCAAAAATATACAAAGGACACTTAAAACTCAACAATAAGAAAACAAACTACTCGATTAAACAATGGGCCAAAGACCTTAACAGATACTTTACCAAAGAAGATACACAGATGTCAGTTAAGCATATGAAAAGATGCTCCACAAGATGCCATCAGGGAAATGCAGATTAAAACAACAATGAGATATCACTACATACCTATTAGAATGGCCAAATTCCACAGCTCTGACAACATCAAATGCTAGTGAGGATGTGGAACAACAGGGACTCTCATTCATTATTGGTGACAATGCAAAATGGTACAGCCACTTTGGAAGACAGTTTGGCCATTCCTTTAAAAACTAAACATACCCTTACCGTAATATCCAGCAGTTGTGCTCTTTGATGTTTATCCAAAGGAGCTGCAAACTTATGTCCACACAAAAACCTGCAGCTTCATTCATAATTGCCAACACTTGGAAGCAACCAAAATGCCCTTCAATAGGTGAATGGATAAATGAACTGTGGGACATTCATACAGTGGAACGTTATTTAGCTCTAAAAATAAATGAGCTATCAAGCTATGAAAAGACATGCAGGAAACTTAAACGCATATTGCTAAGTGAAAGAAGCCAGTTTGAAAGCCTTTATATTGTATGATTCCAAGTATGTGACATTCTGGAAAAGGATAAACTATGGAGATAGTAAAAAGATCAGTTAATACTAGGGATTTCGGGGAGAGAGAGATGAATAGGTAGAGCACAGAGGATTTTTAGGGCAATGAAACTATTCTATCTGATATTATAACGGTAGATACTTGTCATTATACACCTATCAAAACCCATATACAACACCAAGAGTGAATCTTAATGTAAACTGTGGATTTTGAGAGATGATGTGTCAACACCATTTCAACAGTAGTAACAAATGTACCATCCTGGTGGGGAATGTTGGTAGTGGGGGAGTCTGTGCATGTGTGGGGACAGAGGGTATATAGGAACTGTCCGTACTTTCTGCTTCACTTTACTGTGAACCTAGAACTGTTCCAAAAATAAAGCTTATTAATATGAAAAACCATAAAGGAAAACGAAATACACACACACACATACACACACACACAGAGAGATGAAAACACCCACTTGTGCGATGTCCTCTTAGTTTCTTTAGTATGCCCTCTACAGAGATTACCTGGCACGCTTTCAGTCTACCACTCACAGCCTTTACAACCTGGAGAATATGATAGTAAGAGGCTAACAACTATATAGTCATACCACCCTCCCATCAATTATTTAGTCAACAGGTATCTGTTGAGCATCTAATATGTGCCAGTGGTGCCTGGAGGCTGTGGGGTGGAAAATGAGACAGCACTCTTTACAGCCCCTTGCCCACAAAGATGCGATCATCTATGATATGGTTTGGATGTTCTTTCCAATCTCATGTTGAAATGTGATTCCCAATGTAGTAGGTGGGTCCCGGTGGGAAGTGATTGGATCATGGGGACAAATCCCTCATGAATGGTTTAATACCATCCTCCTGGTGATAAGTGAGTTCTTGCTCAGTTAGTTCATGTACGATCTGGTTGTTTAAGAGTCTGGGGAGACCTACCCCTTCTCTCTCTCTTGCTCCCACTCTTGCCATGTGATACGACTGCTCCCTTTTCCCTTCTGCCACAAATAGAAGCTTCCTGAGGCCCTCACCAGAATCAGATGCTGGCATCACTCTTCCTGCACAACCTACAGAACTGTGAGCCAGTTAAACTTCTTCTCTTTATAAATTACCCGGCCATTAAGCATTCCTCTATAGTAACACAAACAGACTAACACAGTCCACTTGGGAAACAGAATGTCACCATGCAGCTAGTAGTGAATATGATGATATTACATATTGCTACAGTTGACTGGGGACCAGGATAATGGTGAGCTACTAATTATTTGGCACAGGTGGTAAGAGTATAAAGATTCGGTGCAGAAGGAAAGACTCATTTGAGCTGGAAAACCCTGAGAAAATTGGCAAGAGCAGGGACAGCTTCACATAGCTTCACAGCTGGTCAGCTCTGTTGACACCATCTTGAAATTCTTACTAATTTTTGAACAAAGATCCTCATATTTTTATTTTGCACTGGACTCCCCAAATTAAGACCCCTCCTTTCCAGGAAGGAAATGTTTGTATGGGTCATGTCTGATTTAGAAATCATAATTGATACCACTTATTGTGCATTTCCAAGTACCAGGAAGGATCTTAGGTGCTGAGACCTTATCTCCTCTAACCCACACAAAGGAGAGGAAAACCAAGTTTCAGATAGGTCACCTGATTGCACCCAGTTCGTGGGGCAGGCAAGATTCAAACCCAAGCTCTCTTCTTTTATTTTGGATTCATTCTTTCCAGATTTTTATATCAGTTATTTAAATTCATAGTTCATACTTTGAAATGATTTTTAATCAATTAATTAATTTTTTGAGGCAGAGTCTCACTCTGGGGCCCAGGCTAGAGTACAGTGGTGCAGTCTCATGGCTCATTGCAGCCTCAGCCTCCTTAGCTCAAGCAATCTTCCTGCCTCAGCTCCCCAAGTAGCTAGGACTACGGGCATGCACCACCACACCCAGCTAATTTTTACTTTTGTGTGTATGGAGAATGTGGCCTCACTCTATGTTTCTCAGGCTGGTCTCGAACTCCTGGCCTCAAGCAATCCTCTGGCCTCAGCTTCCCAAAGTGCTGGGATTACAGTTGTGAGCTATCACACCCATCCTTGAAATGACTGTAAGATGTTTGAGAGGAATAAACCAGCTCACCCCTGTGAACAGTTTAGTTCAGCGGTTCCTAAACATTTTCAGTTCACAGCACCCTTAATGTCTTAGTAATCTTGTTCACAGGGCCCCGAGGCCACAAGAAATACCTACTAGTTCTGTTTATGACCTTGTTGGGTCCAACTACCTTAATAAGTATTTATGTCCTAACAACTTAGGAGCTGGGTAAAAAATAATATGTACAAATTGATAGAAAATAAATCACATTTTATTGTATTATTAAATAACCACAATTATTTACTAATGATATGTAGGTGCATCAGTTGGGCACTAGCAATATATAAAACCTTGGAATTAAATAGGACATATTACTTTTTCTCCCACAACTATCACAACAGTCACCAAAAACCAAGCTTTGCAAAGATATGACAACATGGAAGGAAATTTAGCAACCTAATGTTAAAACCGATTTACCTGGAGCTAGCAGTTCCTGAGATGTCCGACAGGCATCCTTGTGTTTTCCTCAAGTATTTAAAAATATCCAGGCATTTCTGCGAGTCCCTTGAGGTGCCCGCCCCTCTGTCTGTTTATGCAAAACAATGTCCCCTTGCTGGTGGACAGGTCCAGGCAGTGCTTTTTCCTCTGCACGATATTAGATATGCAGAAAATCATGGATAGGAAGTGCCAAGAAAAAAGGGAGATAAAAATAGAATGAACAAAAAAAGGAGCTCAAGAAATGTATTTTTAATGCAGTACCACAAAAATAAGCTCATATTTTACTATGTATTTGACATCAGAATACAATTACAACTGACATCAATTATGTTCTCTATTAGACTTTTCTCTACCTTATACATTTAAGTGTAATACCAAATGGGGATAGAACCACTGCTTTTTAATATAGATGCTTTCTCAATTTGAAAACTAAAATGGAAGTCATGTTCAGAAGTGTAAAGAATTCTAAGAATTAGGTGGTGGTTAAAAGATTGTTAGTAACCAAGAGGTTCCATTATTTTTTACTTCAAGAATGCTGGTATGTGGAAAATGGAAACCATATTCCACCACTCGCTTAAGTTAGTTAAACCCAACATATTAGAGCAATTATTAATCCTCTTTCATCTTTCTAATAACAAGACACAAAGAAATAGTTATAATTTGTAATCAGTAACATGTCATTAGTGGGCTGTTAGCTGATTTTATCTACCAGTGCTTAGGTAGATGGGTTTTGCTGTTGTTTGAATTTCATGTTAATTCAAAAGGAATGAAAACTTGGTTTTTGATGAGGACAGAAAGATTTTACATCTCATTTCACTGGTTCTCTTCTTCTGAACATTGGACTTCTATGTGCTTATTTAAAAAAATATGTGGCTACTGCCATCTGTTGGATGGAATATGAGTCCTGCTCAGACACGTGGGCCCTTTAAACAATGTCTGTTCCTTCTAACTTCACAAGTCTCTCCTCAAGGTAAGGTTCTGCCTTCGATCTACCTGCATGCATCCCAGCTTCCAGCCCCAGAACTGAGTTCATTTTGGGGCTGTTTTCAATGTTTTCTATTGTTGTGGGGCACTTTCTCTTCAGACATGTAAATGCTCTCTACTGAAGAGTGTGTGTGAGGTTATCTTTCCAGTAAAACTCACAGCGTAAGGAGGCATGTCGGGGCAGGGAAGGATGTGGCTGGGAGCATGTTTAGGAACAAGTATATTTTTAGCATGGGGTAGTAGAGTCTACATTGGACTAATAGGCAGACGAATCAAAGTTCAGCTGTGAATTGTGGTGCATACTGAGGCCACTGATTTTCTCTGAGCTGGCATTTCCTCAACTGTAAGGCAAGAGGAGGACTAGGACTGAGAAAATCATGAGCAGCTCAGCCTCTCTAACGAATCATATTCCAGAACAACAGACATAACAGCAAATACGAATTTAAGAAATACCAGTCTGAAGCACAGAAGAACCAATCTACAGGTTATGGGAAACCCATTTTACCTGACTCCCCTCTCTCCCACTCCTTGGTTCTTATTTTTCTACTTTTCTTCGGCTCTGATTGTCAGCATCCTCCCTCCTCATCCCTCCCACTCTTTCTCTGCGGAGGAACTGTTCTCTCTCCACTCCCCTTCAGCTTTTTTCTTAGTCCTCCCCTCCTCCTCTAGGCCGCAGTCTCAGATGTCTCTGCCCACTTGCCGATTCTGCATTACAAAATTCCAAAAACCCGTCTTAGAAAAACTACCTCTTCTCTGAGGTAGGAAACAGATGCAGCTGAACCAGGCAGCACACACTTTATATTGGGCGAGAACGAACACACACACACGCCCCTAAGCACTTGTGGCAGCAGAAGCCTTAAACTCTGTTTATGAGTTACTGTGTCCAGCATTGGTTCCTTCCGCTGGATCCTTGATCTCGCTCACTTCCAGAACGAAGCCACCTTCCCTCGTTGTGAGTGTTACAGTTCTTAAACACGGTGTGTCAAGAGTTTGTTCCTTCACATGCGCATATGTGTCCCGAGTTTCTCCCTTCTGCTGGGTTCGTCGTCTCACTGACTTTTGGAGCGACGCCACAGACCTTCACAGTCAGTGTTACAGCTCTTAAGGTGGCGCCTACAGAGTTGTTCATTCTTCTGGGCTCCTGGTCTCTCCGGCTTGAAGAGGGAAGCCAGCTGCAGACCTTCCAAATGAGCGTTACAGCTCATAACGTATTATTGACCCACAAAGCAAACAGCAGCAAAATCTATCGCAAACAGCGAAAAAACAAGACTCCCACAGTGTGAAAACCAACCCAACCCACTTGCCGCTGCTGGTTCGGGTTGCCAACTTTTATTCCCTTATTTGGCCCCACCCACATCATGCAGATTGTTCCGTGTTGCAGAGAGCTGATTGGTCCATTTTACAGAGAGCTGATTGGTCCGTTTTGCAGAGTGCTGATTGGTCCGTTTTTACAGCATGCTGATTGGTGTGTTTATAAACCTTTAGCTAGACACAGACCACTGATTGGTGCATTTATAATCCTTTAACTCGACATAAAAGTTCTCCAAGTCCCCACCGACTCAGAAGCCCAGCGGGCTTCACCTATCAATATGACTGCAGTGCCTGTAGCTAAATTCGCTGGTTAGGGAGTGTACAATGGAATTTTGTCCCTTGAATTGGGGATGTTTGAAGATCAAGGCTATTTCACTCCTTCCTCCTGCCTTGCTAAAGAATGGGGTCATTATTGAACTCAGTTCTCATTTGCTTTCTTAAAATTTGATGTCCACAAAACCTGGAGTTTATTTACTTCTCCTTTCCCTCCTTTCTTCATTTAGTCCGTCATACCATTTGTTAATACCAGATTAGAGAAGGGGAGCATGTCAAGGAATTCCTTTATGATTTCTTCTCTGAGGATGAAGTCTTGGTCAGTCTTGACTGGACGTGGTCAGGATGGATCCTGGGAGTGGGACTGGGCTCCATGGTGTGTGTGCTTTCCCCGCGGTGTGTGTACTCTCCAGGGCAGTTATCCTGCTGGGGCTGGGCCAGCCCTCCTGCCCTAGCAGCCCCCATCTCTCTCTGCCCCACCCTGTCTCCTGGGTGTGCTGGGATTGCTGTGTGGGGAGGGAGTACGGCCAGCCTGCCTGGGCCCAAACCTTCAAGGAAATGAAAAATAATTTCTCCTTACAAGAGGTTAGGGGAGCTTCCCAGGCTTGTCTGTTGCTAGTTCTGTCAGTGAAGAGGCAGTTTAGAGGTCCCCAGGCGGCTGGGAGGAAAGGAAGTGTGCCCCAGGCCCACCTAGGGGGAGGTCTACAGGAGAAAGGCTCTCTTTGTCATTGCTGGAGGGTAACAGCGAGTTTGCAGTTGGTGATAATGATTCATTTCCTCAGTTGAGATTTGGGAGGATTATAGCTGGAATTTGAAAAGTCGTTTCTATATCTGGCAACGAAGGAACTCTGAGTGATCAGCATGTACTGTTTGGTGTTTTGCCATCATTGGTAATATCACTGTGTTAGTCAGCTCAGGCTGCTGTAAGAGAACACTGTAGACTGGGGGGCTCACAAACAGACATCCATTTCCCACAGTTCTGGAGGCTGGAAGGCCACGATCGGGGGCCAGCTGGCTTGGGTTCTGGTGAGGGCCCTCTTCCGGCTGCAGATGGTTGCCTTCTCATTGTATCCTCACCAGGCGGAAAGAGAGCCAGAGAGCTCTCTGGGTCTCTGTCACAAGGGCACTAATCCCATTCATGAGATCTCCACCCTGATGACTTTATCACCCCCCTCAAAGGCCCATCTTCTGAAACCATCACATGAAGGATTAGGATTTGAACATATGAATTTCGTGAGAATGCAAACATTCAGTCAATAGCCATCACCAACAACGCTAAAATGTAAATTGGAGGCGTCATATGAAAAAAGAAATGATCTAAATGAAATTCCATGCTATCATAACGGAGTTATGCAGCCACCAATGTATGTCCTCTGGTTGAGTGTACAGGCGGTATATGTATATGTGTAAGTGTATATATATCTTATGATTGTTGTGAGCATTCATGATTTAAAGTACATAATCAAGCAATGAGCAGTATTCACATTCCCAGCTGATTAGAGCTAGCGTGTTTCTCTAAACACTGGCTGGTTGTGGAGGCAGAATGTTATCAGGATGCCCTAATAGATCAACAATGTCCTCTCCTGCTTTGTTTCAGGAAGGGGCGAACATTTGTTTATGGATCTGACAGCATAAAAAGTGAACCTGCCGAGAATGGAGTCCATGCACTCAAAGTCACTTCACCTCCACTGGTGCTGAAGGATCCCCATGGCTCATGGTCCACAGGCCAGAGAGCTTATTGCTAGTGCAAATGCTTACCCAGTTCCTTCCACTGGGATGGACAGCTCCAGTTCCTAACTCAGCCCAGAGGAGCATAGCTCTTTTGTTTCTAGTATCTTCTAATATAGAGGAGCTATTGTTGAGGATAGGTCCGTGGAGGTGATCGCCTCCCTTAGCTCCTGCACAGTAAGTGGATGCTGAGGTGGTCTTGAATATTAGAGCATAAGGCACCGGGATGTGTCCTCAGGGCTGTGCTGCCCTTGAGTGCCTTCCTGGTCTGTAAAGTTGCATGGCATGCAGGAAGAGAGAGAGGTCTGGCGACTGGCAGCACACCATGACTGAGTGGACCTGACTCTCCAGGCACCTTGAGGGTGCAGAGCCACCACTTCACTCTCACAGAGCTACACTATTATGGGGTATCTTTGCAGGACATAGGAGACAATCTGAAGTGTTCAGAAACTCCAATGCCTTGAAAACACTATCAGGGGATGAATTATAATGTAACATACTAATAATATGAAAAAGGCAAAGGGAGGTAAGGTTTTAAGAGATTCACTATGAACTTTGACTTCAAGTCTATGGAATCCTCTTTTAGCTCATACCTCATTGTAGATTTTTTTCAAAAACTGCAGTGAATTATGTTTTTTTCTATTAAAATCGCCTATAAGTTGACTGTGAGTTTATCAGAAGTCCGTCTTTTCCCATTTTGACAAGGTCTAGTGACAACTGATAAGAACTTAGACGTATAGTCAGCACCAGCTACTTTCAACTAGCTACAGGTGGGATAACTCTGCATTGCTGTTGGTTGATACATAAGCAGAGACATGAATGATATTCACTGCATAACTGGCAATGCTGGCACTAATGGGACCCTTCCCACAGGTCATGCCCTCTGTTGAGTGCACTGTGCAGATGATCACATTTATTCCCCAGTGCAACTCATGGGACAGGGATTATCATCCCTATATTCAGGGAGGAAATTTAGACTCAAGAGAGGCTCAAGTAGCAGAACCAGGCTTGGATCCAGAGACTCTGACCCCAAAGCTGTGACTTATGGTGGGGAGCTCTGTTTCTTCCCAGAGGTTCTAGTGAGCAGCCTGGGGTAGTGATTTCCTCCTATGGTGACTGAGAGCTCCTACTTTATGGCATCAAATCAGGGAGGGACTCCAGCTTGATCTGGCAGCCGCAGCTGTAGACATTATTCCTGCCCTTGTGAAACATAAAGACTTGTTAGTCTAATGGTAGAGATACAACATCAGTGTGACATAACAGATACTTATTAATCAGTTGCTGTTATTCCAAACACAATATTGTTTTATTATACTACATGTAGTCGCTTCTTCTGTATGCCTATAAATCAAATATATTTCCCTGCATCCTGAGAGGTAACAGCCTAGATAAATTATTTATTTATAATCTATCCACCTATTCATCTATCCAACACATATTTGGTGATTTTGATTAAATTCCAGGTGCCTTTGCTAAGGATGGGAGGATATACAAAGATGTGAAAATCCAGGCACAGGCTCTTCCTCCAAGGTGGCTCAGTATAGCAGGGGGAGACCCTCTCTGTAAATAACTCTGAGGAAAGTGCGGTGGAAGAGTAAGTGTTTAGCAGAGAATGTGCTCTCACTGCAGGGGGGTCACAGAAGTACTGATGAGTGAGCAGGACTTGGAAAGGGCAGATGGGCTGGTAGAAAGGACATTGCAGATGAGCAAAGGGACACTCCTGGGGACTCGAGTGTTGGGGGGGACTTGAGGATGTTCATGGAGGGGAAAAGCTGGGCAAGGCTGAAGAGTAGGGCAGGGCAGGGCACAGAGGGCTTGGCCCCTGGGTTGGCAGCTAAGACTGAATTCAGTAGGCAGTGGGACCATCAAAGCTTTGAGAGCTGGGGAAAGCCATGACATGGGTTTAGTGGGAAACACATATTACTTAAAGTCAGGCAGATCCTGGCTGGAATCCTGGCTCCATCTTTTTAACTGTGTCTGCTTGGTCAGTTGCTCTCAGCCTGAGCTCCCATGTCAGTCACCTGAAGGAAATGGGCCTGCTTTGCAGTCTCGTTTAGAGGTCTTGTTCAATCATGTGTGTAGAGTGCCCATGGGGCCTGACCAGTGAGTCCTCCGAGGCACCTGAGGCTGAACCAGGGGTGGCAGTAGAAATGGTATGAAAAGACGGACAGCTCTCAGAGACAAGGAAGAATGACTAGAACTCGGAACCTGACAAGAGGTGTCCTTGTCCGGTGAGGGGGCTGCTGAGTGAGATGTGACCATTCTGGGCTACCTTCCCAGCAGTTCCATGCCCAGGCATGTGGTCCCTGTGGGGCCCTGAGCCTGGGACAGTCCTTCTTTGGAGTCAGGCTTTTCTTTGGGATATTCCTTTCAAGCCATAGTAAAACCTAGTAGTCTCTGTTTTCATACAAGGTTCTGACATCTGATGCCAGATTTACAACCTGAGGTGGCCAAAGATTTTAGGTTTTCCTTGGGGCTTAAATCAATGGTGTTGCTTGGCTTCCTCCTGTGCAGCCAGGTTGGCCAAGAAAACCACCCTTTGTTCTGCCTTGAAGGGAAGACATGCTGTGGTGTGGCTCTTGACATTTACCTTATCCCGGAGCTGAGCTTCGTCTCTGTGGCTGTGCAGGTGGGACGGGAAGGGGAAAGACAGTCCTCTGGCACGCTTTCCACATTTGGATGGCAGACCCAGCTTCAGCTTCAAACATTTTTATTCCTGATGGCATTGTTTACAAACATGCTAGAAAAACAGAATTAGGGAACAAAATTATCTCATGATTGCTGAACTATGATGAGACTGATGCTTTTAAGCACTTCCCCTAGGGAAACCAGGCAGGAATCTTTCAAGGGGAAAATGTATCATAAGGGAAGACAATTAAAAGTTAAAACGGGCTAATGAAACTGATAAAGGGAGAATTGTTTTAATTATCGATGCTTGTCTTAATTAAATTGTATGATTTCCCAGAATAACACATCCATCATCATCAAGTATGAGGACATGACCTGATCCTGGGGTCTCACAAGGGGCCTTTGGGTGTCTCTGAGAGGACTGTGATGAAGACTCAATGACATTCATGCTTCTGAACCCTGAATCCACTTCAAGATGCCATGTAAATGCTGTGCATCTTCACCAGCAGATGTCACTGTTTACATATAAAATGCAAACAGCCCCCAAAGTTTTGTTTTTTTGTTTTTTTTTCCCCCCACCTTTATTCTAAAGCAACACACACTTGGCCATGTTTTTTCATAAAGCCTTATTTATCATGTGGTCATTTTTGTTCTGGAAAATAATGATATTGTTTATCCCTTTAAATAGCTGTACATGTAAAGGGAACTTGTTTATGAGAGATACCCATTTCACATACTAAGCTATGCAATGACACCTCATTTAAAAGATAATTGTTGAACACTTACTATTTGCCTGAAACCAGCTTTCCGTGATGAAAGGTATCCAAAAACAGCTAAAGAGCCATCCTTCTTTAAGGGTCTTAAAACCTCTTTTGAGAGATGACAAATAATAAAGCAACTTACAATGTTGGAAATTAAATACTAAAACTAAAAATGAGTGTCATATTGTTTCAGGGAGATGAAGGTCTGTGGGGGCTGGAGCAGATGGAAGGCTTTAGGGAAGGAAGCCCCAAGATAATGAGGGTGAATTCATCTGGTTGGGAGTGGAAAGGTACTGTGGGTTTTCGTTTTTTTGTTTTTGTTTTGTTTTGCTTTATGTGTTTTGGGGTTCTTTTGCTGAGAGAATAAAGAACAATTATGTTTGGAGGGTCTATTTGTTGGAGTCATGAAAAGCAAAATGGAGGGGGACAATGTTATTACAAAATCCAGCTGTGAGAACAGCAACTCTTGCAATAGTAACTAGAAATAAGATCAGATTGGGAGGCATAAGGAAGGAAGACAAGACCACCATGCCAGCTTATTGACAGGTACAGTCACTATGTCTTCTTGTCTTCTCAGTCCAAAATCAAGATACAAGCATTGACACATGGTCAGACACTAAAACAGGAGATTTGAAATCAGGGCTGTTTCCAGAAACTCCAGGACATATGGATGCTGCAAATATACAGAGGAGAGAGTGACTCTCATGAACATGTGGGGTATCAATGGTGCTACCACTGAGAGAAATGGAAAACATGGGGAGGAAGGTTGGCTTGGACAGAAAGATGTTTTTGGTCTAATCCATGTGGTTGAAACTGATGTGGGCCGCAGCACGATCAGCAAGGCTGGAAGCTATTCAGGAGCCACTGACCTAGAAGTAGAAACGACAATAGGGAGGGGAGAGAGAAGGGCCAGGGTGTAGTCGTCAAGGTTCGTGTTTTAAGGAGCCAGCTCATTTTATTAAATTGCATACATCAATAAGTAATATCCAGGAAAGAAGAGAACTAGAAACCTCTCCCTGGTGTGGTGTACTCTTAAGCATGCAAGTTTCCGCTGACTTTGCATCCTCTCTGCCTTCATATCATGGGAATTCGTGACCAGAAGACTTCAGCCTGCACCCCTCCGCCCATCCCAGGGTTTCACCATAATTACTCAGGACTCTCAAACATCTGTCCATCAATCAGCTGCCCATCACACTTGCTCACCCCTTCCAGTCTCTGGGAAAGCAACTTATTATCCAACGTGGAAGGTCTTGTTCTTGATAAGCTTCACTTTTTGAGTCCTATGAGGGAGGGAGGGAAACGTGGCTGGAAGTTCAAAGCAGCCACAGCCATTTCCAAAACACATTCTCCTTCATTTTCCACTGACTCACTGTGGGATCTTGACAAAACTCCTAACTAGAGCTGTGCCTTAGTTTGCTCAACTATAGAATGGGAAAAATGACACATTCTTCTTAGAGTTACCTCTCAGATTGTGCGTCTGATGCATGTCAAGCCCAGTGGGGGCACACCATTAGTAGTGAGACATCGTAGCACCAATTATGTGCTTTTCACTTTGGGCAGGTGTCAGGAGAGGCCTGGGGTCATAGGACCAGACTGCAAACAACACAATCCCAGAATAAATCCTGGCCTGGGGTCATAGGACCAGACTGCAAACAACACAATCCCAGAATAAATCCTATTAATTTGGCATAATTGATGAAAATGAAGATTAGATATTTGACCAGAGATGAGAAATTCACGGGCATGAATGCTGCAGCTCTGATTACTTTGCATATGAATGTGTGGTAAGAGGCAACATTTCTTTTGTTTAAAACCCTGTGCACTTAATTCACATTCAGAGAAAGGTTGTGGAATCATTCAGGCTCGTTGAAAACAAGGAACCAGGATGCCAGCAAGGCCAATGTTGTTGTGAGAATGTTGAGCTATTAATTATAAAATATCAAAACAGGGTGATTTTATTTATAGCAAACTGTTGCTAGGCAGATAATAAAGACCCCTTTCAGAGCTTGCATTTATATATACATATATATATATATATATAGTTTTTTTTTCTCACAAGAAAGTGCTAGCTTGTGCAATGATTTTTCAGATGAAATGAAAGCAGGACGAGGATGTCAGCCCTGAATACTTGTGACTTTTAGACCAAAGTCCTTGGCATCAGCCAGCACTGCAGGATGGAGCAGGTGAGGTTCAGCAACCCTGAGGAGGGAGGCTAGGGTATTATCGGCACCCTTTAACACCCGACTGAGTATATAAACTCTCACTAGACTGGAAGTAAGTGAGCAGCTCCAGGAAAGCCCAGATAAGCTACTGTGCCTTCCTCGGCTTCCCCACCTTCTGTTGTGTCAGGAAGGGCCGGGGAGCCTGTCTGTGGCCTTACTCAGTCAGACATCCCTTCCCTGGCCCCTCTAGAGATGGATGCTACCTCCTTTTAGGAAGTGTGTGGGAGGGGGCCAATTTGCAAAGGTTCGCTTGTGCTCAGTCCCGGCTAAGATGATCAAGCTCTTTTCAAAACTCAGGGGTTGGGCTTTTGCAGTTTCTGGATAGAACAGGCACTTAAATATTTGTGGAATTCATGAATGACTTCATGCATGCATTTGGTCCTGTATTTTGGTCCAAGTAGAAGATATGGTAGGTAGAAAAATATCACCTCCCCCTGCAAAGACATTTCTATCCCAATCCCTGGAACCTGTACTTGCTACTTGATTTGGAAAAAGGGTCTTTATAGATGTGATTAAGTTAATGATCTTGAGATGGGGAGATCATGCCGCATTATCTGGTAGATCCTAAATGCAATCACATGTATCCCTATGAGAAAGAAACAGACATTTAACTACATACAGAAGAGGAGAAGGTGATGTAAAGGTAGAGGCAGAGTGCTATAGACTGAATGTTTGTGCCCCCTTCCCCACCTCCCCAACCCTTGCAAGTTCATACATTGAAACCTAACCCTAATGTGATGGTTTTAGGAAGTGGGGCTTTTGGGAAGTGATTAGGTTATGAGGGCAGGGTCTTCATGAATGGGATTAGTGCCTTTTTCAAGAGGCCCCAGAGAGCGCCTTGCCCCTTCCACCATGTGAGGATGACCAACTATGAACTAGGAAACAGGCCCTCACTAGAGACTGAATCTGCTGGCATTTTTGATCTAGGACTTCCCAGCCTCCAGAACTGTGAGAAATAAATTTCTGTTGTTTATTAGCTACTCAGTCTGTGGTATTTTCTTATAGCAGCCCAAACGCACTAAGACACAGAGATTGGAGTGGTGCAGCCAAGAGCCACAATTGCCAAAGCTGCCAGTGACTTGAAGAGCCAAGGCATGGATTCTCCCCTCAGGAGGGAGTATGGCCTGTGGACATCTTGGTTTTAGCCCAGGGAAGTTGATTGTATACTTCTGGCCTCCAGAACTTTGAAGAATAGATTTTGGTGTTGTAAGGCACCAATGTGTGGTAGTTTGTAGAGCAACCACAGGAAACAAATACAGAAAACAACCATTTCCTCCTGAACCAAACTCCAAATAACCAAATTCCACCTTGGTCATCAAATTTCAGAATAAGTAGCATGAGACATTTTTGTCCTACACAGGTACTACTGGGGCTATGTTATGATGTTATGAAGGTGATGGGAATTTTTTAAAATAGTTTTTAAAATTATGAAAGTGAAATACAGTCATGGTAGAACAAAGAAGCCAAATAGTATGACAAAGTGTAAAATTCAGTGTGCCCTCCATTCCTGATTGCCAAAGGTCAGACCTCTGTTTCTGTGTACTCTTCTTTCAATTATGATGAATACAAATATACTTATATCTCCTTATTTTTATACAAACTGAATCATTTATTCACACCACACACTACATTTTTTGTTCATTTAAAAGTGTATTTTGGGAGATCTTTCGGTATTTGTATATAGATAATTCCTAATTATTTTTCAACAATTGTATGAACATATCATAATTTAATCAGTCTAAACTGATTACTTATTAAGGAGAATGAGATATGCTTTTGCTTTGACAAGGACACTATGCCTTTAAACTGCACTTGTAAGATGATAAAATACTTTTATTTCCCTAAGTCACAGCAAACTATTGTCATTGCTCTTAAAAGGCAGCGTGATTCATGAAGAGGTTTGCGTTCTGCCCAGGAACCCTAAGATTGTGGGAGAAGTCTGGGATCTTCTGAGTGATAATATTCATCTGTGTCAAGTGCAAACTATTGGGCACAGCCCAGGAAAAGAGAAGGTTCTGAAACACATTGGCTGAATGAAGAAATCAATCAACGCACTGCTATTGTGTTTATGTGGGACCTTACTTGTCCCAGTCTCAGTGCTAGTAAGTGGCTGATCCAGGACGTTGAACCTGGCTGGCTGACACCCAAGCCCATCCACACTCTTAGCTAATCAAGGCAAATACTTTGGCTATCCATGGCTGCATTGCAAGCCACCCCCAAACTCAGCAGCTAATACAGCAGCAATCATTTATTTGCTCATGATTCTGCCATTTGGGCAGTGCTTGGTGAGAACCACCCATCTTCACTCCATGTAGTGTCTGTCTGCACTGGAATGTCCAAGACGGATCATTTTACTCATGTGTCTGGTGCTTCTGCTGGGTAGCTGGAACACAGGGGCTGATCCGTCATTTCAGTCTCCATGTGGCCTCCCCATGTGACCAACATGGGCTTTCTTACAGTATGGTGGTCTTAGGCTATTGGCTTTCTTCCATAGCAGCTGACTTCTCCCAGATCACAAAAGCAGAAGTTGCATTCTTTCTTAATTTCCAAACTTGGAAATTTAAGGACATCACTTCTGCTGCCTTGATTGGTTAAAGCAATCACAAGGTCAGGTGAGATTCAAAGGGAGAGGAAACAAACAACTCTGCCTGTTGTGGAGGGAGAGTCAAGACCATTGCAAAAGAGCCTGGGGGATGGGAGATATCGTGGAAATCTTTGGAAACACACTCCACAATCGACAATTAAACAAGCACATTAGAAAGGTATTGTAGGAGAAGAAAGAAGAGTTGCAAAGAGGAAGGAGTTTGTAAGACTGACAGATTACTTCCAGCTTGCAGAATGAAAGCCAGGGATCATGGAGGACATGCCTGAATTGGCATTGGTGGGTAGGTAGAAGTAGACATTTGCATGTGAGAAGAAAGTGGCTTCAGGAGCACAGTGTAAGCAAAGGCCTGAGGGGGGAAGGTGGGGTGTGTGTATGTGTGTGTGTGTGTGTTTTCATCAAAAGATCTAGAAAGAAGAGGGTTGAAGACCTGTGGGGTGATTTATTTCTAAGCAAAAGTCATATGTAGCATAGAGGTGGCTGGTGATACTGGCTTTCTTTGGTTCCTAGGATACTGCAAATAGGGTGGAGATGAAGATAAGTTCTCACCCTCTGGCTACACTGGCACGTGGAAACAGCCTTCTCTTGGAGGACTGTTGCCAGACAGAGGTATGTAGGCACCTATGCATTGCCATTGACCTCAAGATGAGAGTAGAGTGGGTCATTATCACTGCTCCCACCCTGGAGCTGATGAGCCCCCTCCTGAGCCCTTGTTGCCACGCCTGTGAGGCGGGCACAGCTGCAAATGGCAGCCGTGAGGTAATTGTGGGAAGAATATGCTAATTAGCAGATGCCCACGATTAACTTGCCTTTCCTGTTGCCTGTCAAACCCAAGCTGCTTTTGTTGGAAAAGATAATTAAATTGGAATAAGATGTCTGCAGTAAATATTTTATTCAGAGGCGTAGATGACAATAGAGGAAGTTGACTCTCAGTCCACCTTCAAATTCCCACCTTTGTCCAAGCTCAGGGCCTGAGCTTGGAGTCTACTCAGTGAGCTTCTTGTTGAACAATCAAGGGACACCACTGGGTGCTTATTAGCTTATTAATGCTAGCATGTTGTCAAAATGCATCTTTGCTCCTGTAAGATGAAACCTGTCTTGCAAAGTGTGGAATCCAGATCGACTGGGTACTCTAGCCAGTGTCCTCCCTGTGTGCCCCCTCACACATCCCGTTTGCTTCCCGTGTATCCCGTCCCTCTGAGGGGATCCCAGGGGACCAAGGGCTCTGCTCCCCTCCCTCACTGAGGCTGTCCCCACGTGCTATCATGGTGCTCGAGCTAGGTGCCTGCACATGCTTTTCTGCCTCTCATGGGTGGCTTTGCCCTGCTCCAGCAGGTGACAGTCATGATGGTGACTTTGGCGCAGTGAATGCCCAGGAAGCTTGTTAGATTTCTTTTCTTCATGTGATGCATTAGCTCTGATACATCTTATAGGATGGGAAAGTGAAGAGTGCTTAGGGGGCAAGTGGCTCTTTCTTTTGAGTGCAAATGGTAGTTTTCCTTAAGGACTTTATATGAGGAAAAGATTTGTGAGGAGAAACCAGTATGCCCTGTCCCACCTTCCTCCTCATACTCCAAGCCCGCCGTCATCCTCACAGTATCGTTGCTCTCCCTCCATGCCTGGGACCCTGGAAGGATGAGTAACTGGCCTAGCCTCTTGTTTGTTAGCAATGGAGAAAGGAAGCCAGAGAGTGAAACACGTGTGGGAGACCCAACCTAGGAGACACAGGACCAAGACATGGCTCCTTATAATTAGGTACATCAAACTGAAAATCTTCTGCACGGCAAGGGAAACAACAGAGTGTAAAGGCAACCTGCAGAATAGGAGGAAATATTTGCAAACCACATACCCGACAAGCAGTTAATTTCCAAAATATCTAAGGAACTCCTAAGACTCAATAGCAAGAAAACAAATCATCTGGTTAAAATATGGGCACAGGACTTAAAAGACATTTCTTAGTTTTGCCTCTCTCCACAGAGAAGGACTTTCTAAAAACAAAAAACTCAAAAAACAACAACAAAAAAACCCTCAGCGGGGTGAATCTGCTGAAAAAGCAGGGAGACCTGGCCAGAAGCTCTCTTGGGGTGACATAAGGGAGCTGTGATGCCCAGCTGGCCTGGGACAGCACATGTGTGCACTGTGACATGGGGAAACTTCAGGAGCAGGGCCTGGGAGATGGTGCTTAGCATGGCGAGGGAGTTGTGCCTGAGGATGGCCTAGATAGGGCAGTTTGCCTGTGAATGGGAAGGGTGATGGGAGTCACTGGCTTGCTACAGGTTGCACTTTCTGCCTGTGAGGTCATGCAGGAGGGTGGAGAGCCATCCACGACATGCCAGTCAATGGGAAAAATACCGTCTCAGTAGTACTTTTGAATTGTTTGAATACTTGCTTAAGGTGAGCAAGGACCTTAACCTTGACCAAACTTTAGTGAGGCTCCTCTGAGTGCCGTCGCCCCCGCCCCATTTTTTTTTTTTTATTTTACCTTATCCTTGGTCCTGTCTTTGGTCTGCCTAGCCCAGTGCTGACAAGAAATCCTGTTGTCCGTTTAACGAGAGTCCCTGTACCCTTGATGCCTAATCAAGTTCCTGGTGTGAATTTTCCATTTGCTCCTTCCCTCTGCTCATTATCCCCACCTGTCCCTGTTGTATGCAGAGTCGATGAGTTCAAGCTCTCTCCTATTGACAACAGACTTAAATGAAGTCTTACTTCCTGTTTTAAAAAGTGTCAGAATAACTTCTCTTTTACATGGCCTAGGGCCTAACACTCTAGAAGCCCCATTGGTATAATTCCTTTCTCCCTTCAATCGCGTTTATCCATTTCCCCTCTGCCCCCTACGCTTGCTCACCTCCAGGTGCAGTTGAAAGCCATGCTCCATTAAGTGGAGTGAGATTTGACCAGAGCCTGAGCAGCGAAGATCTCTGTGTGCCTTTTTTGTCCATCTTAGAGGCATCCGATTGTAACACAAGCTGGAAGGTTTTTATGGGGTGATCTCTTCTTGCTTGAACATGGTTCACTCTTCAATATCAAGAGCTCTGTGCAATCTCTTGAAATAATTAAAATAGAGTGGATGGTTAGGTGATGTTGCTGCCTGCCAACCTTCTGAATGAGGACCTGGCATTCAGAAACTAGCTCAAATGTGTCACTCTTGGTATTTTTTCTTTGAAATTCACCAACACTGTTTGAGTCCACCCCTCACATTTAATGTATTAAGACCTTATATATTGTAAGACATAGCGAGTCATTTGGGAACACATCACTTTGACTTGTAAGGACTCATGTCATACCCCAAATGGATGAGTTGACTCTCAGAGATTGTAATTAATGGGCTTCACCAACGGTACCTGCTAATGGAGAAAGGGTCATTCAGTACAGACAATAACTTTGTCCCAAGTATATGTTTTATAAGGTGGTGGCTGAACTTCAAGTCAGAGGTAGGAATATCATGCACAAAAGAAAAATATTCTCTAATTTTCTATTCTGAAATTGATTTCCACCATGAGAATGGCATACAGTGCATACAGCATTCCCCTGCCACTGAACGCTCACGCCCAGCTGCATTTAGGTTTTGAGGGAGGCCTACTTTGAGGTTCAGGATGTGTAACAGCCCTATGTTGGCATTACTGTTAAAAAGTGAATCCAGCCCCACCTTCCTGGGGATAGTTTGAGTTTATGACTTTTTCTCAGCATTTTTATTGATAGTGCCTTGTTCACCCTCAAAGATACTCAGTTTTGGCTGATTTTTAGATCATAGGGTTACCCTAGTTATAGCATGTTGATGAAGATGTGGTTTACTTCATTGTACAGAGTCCTTTTCATGAGGACTTTTCTCATTTTCTTAATCCTCCAGACCAAGGATGTTTGTACCACTTCTTATTAACAATTTTGTCATTATGTTGGAGACAAGGAGTGATTCATATAACAGATCAAATTTCTGTTTTTGCACTGAGTTTGTGGGAAACTCAGAACTATTTCTAGTAATTCTACAGGTCTACCCTCTATGCATTTTTGTTTGTTTGTTTGTTTGTTTGTTTCTGAGATGGAGTTTCGCTCTTGTTGCCCAGGCGGAGTGCAATGGCACAATCTCCGCTCACCACAACTTCCGCCTCCCGGGTTCAAGCGATTCTCCTGCCTCAGCCTCCTGAGTAGCTGGGATTACAGGCATGTGCCACCATGCCCGGCTAATTTTGTATTTTTAGTAGAGACGGGGTTTCTCCATGTTGGTTAGCCTGGTCTCAAACTCCCGACCTCAGGTGATCCACCCGCCTTGGCCTCCCAAAGTGCTGGGATTACAGGCATGAGCCACCACACCCGGCCCCCTCTGTGCATTTTTATATGATCTCAGTCTATTTGCTCCAAATTTTTGACTTTTTGCCTATAGCATTGTTCTTAATTTTTCAGACTCCCTTGAATTGACTCTGGACAAGACAATTATAAAACAATTATAAAGGCTAAATTTAACATTCATAGGCAAAAATGAGCCTTAGCCTAAGTCTTGTACATTATCTAAAAACAAATTCAAAATGGAGCATAGACATAAATCTATACAACTTTTTTTAAAATAGGGGAAAATGTTTGTGATCTAAGGCTAGGCAAGAGTTCTTAGACTAGACACCAAAAGCAAGATCTATTTTTTAAAAAGTTTGTAAACTGGGCTTTATTAAATTTGAAAACATTTTCTTTTCAACAAAACACTTTGTGAAGAAAATGGAAATATAAGCTACAGACTTGAAAGAAACATTTTCAAACCACATATCTGACAAAGTACTCCTATCTAAAATATAGAAAGAACTCTGAACTCAACAGAAAACAACAAAAATCAAATATGAAAATGGAAAGAGACAAACATTTCATCAGGGAGTATATTCAAATGGCAAATAGCCTATGAAAGGTGTTCAACATCATTAGCCATTAGGAAAATGCAAACTAAAACCACGGTGAAATATTGCCACACACTTAACAGAAGGGCTGTTAGAAAGAAGGAAAGTGCTGCATGCTGGTAAGGATGCCGGGATGCAGCGACCAGATCTCTTACGTTTTGCTGATGGTGATGTGAAATAGCACAGCCTCTAAAGAAAACATTTGGGCAGTTTCTTCAAAAACCAAACCTGTAGCTACCATGACACTAAGCAATTACACTCCTGAGCATTTACCCAGGTGAAATGAAAACATGTTCTATATGAAAACCTGTGCCCCAATGTTTACAGCAGCTTTATTTGTAGTAGTCAAATAAACTGAAAACAGCTCAGATGTCCTTCAACAGGTGAATGGTTCAACAAACTGGTACACCCCTGCCACGGAATGCTACTTCTGCAGTAAGAAAGAATAAACTATTGCTATGCTGAAAAGCCTAGCTGAATCTCCAGAAAAGTATGTGGACCAAGAAAGGCCAATCCCAAAAGGATACATATCGTATAATGTTATATATGTATAATATTCTTGAAAAATTACAGAAATTGAGACGACATGAATGTTTGCCAGGAGTTAAGGAGAGGTATAGGTGAGAGGAAAGTGTTGGTTGCAGGTAAAGGTCACCATGGAGGAACCCTGTGGTGATAGAAATGTCCTGTATCTTGGCTGTATTGATGCCAGTACTCTGGTTGTGATATTGCACTGTAGTTTTGAGGAACTGTCATGCTTTTCTTCATAGCAGCAGCACTATTTTTTATTCTCACTAGCAGTGCACAAATGTCCCAATATCTCCACATCCTCACCAACATCTGTCTTTGTTTGTTTTACTAATTGGCATCCTAATGGGTATGAAGTGGTTGTAGTGTAGCTTTGCAAAATGCTACTACCATTGGGGGAAATTGGGAAAACGGTACACAGGATATCTCTGTATTATTTCTGAACAAGTTTCATGTGAGTTTATGTGAGTTTACAATTATCTCGAAATCAGAAATTAATTAAAAAGTGACATGCTTATCGCCAAAATTAGACAGCAATGAAAAATGTAAAGATGAAAATAAAAATCACCCATAATCCCACCACTAAGAGGAGGCAGCATTTGGTGGCTTTGGAGGCAAGAATCTTAGGTGTCATTTCTTACCTCACCATGGTTTAGCTTTTTTGGCCTCTGTTTTCATATCAATAAAATGGGAATGATATTACTGCAAAGAATTGTTAAGAGGTCTAACAATTTACCATAGTTGCAAACTAACAAATTAGTCTGCTGCAGTTTCACGAATGCTAGGAAGAAGACCCATGATTCCTGAGCAAGAACACAGCAGGATCCACAGCAGCAGGTGTCACCGAGTTCTCTAAGCCCCACTTTCCCCCGGGAAGCACAGGAGGGCAAGGCAGTGACTCTACCTTCAGTGTTTGAGTTACAGCAGAGTAGCTTAGGGAACTCAAAACATTCATATCAGGCAGTAAGCTTGCCTGACCTTCCCCTGGAGATATTTTTATTATACTGGACAATAAACCCAATTGCCCTATCTCTGCTTTACGAGGCTAAACTTCCTTTGAAAGGGTGGATCGTTCCCAACAAAGAAAGTTGGTCCCTCTGCTTGAAAACACTGCCAAAATTCAATAGACACATGGGAAATTGTCCACCAGCCGTTATATATGTCAAGATATTTCTGTGAGGTTGTTTCTTCAGGGGAGGAAAGAGTAAAGGCCTCATAGGTAAAGGCTTACACAGTGCCCGGAACATGGTGACTCCCGAATAAAATTTAGTTTCCATCTTTTAAAAAATTTTTACAATCACAGACAGCTCTTCCAGTCAGCTGGTCATGACATATATCTTTCCACCTACACTTTCCATCAAATTTCAATGATTTCTGGCCTATGTCTGAAATGCCAGTGTCTTTAACCACTTTTCCTTTCTTTATCTCCTTGTTCTTCAAGAAATCAAGAAGTTTCAGAAAATAGCTATAGAGGATGGTAGGAAGCTGCCAGCTTCGTTTCCCAGGATAAAGTTGATGAAATTATCTGTGATTCTAACAGCTTTTCAGATTGTGAAAGATTCAATTCCATCTACTTGGGCCAGTAATAGCTTTTAAAACTCTCTATTCCTGAGTTGCTTCCTAGTTTATTTTTGGCCTAAATCTTATTTTAGAAGTATAGATTTAAGTATTTTTTAAAAAATGGAATGAATAAAGAGGTGGGACTTGATCATGAGAATTCAAAGTAGAAGGTTTGGTGGGAAATGAGTTTGAAGCGAAAACTTACCTTTCATTCTGTCGCATTTCAATGTTTCATTATGGCTAGGGGACCAAAAAGGAAAGACTGGAGGATATTACTAAAAACTTTCACTCATAACAAATATTTCTCTCCCAATTCAGTCTTTTCAACTCTGCATAAGCCAAGATTTAGGACATTGGACAGGAATCTACCAAGATCTCAGTTCTTAGAAAAGTCTAGTGAAGATTTTTTAAATTTCTGTCCAAATAAATGGTCTCTGATATTCTTAGTGATTCTTCCAACTTAAGGTGTAGGCAAAAGAGAAGGTGAAATAATCTTCTTCACTTTATATTGAGACAGAACACTCCAGTACCCAATTTAGTTTCTCGTTTACTTTTTCCCTTTAGAAAAGTTTGTCCCTTTAGAGTTAACAGAAGCATGACACTGCACGTTTCTGTAAACTCTAAAGGGACAATATTTTCAGGTGGTTATAATTTTCTTATGGTAGAACTAGTAGAAATATGGAAGGAATGCCTATTGTTTCGGAACCAAGACATTTTAGAGGCCACCTCCATTAGTAGTTAGTTCAAAAGAGACTTTTAAAAAGCCCTCTACTGAACTTTCTGCCTAAAACTGCGTGAGCCGCTGGAGAAGAAACAAACAGCCACGGTCTCTACATTTTAGTATCAGGTATTCTAACTGACAGCAAAAGAAACATGTGAAATTCGTTCAGATGGACAAAGTTAAGCTAGGGAGACAAAGGAGGGTTGCAGGCAAGGGGTGCTCCAGAGGTGGAGAGATATCATGGGAATTAAAACCACCCTAAATCAAAAAATACATAAAAAAGAAACTGGACAGATCAGAGCCAACTGCAGGAAAGAAATTTCAATGTATCCACCATTTAATGGGCCAGGCTCTTGATTTAAAGGGATAGACTCCGTTTAATGGAGCATACATGATTTAAGAGACAGCCTTCCAAAAGCACAACTTCCGGAGGGAGAGTAAAGGAAAAAGAGAAGGAAAAAGCATCTTCCAGCAATCGGGCAGTGATGAGGAAAAGAAGTAAACGGGAAGAGTTAGATTCTTCCAGACAGAAGCACCACAAATCCTCCACCATCGCTGAAACAAAGAAGCAAAGAAACAAAAACAAAAGCCCTATTATAAATTACCTGATCTTTGCTAGACAGAAAAATGTACCATTAAACCAGGAATCATTTAAAACACCTCAATATCATTGAAATGAACAAGAAAAAAATTAAATCCACAGAGAACTTGATTTGCAGGATGTCATGAAATGAACTTTTACACAAATTTGTCCTCAAAAAATAATCATAAAGAAGAAGAAAACTGGAAATCTACATTTCAAACAGAATTGTGTGTACTCAAATATTTTAGGATATGATAAAACACATTGGAATAGAAACTCAAAAACTAGAAACAGAAATGGACAATAAACAAGGAGAAAGTTTTTAAAAGTTGATTGAATTCAGAAGGAAATGGAAGAAAAAGACAAAATTATCTCAGAAATAAAAATTAAATTACAGAATGCCCAAAGGAGAATAGAGTCAAATGCAGATTTTAGTAAGGGGCATCAGAGAAAGGCAGGAAGACAGCCAGCAGAATGAAATTGGCATAAAGAGAGCCAGCCACAGTGGCTCACACCTGTAATCCCAGCACTTTGGGAGGCTGAGGTGGGTGGGTCATTTGAGGTCAGGAGTTCAAGACCAGCCTGGCCAACATGGTGAAATCCCATCTCTACTAAAAATACAAAAATTAGCGGAGCATGGTGGCAGGAGCCTGTAATCCCAGCTACTCAGGAGGCTGAGGTGGGAGAATAACTTGAACCCAGGAGGTGGAGGTTGCAATGAGCTGAGATCATGCCACTGCACTCCAGCCTGGGTGACGGAGCAAGAGGAAGGAAGGAAGGAAGGAGGGAAGGAGGGAAGGAAGGAAGGAGTGGGAGAAAAAGTAGGGGAAATGGAAGATAGGCTAAGAAGGAATAATATTTCTATTATTGAAGTCCCTGAAGAAGAAAACCATGTCAACATAGCAGAACTAATATTTAAAATTGTAATCCAAGAAATGTTTCCCAAATTAGAAAAAGACCTGAATCTACATATTGAAAGGACTGACTGGCTACCTGGGAAAATTAACCAAGAATGATCAACTCTGAGAAAATATTCAGATTATGCATCTGACAAAGAACTAGTGTCCAGAATCTATGAGGAACTCGAACAAATCAGCAAGAAAAAACAATCCCATCAAAAAGTGGGCAAAGGACATGAATAGACATTTCTCAAAAGAAGATGTACAAACAGCCAACAAACATATGAAAAAATACTCAACAACACTAATCATTAGGGAAATGCAAATTAAAACCGCAATGAGTACCACCTTACTCCTTCAAGAATGGCCATAATTAAAAAGTCAAAAAAGCAGAACAATTCACAATTGCAAGGATATGGGAGCAATTTAAGTGCTCACTGATCAATAAGTGGATAAAGAAAGTGTGGTATATATACACCATGGAATACAACTTAGCCATAAAAAGGAACAAAATAATGTCTTTTGCAGCAACTTGGATGGAGCTAGAGGCCATTGTTCTAAATGAAGAAACTCAGGAATGGAAAACCAAATACAGTATGTTCTTACTTACAAGTGGGAGCTAAGCTATAAGGATGCAAAAACATACAGAGCAATATAATGGACTGTGGGAATTCCAAGGTGGGAGGAGGTAGGAAGGAGGGTGAGGCATAAAAGACAACATTGGGTACAGTGTACACTGCTCGGGTGACAGGTGCACTAAAACTTCAGAATTCACCACTAAAGAACTCATCCATGTAACCAAAAACCACCTGTACCCAAAAAACTATTGAAAATAATAATAGTGAAAAAAATAAATAAAATATTTATCCATAAAAATTACTAACATTCTTTTTTGTGACCTAAAGCCATAGAATAGGATAAATATTCATGAGTCCGTGCCATTATATATAGACAAATAAATAAATCGGAGAGAAGAGGCAACTCTTCCTCACAGTAGAATTTCCAAATAATTAATGTAGACAGAAGAAGGGAAATAGAGAATCACTGTTAGGCAAACACCATAAAATTAAATGTATGCAAGATCCACCAATAAATGCTAAAATTAGTCAATAGAATTAAATGTATACAAGATCCACCAATATATGCTAAAATTAGTCATATAAGTGAGAAAAAACTTTGAGGATCTGTATAGTCTCAAAGTATCTCCCTCAATACACTTACCAATTATAAAATGAAAGATAGTAACTTTACAGTGGAAAAAAATAGCAGGCACCAACTCAACCAAATGATTAAGGTAAATCAGAAAGAACTGAGGAACTGTTACAGACTATAATAGAACAGATGAAATAACAAATAAATACAATGTGGGATCCTGGATAGAATTCCGGAACAAAAATAAAAAGTCAAAAAATTTTAAAACACACGAAAAGATGCTCAAAATAATTGGTCATTAGGAATTGCAGATGAAGCCACAATAAGATATAATTAAGTGCATGTTAGACTGGATTAAAAATAGTGACAACAGCAAATGCTGGTGAGGATACAGTACCACAATAACCTGCTGGTGAGAATACAAAATGGTATAGTCTGGAAAACAGTTTGGAATTTTCTTAAAAATTTAAACACATGCAACATCAAGAGTATACCCTTATGTGAATTATGGACTTTGGGTGACTGTGACATGTCAATGTAGGTTCATCAATTGTAACAAATATGCTGCTCTGGTAGGGGATGTTGATGATGGGGGAGGCTGTGCATGTGTTGGGGCAGGGGCTCATAGTACATTGTACTCAATTTTGCTGTGAACCTGAAACTGCTCTGAAAAATAAAGTCCAATAAATGTTTTAAGTTAAACATACACTTATGACCCCAGAAATCCTACCTCTAGATATTTATCCTAGAGAAATAAAAAGTTGTGTTTATAGAAAAATTTGTTTGTGAATATTTATAGCTATCTTATCCATAATTACCCCAAACTGGAAGCAATTTAAATGTCTTTCAATGTGTGGCTGACTAAACAAACTGTGGTACATCTAGACAATGGAATATTATTCACCAATAAAAAAGGAGTGAACTCCTGATACTTTGAATAACACAGATGAATCTTAAAATGCATTATGCTAACTAAAAAGGCAGTTTCAAAATGCTGCAAACTATACTATTCTATTTATATGATGTTAAGAAAGGGAAAAATACAGAAGTAGAGAATAGATTAGTGGTTTCAGGGGTTAGAGGTGAGATGAGTGTTTAAATATGGAGGGTCAGTGCAAAGAGAATCTTTGAGGTATTAGAATTTTTCTGTATCTCAGCAGGGATGGTGGCTCATGACTGTAATCCCAGCATTTTGGGAGGCCGAGGCGGGCAGATCACTTGAGGTCAGGAGTTCGAGACCAGCCTGGCCAACATGGTGAAACCCCATCTCTACTTACAAAAATTAGCTGAGTGTGGTGGTAGGTGCCTGTAATCCCAGCTACTCGGGAGGCTGAGGCAGGAGAATCACTTGAACCTGGGAGGCAGAGGTTGCAGTGAGCCCACAACTTGGGCAATAGAGCAAGACTCTATCTCAAAAAAAAAAAAAAAAAGAATTTTAAAAAACATCTTCAGTGGTAGCTACAATCATCTATGCACTTTTAGAAACTCATTCACCTGGAAGCCCTAAAAGTGGATTTGTGTGTAAACTTAAAAGAGTAAAATAAATCACCCCAGTAGACCCAGGCCAACTTCAGTTGTTCTTTATTTCCCATGATTCAGTCATTCCTATCCCACCTGTGTGACTGCCGGGCCTGTGTGCCACACAACGCCCACCCATTATTACTTAATTGTTTCATTTAAATCATTGAATTTCTTTCAAAAAGGAGTATATACTACCTTTGAATTCACTGGTTTGATGTGCTAGCTATATTTTTTCAACAAATTGTAATATACATATATAGCTATTTAAACAGACAGCATACAACCAGAAAATATGTTAGGAAAAAGTAATAGATCATTGGCTCTTGACAGGATCCTTAAAGATAATCTGGTCTAATTCAGTCATTTTTCAAATGATTTGTGTGAGGGCTGTGCCATCTTGGCCAAGCAGTGCTATCGGAAGCTGCTTCTCCATGACTCACAGGCAACATTGCTTCTGCCTGGACCCAGCACTTCCTGAGGCTGGAGAGCACTCCTGGCCCACTCCCAATTACCTACTGACAGCTCAGTGCCTGGCACTGAGTAAGTGCTCAAAAAGTACTTCCTTTGTGGAATTAGATGTGGGAAAGTCACCGGAGTGTCTTTCTGGAGAAGGAAGTGCATTCACTGTGGGGGTTCCCATGGCTCCTTGGAGTTTCAGTTTTGATCCTATGTCAACTAGGTTGGGGGTAACTCATTGTCGTTTTTGTCCCTTTTAAGTAGGACTGTTACAGGTCTGCTCACCACCACATACATGGAAAATTGATACAGGAGATTGTTAAGTGGTTCTAGCTCTGGTGGAAATATGGAAAAGAATGTTCAGAAAAATTTAAAAATCAAGAGAAATTAAAAAATGTCTTTGTACCCCCCCTTTTATATGTTAAATCATTTTATCCATTTAAATGTAACTTCCTTTTTAAAAAGTTTTCCTTTTTAAAAAGTGCTGATTTTCCAGAAAAATAAGCTAACCGTCCATTTCTAATTAAAACGTTCAGTAGAACTGTACCGTAGCTTGGTGTGTGCATGGCTGAGTGTGAAGAATTAGTATAATAATAACTTAACCCATATGCAACTGCCCTGATGGCTGTGTAATATGAAAGATGTATCCTACCGTACAGCAATACCTTGGGTGCAGGTTTTTTCTGCTGCAGGCTAAAGGCCAATGTCTACCTATCGACCCAGAAGGCTGGCAGTGTTTTGGCCGAAGTCTCACTCAGCATATTCCTCCTTTGAGTGGTAACTTCCTTCCTTTATTTGAAAATGTATAATTTAATACCTCATGTTGCTATAGCGTTTTTATGCAGGGCGGATCCAAGTTTTGGGAAGCCTAAAGCTCCTACAGTTTTTGTGATCCTCATTAACAAAAGAATAGATGACTACAAATACAAAATTAAGTACAGTGGAGAATATATTTTAGAATGAGAAAACAAATCTCAGCAAATTACAAATGTTTAGAAGCTGAAAAAAAATCACAAAATCCAGGAAAGCTACATCATATTTTTATTAACTCCCTGTCACATTTCATCATACTTGTTTCTTGCATTTTTTGTCTATGTACTCTTTGATCAATTTTGTAGTGCCATTTGCATAGAGAGTTCAGAAAGATCCTTCAGTCTTTCTTCTGATAGATTTTCATTTTTATTTATTATTGATACTTGGGATGCATAAAACATGTAACTCTATATAGAGATGTACGCCCTATTTGCAGTATTGATTGGAAGAAGCCTACACATATAAGAATTCTGATCAATACTACTTTGTGCAATTCTCATCAAAAAGGAAAAACCAAACCACCTGGTTTATGATCCTCACCGCGTGCGTTTCTAAGAGACAGAGACATTTTGTTCTGACTGTTGCCTGTGGTGATTGACTCCTGGGCTCACGATTCTCAAGTCTGATGATGATTAGGCCTGAACATTTCACTGCCCACACATTTCTGTTGCCGTGATTCATGGCTTAGAGGAGGGTAGAGGATTCCTGCTGGCAGAACTGGTTTCAAAATCACTCAGTAAATCCAGCCTTGGTGCTTTACATTTCAGTTTAGGTTATAGGGGTGTTTGGCATCTATTCCATTTTCTTTAGCTGAAACTACGACAAAAGCATAACCCTTGAACACCTTATTACAAAAACTTGGAACCATGTATCTTCATCTATTTTTCTTTTTATGCAATCAAGATTATATCAAGTATTGCAGGACTTGCACCTCTGTGCTGCACCCCTGAAACAAAAGCCGCTAGAGAGCACCCTGATTTGCCCCTGGCCTCGCTGATGTTTTTGTTGTCACTGCTTCGGACTGTAGGCCCCCTGTTGTCATCAGATTTCCATCTGCTTCCAACCTTGCACCACCTTGGTGGTGACACCCTTTCCCAACAGGTATGAAGAGGTTTCCTGCATCACACAACTTACTGGATTTCAGGTTTTCTTCGCAATCGCACAAGTTGAAATATTTGGATGATGGTGACACTGGAAGTGATAGTATTGGTGGTTGAGAGGTTGGTGAAGGTGGTATTTGAGGTTTTGGTGGTGGTAGGGGTCATGGAGATGGACACTGTGGAGGTGGAGGTGGTGGAGTCGGTGGAGTGACAGTGCGGGTGGAGGTGGTGGAGTCGGTGGGGCACAGGCAGGGGTAGTGGTGTTGGTGGTGGAGGGACAGTGATGGCGGAGGTGGTGGAGTCGGTGGAGGGACAGTGAAGGCGGAGGTGGTGGAGTCGGTGGAGGGACAGTGATGGTGGAGGTGGTGGAGTCGGTGGAGGGACAGTGATGGTGGAGGTGGTGGAGTCGGTGGATGGACAGAGATGGTGGAGGTGGTGGAGTTGGTGGATGGACAGTGATGGTGGAGGTGGTGGAGTTGGTGGGGGGCTGGCAGGAGTGGTGGAGTTGGTGGATGGACAGTGATGGTGGAGGTGGTAGAGCTGGTGGAGGGACAGTGAGGGTGGAGTCAGTGGGTGGCCAGCAGGGGTAGTGGTGTGGGTGGTGGAGGTGAAACCTGTGAGGCTGTGACAGAGCAGACCCAAGACCCTCCTCTGCATCCTCTGTGCTCCAGAGTATGGACTTTCACAGAACACAGCCTCCACTGAAGATGAGCTCCCAGGGAAAACAACTGTGAGCAGAAAACACAAAAGGGAGTTTGCATCCCAAGGCACAGAATGAAAATCTAAAAGAGACCTTGGAAGGAGAGGAGGGAGATCATCTAGAGAAACATCCCGAAAATAATGCATACCATCCCTCTGATGGTTGAAACACACTTAGTTTTGGGCAGAATAAATGAAAACAAATTCATACCTCGATATATTGCAGTGAATTTTCTGAACTTCAAACACAATGAGGAAATCTTAAAAGTCACTGAGATAAATGACAGATTGAGGAAAGGAAGCAGCCAGGCAGCTGGTGGTCTTCCAAGCACTATAGCTGATCAGCAAACAGAGATTCCAGAGAAACATGGAATGATACCTTAAAGTGCTGAGGCTAACAAACTGCTGAGCCCAAAGGATATTTTTCAGGCACACACAGGGATTCTGAAAGTGTAAACACGAGTCCCAGGCCCTCATCTGAATAAAAAAAAAAACTAAAGCTTGATCTTCAGGATAAATGGAAACGAATTCAAAAGCAGAGACTGGGATACAGAAAACAATGAAGAAAGAAGTCCGTGAACATGTTGACAAATCCAAATTAGTATTTCTTATAAATAATAACGTTGATAACTGATCTAGGTGGGTTTTTAAAAGGCAGTGAAACTAAAAGATTAGAAAACAATAAATACAGAAGATAAGAATTTACAAGGATCTAAATC
Organism: Pongo pygmaeus; assembly: GCF_028885625.2. Classification (NCBI taxonomy): domain Eukaryota; kingdom Metazoa; phylum Chordata; class Mammalia; order Primates; family Hominidae; genus Pongo; species Pongo pygmaeus. Next base: position 29,947,126 of record NC_072389.2, on the reverse strand, counting down.
TGAGAGTCATATTCTACAGGGCCAGAACAAAGTGATCTATCAGATTTCAACCATGTTAAAGAATCATGTTGAACACTTAAGAATAACTTCTTAAAGAATATTAGTAGAATGTATAACTTCCAAACCAGCTGGAATAATATGGAACAAAGAAAACTTTTCAAAGAATTAGAAATCAAGAAAGGAGGAGGGAAAGGAAGCAAAGAAAATGAATAGTAAAGAAAACATATCAATGAGATGGTAGAAATCACTTCAGGTGGACTGGGGAAAGTGGCAGCTCCTATGCCTGGGGCAAGGCCAGGTGTGGGGTTGGACACCTCTCTTCTACAGCACCTCTTCCAAAAATTTACTTATTTATTTTTAAATTTTTATATATTTAGGGAGTACAAGTGAATATATTGTGTCATGGTGAAGTCTGGGTTTTTAGTGTACCCATTACCCAAATAGTAAACATTGTACAAAATAGGTAATTTTCAACCCTCTCCCACCTCCCACCCTCCCACCTTTTGGAGTCTCCAGTGCCTGTTATTCCACTCTATATATCCATGTGTACCCATTCTTTAGCTCCCACTTATAAGTGAGAATATGCAGTATTTCACTTTCTGTTTTGAGTTATTTCACTTAGGATAATGGCCTCCAGTTCCATCTGTGTTGCTGCAAAAGACATGATTTCATTCTTTTTCATGGCTGCATAGTATTCCATGGTGTATATATGGCACAATTTTCTTTATCTAGTCCTCTGTTGATGGACACTTGGGTTGATTCCATGACTTTGCCATTGTGAATAATACTGTGATAATCATACAAGTGCAGGTATCTTTTTGATATAATAACTTCTCACCCTTTGGCTAGATACCCAGTAGTGGGATTGCTAGATCAAATGGTAGCTCCATTTTTAGTTCTTTGAGAAAACTTCCTACTGTTTTCCATAAAGCTGTACTAATTTACATTCCCACCAATAGTATATAAGCATTCCCTTTCCTCCATATCCTCTCCAATACCTGTTGTTTTTATACTTTTTAATAATAGTCATTCTGACTGGTGTAAGATGGTATCTCATTGTGGTTTTAATTTGCGTTCTTCTGATGATTAGTGATGTTGAGCCTTTTTTCATGTGCTTGTTGGCCATTTGTATGTCTTCTTTTGAAAAATATCTATTCATGTCTTTTGCCCACTTTTTTTTTTTCTTTTTAGAGATAGGGTCTCATTCTGTCACCCAGGCAGGGTGCAGTGACATGATCATAGCTCACTGCAGCCTCGAACTCCTGGGCTCAAGCGATCCTTCCACCTCAGCCTCTCAAGTAGCTGGGACTACAGGCATGTGCCACCACACCTGGCTTATTTTAAACATTTTTGTAGAGATGGGATCTCTTTGGGTTCAGCATTACAGGATGATCTGGGAACTTCACAGGCTGGCAGAGGCAGGGACATGGAAGTTAGCAGAGTCATTGGTCTTCCCATGCTAGATTTGATGCCTGCTTCCACTCAACACAACTCATCCTTTCTCTGAGCTCTTGTCTTCATTTTTAAACCAGTACATTGCACCTTTGTTGGCCCTGGTCATCTCTGCAGTCCCCTCAAGGTCTGGTACATTGCTGGGTTCAGGGTCAGCTTGGATGGAATAATCCAGCAGGTGTGACCTGAGAGTATGGTACATGTTTTCAATTTTTCAGAGGAAACAAGCTACACACAATACCAATTTATTTTCTGTTCTCCACTTACCTGTGTTGCAGGTGCTTCCTCATGGGTTGTACCACCCCTGAAGTTTCAGAAATAAATGTATACCCTTCCAGTTAAATGTGGATGAAAAGCAAAGGATGATAGGGTCTCTGGTGCTTGTGACAAAAATGGATTCCTTTCTGCCCACATTTTCAGGTGGTTATAGAATTTTAAATTGGCCCCTTAAAACACATGAACTCTATAAACCAGATGTGGCACAACCTACTCCTATTTTAGGAAGCTGTTTGAAACCTATTCCATCAAAGGGAGCAAAACAGCTTGATGGATAAACCTTCTGCTTTCTCCCAGGGCACATTTCATCTTACCCATTTGTTTTCTTCTTTTGAAAAGAGAGTCAAAGAGAAGGCAGGAATAAGCACCTCTCCATCTGACCTTTTCTTGCTTTGCAAAAAGATGATTCTTGCTGGCCTGGGGTTAGAAGAAAAGAAACCAGCAGTCCTTTAGTAGAAAGAGGCTGGGCTCCTGGGGAGAACTTGGGGCTGAATTTAAAGAGACAGCTTTGACAGCCCTCCTCAGTGGGTTCTGAGTGATCCCGGGCTGGCCAAGTTAGGAAGTAACTACGGGTGCACAGTATTTGGGAGACTTGGTGTTTGTTCCCTGTCAGCTCCCCTCGGTGTTTCCATGGGAGCCCCACTGGCCTTTCCCAAGCTCCTGCTGGACAAGAAGCACTTCGCCAGTGGCTGAGGTCCGGTACATTGTTGGGTACATGGTCAGCTTAGATGGGTGCAATAATGAAGCCGGCATGACCTGAGCGCATGGCACACGTTTTCCATCTTTCACAGGACAAAAGCTACACACAATATAAACGTGCCGTCTGTTCTCACTAATCTCTCTTCACAGCTTGTTCCTCTCGAGTTTTTCCCTCTTCAATCTTAAATGTCTTTCTTGCAGGTCCTCTTCTTTTTCTGTATTAACCATATTTTATTTTTTTACTGTTTTTCCATAAGCAATGCCATTATACTCTTGATATTTTTGTGCACTTGAGTGTGGTGACCGTTTTCTGAGCTCCTACTTGGTGCCTCGCACAGCTGGGAGGCTCCTTTGGAACGCATGCCTGGGGCACCTCCCGAGTCCCTGTTTTCACAAGATCATTTTCAATCTGCAGGTGCTGTGCTCACACTTGAATTTTCCTCCAGGAAAGAAATCCTCCAGATGTAAAATCTTTGGCTGCTGCCCATGAAGCTACCACTAGTTTTCCTTTGTCTTTATTTTGAAAAGGAGCTTGAGATTCCTGAACTTGGTTCTTTTGGATTTGTGGTCTTGCTTCTTGCTCTTAGGAAAGAGCTGGCAGTAGGTGTTTTGCTCACATATTGGCCAGTTAGTTCTCCATCGTCCGCATTATGCCCCTAATTTCCCTAAGGTAATCATGCCATTAGGCACAACACTGCCAACAAAAAACAATGCCAAGCCATTAGATAGAGAGGGTGAGCAGGAAGCACCTCATGACAGGGCTGTAGAAGCTCCCCTTGCCTCCATCCCCTGCAGAAAACAGTGTTGACATATTTAAGAAGCTGGCTCTGCGTTAAAAAGCATGTCTGCTGACTTCAGTCTGCAATAACCTCTTCTCTTTTTTACAACCTACTGCTTAGTCTGAACATGCAGTGTATATTAAAGAGAACTTTTTTCTTTTTCTTTAGGACTAGAGTGCTTTAAAGAGAATTCACCAGCTCCACTGTTGGCAAGAAAAGCACGTTCTTTTATATGTAGGTCCCAGATGATACAATCCCAATTCTCTTTTGAACACCAAAAATAGTACAGGCCACGCCAAGATAAGCAGATGTCTTACCCAAAATCCCAAACAAGGTACTTAAACCCTGAAATTAAACAGCCCAGAATACAGTGACCAGAATCTCACCCGTTTGGTTCTTTCTTCATAAAGCTTGGCAGGGGATAGACATGCCCTATTGCATGCAATGTGTGCACTACTCAAATACTGGTTTTTAAAATTAAATGTTTGCAATTGAATTATTTTGCAAATGCGGTGTTTAGTATTAAAGGAATCTTATGGTGAAATTCCTTCATAAAGCAATAAATCTTCCTTGTTTATTTAACTGTAAAATCAATGTAGTAGAATTATGGCAGGTGTGAACAATAAAAAAAATCAATCATCTGTAATCCCCTAACTTGAATATGACTCTTTGCAAATATGCTCTTCTCTAGCTTTTGTGTATTAGGCATATATAGCTTCCTTAATTGAAACTGTGGAATAGAAATAACACTAGGTTCTTCTTTCCCTGTCAAACTAAAAGAAAGAAGCTGAGGCACAAAATATAATTAAAAGAGCTTACCTGAGCCAAAGTGAAGACAGTTGCCTAGAAGACTCATACACATGTAACCCTGGCTATGAGCTCCATTTGGCCTTTGTTACAAGCAAATTTATTTATTTATTTATTTATTTATAGACAATCTCACTGTGTCACCCAGGCTGGAGTGCAGTGGCTCGATCTTGGCTCACTGCAACTGCCGCCTCCCGGGCTCAAGTGATCCTCCCACCTCAGCTTCCTGAGTAGCTGGGACCACAGGTGCGTGCCACCAGGCCTAGCTAATTTTTTATATTTTTTGTAGAGATGAGGTTTTGCTATGTTACCCAGGCTGGTCTCAAACTCCTGAACTCAAGCAATCCACCCGTCTTGGCCTCCCAAAGTGCTGGGATTGCAGGCATGAGCCACTGCACCTGGCCAATTTATTTACTTTTAAAGTTATTTATTTATTTAGAGACAAGGTCTCACTCTGTTACCCAGGCTGGAGTCAGTGTTGTGGTCATGGCTCAACTTCCTGGGCTCAGGTGATCCTCTCACCTCAGACTTCCAAGCAGTTGGGACTTCAGGCACATGTTACCATGCCTGGCTAATTTTTGTGGGTTTCATTTATTTATTTATTTATTTATTTATTTATTTATTTTTTGTAGAGACAAGGTTTAGCCATGTTTCCCAGGCTAATCTTGAACTCCTGAGCTTAAGCCATCTGCCTGTCTCAGCCTCCCAAAATATTCGGATTACAGGTGTAAGCCAGCACACCTGACCACAAGCAGGTTTTAAAGGCAAAAAAGGGACAAGGAGTAGGCTGATATAAAGTTGTTCGTTAGGAATGCTCATTGATTTACAGAAATAACATGGATTAGTGATTGGCTATCCATTATTATGCTTTACGATGTGGTTTACAGTGTCTGGTAAGGCACTATTAGGTTAATTTATAGCTACCTGTGGCAATAGCAAACGGTTTCAGGAGATGAATACACAGCTCAAAGCAGGGAGTAGGAGGTGATTGTGGTTTCATTTTAATGTCTCTAGGCCTGGTAATTCAAAAGAGCTCGTATTCCTCAGTTAAAAGTTATTTTTCTTTTCTCACCACCCCACCTTATATTATTATAACTTGACTATTATTCATTTTTAAAAGTAATTGTACATTCAACTTGCTCTTGATTGTTTTAGCAAGATAGTAAATGCGATGCAAGTTTTGCACCTGTGCACTCCCACCCACATATAACTGACTCACAGCCGCAGCAGTAGGATAGACACGGTCATTTTGTGGATATACGTGAGGCCCTTCAGTGGAGCTAGGGTGGTTCTTGGAACAGAACTAATAGAATATATTTATATATGAAAAGAAGTTTATTCGGGAGAAGTGGCCGCTTGCAAGCTGGGGAAGAAAAAAAGCCAGCAGTGGCTCAGTCCGAGTCCAAAAGCCTCAAAAACAGGGAAGCAGGCAGTGCGGCCTTCAGTTGGTGGATGAAGGCCCGAGAGCCCCTGGCAAATCACTGGTGTAATCCAAGAGTTCAAAGGCCGAAGAACCTGGAGTCTGAGGTCCAGGGACAGGAGGAACGGAAGGAAGCATCCAGCATGGGACAAAGATGAAAGCCAGAAGACTCAGCAAGCCAGCTTATCCCATCTTCTTCTGCCTGCTTTTTCTAGCTCCACTGGCAGCCAAGTTGGATGGTACCCACTCACATTGAGGGAGGGTCTTCCTCTCCCAGTCCACTGACTCAAGTGTCAGTCTCCCCTGGCAGCAGCCTCACAGACACACCCAGAGACAATACTTTACCAGACATCTAGGCATCCTTCAGTCCAATCAAACTGACACCTAAGACTATCATACTCGACTACAAGTGAAACGACCTACTCCCACTCTCATTAGTCTTCTGTAGAATAATTTTCTTAATAAATTCCCAGGAAGAGTATAGTGGGCCAGAAAACCCTTTTATAATTACCAGCATCACTAATACTTTAAATCTCAATTTTGAATATTTTGAGTTTGCTTTAATAGGGCAAATGACTGTGGCACAACGTTTTCTAGTTTCTTTTTTCCTATATGGCTTTCTCTGATTAATAAGAATGACTTCTTTTTGAACCTTTCACTTTGGCATTTTCTACATGGAATGTCCCTAAATCAAGTAATTTTCACAAAGCAAAGTTTTCAAAAATCAAGGCAGTAGTTGAGATAAAATATTGTATTTGCTATGAAGTGCAAGAAGAAACCTCTTTTGTTGGTAAATTGAGGCCTAAATGCTGATTCCCTGTGTCAGCTGAAGAATTGTGAGATTCATATATTTGGAAAGGAGAGCTTTATTTCTCATAACAGGTGGCCATCCTGCAGGCTGGGAATGGCAGCCTCCAGAGCACGCAGAGACCGATCACTTGGAGGGAAGGGTAGAGGGAGCAGGAATGGGAGTGTAGAGGGAGCTGAGTTGGGGGATGAATACGCATATTCAATAAGCTATTGGAGGAGTCATGAATATTTATGAAAGGAAAGACATGTGTACATGTGCAACTGAGTTTTGTGCCTCTTCATGGGTCTCATGTTCAAAAAATGGTGGTGGTGGCATGATCTGAGGGTAGAGATTTTGGCCCTCTGATGTCAAAAGGTGAAGCAGAGGACATGAAGCCCCTCGGTGTGCATCCTCTGAGATTCAGCCAAAACCAGACCAGAAATGGTGGTCAGTTATCAGGAAGGGGTGCATTGTGAAACTGGTAGGCTGTCATGCTGAGACTAAAGAGGGAGGGGGAGTCTGATCCTGCCCTCAGATGATTGGCTAAAGGCGATAAAGGAATAAGTTGTCCACTTCCTGTTTTCCAGTGCTGGGTTCTGCTTCCTCCTCAGAGAGAATTCTGGTTTAAGGTTACTGAGGATGGGCACACTGAGGCGTGTCCCACCTCCTGTTCCCTCATGGACAGGAACTCAATTTCTAAGGTTTCTCTGGGGTCCCCTTGGCCAAGAGGGGGTCAATTTAGTTGGGTGGGGGACTTAGTATTTATTTTCATTCTTATTTGCCTTATAGGATCCCCAAACAGCAAAAAAAGAAATCCTCAGACTCTCAGATTCAACATTGGGAGTTAGTATGGGTGTATGTGCCAGGCACCGTGCTAGACACTCCATTAACCTCATCTCCTACAGAGAATATTTAATTAAAAAAGAAAAGACAACATTCCAGATCTTCTCATTCGGTAGTTATTTGCTAGAGTTTCTTCAGTGAGGCACCCAAAAGCTTGTCTTGTGTTAGACAGATTTGCGCTCCTTTCACTTAATTCTGAAGCATCAGTAGAACTGGCGACTTCCTGACCGACTATCATGACTAGACCTGGGGGCAGTGAACATATTGTGGGTGCCTCTGAGTAACTTGTGTTTTTTTCTTGTTAAGTAGGTTTTTAAAATGCGTGTGTGTGTGCGTGTGTGCATGTGCACTATGACACACAGAAAAGCACACAAAAAATAAATATACCTTATGGATATTTGTTGAAATATCTCATAAAGAACAAGTGTAAGATGATCATGTAGATTCATGAATAGAATATTTCCAGGAACCCCAGAGCTCCCTCCTTTTGAAAGATGGCTAAATGAGTTTTCTTATTGCTCCTGTAGAAGATGAGAATATGCCATCCCAAAATATGTCTCTTTAGCATAAGGATTATTTTGACCTGGTTATTTTGTGAAACTGCAGACACAGGAGAAACTCTGAAAATAAAGTAGAAGTGACCCTTTTGTAAGGGGAAATTTACATTTGTAGAGAAAATCTCCATTTGCTTGGATGTCTCCTTTTCTGTACCAGGAAGAGAAAGAGGACTCTAAATCACCAGACTCTTATCAATGAAGAGGCAGCCGCTGAAATCTGCATAGCAAACCTGACTGTTGGGTACCCTGCTTTTCCTAGGCACTTGGCCATGGCTGGCCTCCCCCACACCCTTCTTTCTCTGTTTTTAGCTTAAGATGGTATTTAAGACCAAATACTAAGACATCTCTTTGAGATTTACTCATTTTTCCCTAGGTATCTCCCATATATATTTGATGTATTTATGTTGATACAGTCAGTGCTGCATAACTAGATTTCAGTCAATGATGGACCACATATATGATGGTGGTCCCGTAAGATTATCATGAAGCTTTTATATTATATTTCTACTGTACATTTTCTATATTTAAATACACAAATACTTACATTGTGTTTCGATTGCTTACAGTTCTCAGTATAGTAACATTCTGTACAGGTTTATGGGCCTGGAGCCATGGGCTATACCTTTACCAGAAAGGGTTCCTGATCCAGACCCCAAAAGAGGGTTCTTGGATCTCGCACAAGAAATAATTCAGGGCGAGTCCATGGTGCAAAGCAAAAGCAAGTTTATTAAGAAAGTAAAGGAATAGGTCAGGTGTGTGGCTCGTGCCTGTAATCCCAGCACTTTGGGAGGCTGAGGTGGGTGGATCACCTGAGTTCAGGAGTTCGAGACCATCCTGACCAACATGGTGAAACCCCATCTCTACTAAAAATACAAAATTAGCTGGGTGTGGTGATGCATGCCTGTAATCCCAGTTACCTGAGAGGCTGAATCAGGAGAATCCCTTGGACCCAGGAGGCAGAGGTTGCAGTGAGCCGAGACGGCACCATTGCACTCCAGCCTGGCCAACAAGAGCAAAACTCCATTTCAAAAAAAAAAAAAAGAAAAAGAAAGTGAAGGAATAAAGAATGGCTACACCATAGAAAGAGCAGGACATTCCTGATAGTAACAGGAGGAATGCGCCCACCCTAGGCACAGTGCTTGTATATATTAATATATAGGATTAAAAAAGATCATGGGGAGATGTGTTCTGCTATAAGGGTTTGTGATAAAGGATTTTCTTAACGACTATATTTTGCAAGAATCAATATTATTATCTTTAAAGCAAAATTAGGAATGCTTCTGTTCTCAAGATATTGGGATATCAGGACACTCTTAAGTCTGGGACTGCTTAGTAAATGTTATCAATCTGTTCCCTTAACTGTAAACATTTGGAGGTGAGAAATACCTCACTTTCTGGAAAAGCAGCCCAGCAAGTCCCAGCCTCATTTTTTCCAACCCTCACTCAGGATGGAGTTGCTCTGGTTCGAACACCTCTGACAATACCATATTGCCTATGGTGAAGTAGGCTGTACCATCTAGACTTCTGTAAGTCCACTCTATGATGTTCATGCAAGGAGGAAATCACCTAATGATGCATTTCTCAGCATGTAACCTTATTGTTACATGACACGTGGCTGTATAGTCGTTTGTTTTTCTCTTGTTAGTCTATCTTTTGTTACAATGGATCTCAGCTAAGAACTATTTAGAGGGAAGTTATTTTCCTCCCCGACCCTGTTGTAACAAATTAGCATGAATTTAGTAGCTTAACACACTAATTTATCTCATAGTTCTGGCGGTCAGGAGGCTGAAATAGTATCCATGGGTCTACAACCAAGGTACAGGCAGGGCTGTGTTTCTTCTTGGGGCCCTAGGGAATAATCCATTCCCTTGCCTTTTCCAGCTTCCACACTCCACACACATTCCTTGGGTCACGGCCCCATCTCTGTTTTTAGAGCCAGTGATGGTCAGTCAAGTCTTTCTTACAAGGCATCACTCTGACATGACTTCAGTTGTCACAACTCTGGTTCTGACTGTCCTGCCTCCCTATTTCTCCTCTAAGGACTCTTGAGATTACACTAGGCCCTTGGGATAGTCCAGGATAATCTCTCCATTTCACAGTTTTCAACCTCAATTACATCTGCAAAGTCCCTTTTGCCATATAAGGTGCTGGCCCGAAAGGAAGAAGCTGATGCAAAATTATGTGGAAAGTTCATTGGGGCCAAGCTTGAGGGCATGGATTCAAGTAGCCCTGAATAGACACTCAGAACAGCCACAGTTACTAGTGGATTTTTTAATGCAAAAAATTGGGGCAGGAAGTGGGCTGATAGAAAGTTGTTTGTTAGGAATTCTCATTGGTTTACAGGAATAACATTGATTAGTGATTGGCTATCCATTGTTAAGCTTTAGGATGTGTGTTACAGCGTCTGGTGTGGCATTATTAGGTTAATTTATGGCTACTTGTGGCAATAGCAAGCAGTTTCATGAGATGAACACCTAGTTCATGGGGGGAAGCAGGACACAATTGCTGCCTCATTTTAAGGTCTCTCTGAGCCTGATAATTAAAAAGACTTGCATTACTCAGATAAAAGCTCTTTCCTCAAAAGTAACGTGTTCATAGATTTTGGGGATTGGTGTGTGGACATCTTTTAGGGAAGGCATTAAACTGTCTGCTACTATGACACTATCCTGACTTATTGCAGTATGATTTATGTTATATTGCCTGAAATTACACAATATGCACTTTTTTTGTATCTCACTTTTTTCTCGATACTGTGTGAGAGTCAGCATATTGTTTCGTGACCTCAAATGATCTGCCCACCCCGGCCTTCCAAAGTGCTGGGATTACAGGCATGCACCACCATGCCCAGCTAATGTTTCACCATGTTGGTCAGGCTAGTCTCAAACTCTTGACCTCAAGTGATCTGCCTGCCTCAGCCTCCCAAAATGCTGGGATTACAGGTGTGAGCCACTGCACCTGGCCAGTCACTCTCACTTTGGAAACTGTCTGGCTGCATTACTGGAGTTGGAAATAAGTATCACTATGCCTAGGGTGACCATATTTTGAGAGTGAATGTAGGCTTTTACCAGATAGGACAACAGGCATAAATTGGGATTGTTCCAAGCAAACTAGGATGTGTGCTCACATCAGTTGTGGTATATTCTCTTACCCAGCAATGCCGCTTCTAGGAACGCCAAGACACAGGCCCAAGCAGACACAGAGCAGCATCCCATGTAAGAGCCCCAAACGGGGAACAATCCAAATGCCCATCCACTTAGAGTGTATACATAAATTGTGGTGTATTCATACAGTAAAGCATTAGACAATTAGGAATACATCAGCTTGAGACCAGTCTGGCCAACCTGGTGAAACTCCATCTCTACTAAAAATACAAAATTAGCCGGGCATGTTGGTGATGTGCACCTATAATCCCAGCTACTTGGGAGGCTGAGGCAGGAGAATCACTTGAACCCAGGAGACAGAAGTTGCAGTGAGCCAAGATCATGCCACTGCACTCCAGCCTGGATGACAGAGTGAGACTCCATCGCCCCCAAAACACAAAAAACAAAGTGGCAGTAACTTGTGCTCCAGCAACAGTGCGCTCGACATCCTCACCAAACACTTGTGATTGGCTTTCTCGTTGTAGTTTAATTTGCATTTCCCAATTACTACTAACAAGATTGAGAACCTTTTCATAAATTTATTGCACATTTAGGACAGTACATTTTTTGAGAAATCTCTGGATCACTTGCTCATTTTTCAATAGAGTAGTCTATCTTTTCTTATGGATTCGTTAGGGATGCTTTTGATATTCTGGATCTGAGTATTTTGCTGATTACATGATTTGCAAATATCTTCTCTCTCTCTGTGGCTTGCCTTTTCATTCTCTTAATGGTGCCTTTTAAGGAATGAACATTCTTAATTTGAATGTGATTTGAATGATTTATCTTTTTATTTGTGATTAGCCCTTTTTGTGTCCTATTTAAGAAATCTTTCTCTACACTCAAGGCCGTGAAAATATTTTCCTTTATTACCTCCTTGAAAATATGTTGTTTTGCCTTTTATATTTAGGTCTACAATCTACCTGAGCTTGATTTTTTTATGTGAGAAGGTCAACTTTAATTCTGTTTTCAAAAGGGTAAATAACACAATTGACCCAACACTATTTATATAAAATAATATCGTTTTCTTCCCCATTGTTTGATGTACCACCTTTTCAAAAATCAAGGGTTAATATATGCATTGGCCTGTTTCTAGGCTATCTGTTCCATTTGTCATGAGTCTATTTGTCTATCCTTGGGAACAATATCATGCCATCATCTGAACTATTACAGTTTTATAATAAATCATGATATGTGGAAGAGAAAACTCTCCCCTCATTATTCTTTTTAAAAGGTATCTTAAGTATTCTTAGTTCTTTGCATTTCCACTTAAATTTCAGAATTATATTAATAATGTCCTTTAAAAAACTCATTGGGATTTTTACTGAGATTGCATAGATCAGTTGTTACCCACCTTCTTGGACTCCCAATGCAACAAATTGACATGAGATCAGAGAGTTTTCCCAGACAAGGCTTCACTGGAGCTTATGCTGGGGCATAAGGGAGGCAGCACTAGAGAGAGAGAGAGAGAGAGAGAGAGCCCTATCTGGCTGACTCTCTGAAAAGAGCCAGTAGGGCTTTTTTTTTTTTTTTTTTTTTTTGGCAAAGGATGGGAATTGACATCAGGGATAGGATATGTAGGCTGGGTTGGGTGCAGTATGTGAGGGGTAGGGTACACAGGTCAGCATATCTGGTTGTGATGGTTATCTTGAGTAATGGGCCACCTGATGGTCTGGCTGGTGGCAATAAGGTTATAAATCAATTGTTCAACATTCCTTCCTGTGCTGAGACACTCCACAACCTTGCTTCCATATTTTAGATCTCCTAAGGCCAGTTCCTGGAATTCTTTAAGTAAAACGACTATTAGTAGTGAAGTGGTGGTGTTGGTTTTATGATCAGTGGGAATGCTTGAAAGAATGTTCTAGTGGGGGTGAGCTGAAGCCAAGCCCTGTCCCTACTCTGTCTTAAATTTAGGGAGAACTTACACTTTTACATTATTATATTTTTCAATATAAAATTGTTTTGGAAAATAGGAGGAAATGTTAATAATATCTAAAATATTACAATTTTAAATCTCTAAAGTGAAAGAAAACTTGGCTGCACATATAGACTCATGGCACCCAATATTGATATTAATACCTATAATATGACCATAGCCACCTTATATTTTCTTCTGTGAATTAATCTGAAATATGTAGCAAAACCCAAGTCTCCACATTGATGTTTTTTCTGAAGCTAAGCAAACAACACCATGGTGGTTTGTGAATTGAAATGGTTTTTTCCAATGGAGCAATGTTGTTTGTGGCACTTTGGTACCAGAAAAGCCCTCAAAGCCCAAGAGACCCCCATTTTGCACATGAGAAAATCAAGGCAGAGGTAGATTAAGTAGATTGCTCCAGCTGACCCAGCTAGTAAGTGGTACTGTTGGTATTTGAATCTGGAAAGTCTTGTGCAAGAGCTGCTGTCATTAACCATTACACAATATTGCCTTTAAAAATTTGCTTATACCAATTAGGATTTCCTTTTCTCAGGAAATGAGGAATATGAAAATTGATAGCTGCTGGCAGGGGTTTAGCCTCTCCAGGGCACAATTTATATCTCTGTCATTCCATTGGTCTTTGTCTAATAGTCACAAGATGACTGACACACTCTGGGAATTGAAACTGCGTGGCAGGCAGCACAAAGTTGGGAACGGGTGGCACCATCAGCGTCTGCTCTGTTAACAACAAAGCTTTCCCCTAGGCTCCCTCCAGCAGGCGAACATGTCCTCTACCAGAAAAGCGGCCCTTTCACAGTTGTATTGGGCAGGAGAGACTGTAGTAGAGAGCTCAAACCGGGTGAGCCGGTCCACAATGCCAGTCACAGCTTCCAGGACTTGAGCAAGGGCTCCAGCAGGGCACCACAACCAAATATCACGTTGGTTGGAATGGGCTATAGTTTCTAGGGTCTCTTACTAACAGAGAAAAGTTTAAAGTTTCACCATCTTGTTTCTTGGTCTTCATTTAAATTAAACTCTTACTTTGATCCATCAGAAATTTGCAGTAGAAAAGAGAATAAGCCATTCTGATACCCTGAAAGCAGAGAACCTCTTATATTCATCTCTAATTCCCCACAAAAATCAGCACAACAGGCTGGGCACAGTGGCTCACGCCTGTAATCCCAGCACTTTGGGAGGCCAAGGCAGGTGGATCACCTGAGGTCAGGAGTGCCACACAAGCCTGGCCAACATGGTGAAACCTGTCTCTCCTAAAATAAAAAATTAGCCAGGTGTGATGGCAGGTGCTTGTAATCCCAGCTACTTGGGAGGCTGAGGCAGGAGAATCACTTGAACCTGGGAGGCGGAGGTTGCAGTGAGCCAAGATTGTGCCACCACACTCCAGCCTGGCAACAAGAGTGAAACAGTCTCCAAAAAAAAAAAAAAAAAAAAAAAATTCAGCACAATAGGGAAGAGAGTCAATAAACATTTGCTGAGTTGACTTGAATTGAGTAATAGTAGGGCAAGAAAAGCATATATTTGACACTTACATTGGATAAAAAATTGACAATATAAGGCACAAAAACACCAGTATAAAGTCACAAACCAAATGTTGATCAATTACTTGAGCATCTAAATCTACCTCAGAGAGTCAAATCTTCATAAGGCATAAAATTTCTTTATGCTGGTCATTCATTCAGCATGTCTTTTTCTCCCCTTTTTCATCCTTTAATCAAGAATTTGGTCTCATGATAGCTCTGACCCACTCAGCGGCAACTAATTCAAAGAATGAATCTCCCCTCCTCCATGAAGAAGCAGTGTGAAGATGCAGAGTTGGAGCCTATCTGCCCACATGAGATTTTCAGCACAGTGTCTACATCATCTTTACTGAGCACTTGAATAATTTAGATTGCATTTTCCATGAGGTCTTTGCCTGGTGGTGACAGACACTTAGGATGATCTCTCAAAGTGCTCCAAGCTTTTGCATGAAGTGGGTAAGTGATAGTGGTGATTTTAAACCAATCATGAGTTTGTGACAGAGTATATTAATTTTTTTAAAATGAAGGCAAAAAGATTAAAGAAAAAGTTTAACACAGCTTAGAACTAAGGACCCCTAATGTCCTTTTCTACTTTCACCACCAATTGGGCAAACTTTAGGCAGGCCAGTCCGTCTCCTGAATGCCTGAGTTGAAATAGGCGGCACAGAGCTTCTTTCTGAATTTATCCTCAGGGGGCAGGGCTCTGAACTACTTGAAAGAAATGGTTTGGGCAATTTGGTGTCTGGGATTTGTTTTTGTTTTTTGCAGATTTCTACTGCCTTTGTTTTGTGCCCTTTTAGTTGAGCCAAGCCCAGATCTGTTCTTCATCTGCAGGCTGCACTGCTTGATCAGAGATGGCCTATTTCCAAGATCTGGGCTGTGAGCCAAGGTTTGGTAATACAGAACTCAAGAGGAAAGAGTCTCATTCCTCTTCTCTCTTTCATTTGGGTCAGACTGTAAGTGGCATCTAAGGCAAAGAGGACACATTTGTCCACTCTATTGTGAGGGCTGAAATGCAGAGTTGGCCAGGGACCCTCATCTGCTCAGGAGTTAGTGGGCTGCTCCCAATGCCCTGGTCATCTGTGGTTTCTCCTGAGCCTCTTCCCTGACTTTCTACAACCTCCCACCCCCTGGGCAAATTCCAACTTCTCATCCTCCAAGCAGTGTCTGTCCTGTCTTCCCCTTTCTTCCTACCAGTCTCTTTAGTTCAGTCACCCTCTTTTTCCCTGTCTCTGCTGTTCTTTTCCTCTTTCTCCTTCCTCATGGTCCTTCTTTGAGTTTTTATTCTTTTCATTTTCCCTTTGCTCTTTCTCTGTTTTTGTGCCTTAGAACTTCTGCTGTCATTCATGGGCCTTAAAGGAAATGTGGAATCTGAGAATAGGCAGCTACAGCTAATGAAATCAGCCTGTGCTTGGTGCCTGGGGACAGGACCAAAAGATGGCTAACCCCAGACAGCACCATGAAGACAGGCTACTGGAAGGATCATGGCAGCAAATCATAGTTGTGATTGTGGCCCATACATTTGCCAATTCATTCCCTCACCAAATATTGATTGGGTGCCTACAGAAATGAAGATGCCACTCTGTCCTCAAGGGTTAAAGGCTGCTTTTATGGTCTTTCTCCCAGAGCTGTCCAATTAATCCTCATCTCTTTTATGTAAAGATGAGCAACAGGTGTGGAGCATAACATTGACACACACAGCCACTAAATGATTTAAGCAAATGCCAAAGGATTTGATCATTACCACAAGTAACAAGACACTGTTCTAAGCCAAAACATTTTCAATTACATTAGGATAGATAAAATCTGGATGGCATTCCAGTTGAATTATATGCTGTCACAGGTGACCTGAGGTCACCTTCGGAAATATACATAAAGGCTGGGTCCGGTGGCTCATGCCTATAATCACAGCACTTTGGGAGAACAACGTGGGAGGATCGCTTGAGCCCAGGAATTTGAGAGCAGCCTGGGCAAGAAAGCAAGACCCTGTCTCTATAGAGAAAAAAAAAATCTTAAAGAAAAAAGAAAAGAAATCTACATAGAATTCTTGAATGACTTTTTATAATGAGATAAACCAAAGACTCCCCACAAGTCTTTGCTCAGATGGAATAGCCTTTATCCGTCTTTTCAAAGAAATGTTAAGATAAGGTCTAAAGTAAGCCTGGTTTTGGATAGTCCTGTTATTCCTTCAGAAAAGTAACTTAAACAATCTACTTAGCTAAGTAAACAATTTAAACAATAAATATTATAACCAGGTCAGGTACCTACACTGGCTTTACCAAGGGGTATGTGATATCGTACACTGTCAAATTAATGGAATTCCTTGCAAAATCAACACAGAGCCTCCATGGGGTTACACATTTTAGTTTAGGATCCATAGGACTACTGGATTCTGCTGAGGAATTCTGTCATAATAAATCCCATTCAGCTATAACATCCAGGTGTCAGATGGTGCAAAACAGAATTAAAACTGCTTTTTAATGTGCATGCTTTTTGGTAACATGAACATCTTAAGATTCTATAAGCATTTATGAGTTCCATCTCCTAAGAGCTTATTACAGTGCTTGCCTGATCTCAAGCAGATGATTAACAAAAGTTTGTGGATGGTTGACTCTACCTGGTAAGTCCAGTTAATCAGATTGAATCATTTTCCAGTAATGCTGATTAGACTCCCACCTGTGCACCATGCATCTGACTTTTCAGAACTCACTATTCATAGGCCATGAGTCACTCTCCTCCCACCCACAGCTGATATTCCACAGTTGTCAGAGTGCATCTACACGTTTATGTAATGATTCACCAGGAAAGAAAGGGGAACTAGAGGAAGGGAAGGACAAAGTTAGACAAAGAGAATAATGAACAGTTATTGTCAAAAATGCTGTTGTCTTTGAATAAAATATTAGCACTATATTTTTAAATTATGTTAATTTGCTTAAAGTCTCTTGTAACAAGTACATGAAAAATAGACCAGAAATTAGGAATTATAAAGGATTTCAAGACAAATCCCAACAGAACCCAATAGAGTAGATGTAGAGATGGACAGAAAAATGAAGACAAGGATTTAATATAGTTAAGTCAGCAGAAAGGAATCAACAGTGAGAAAAAGGGGGCTAGAATGTCCTTTAAAATACCTCAGTGTGGCGGTTCTTGGTGGCTGGTGGCTTATGTCTGTAATCCCAGCACTTTGGGAGGCCAAGGAAGTGGATCACCTGAGGTCAGGAGTTCGAGACCAGCCTGGCCAACATGGTGCAACCCTGTCTCTACTAAAAATACAAAATTAGTGGACATGGTGGTGCATCCCTGTAATCCCAGCTACTTGGGAGGCTGAGGCACGATAATCACTTGAACCTGGTAGGCAGAGGTTGCAGTGAGCTGAGATTGCGCCACTGTATTCCAGCCTGGGCGACAAAGCAAGACTCTGTCTCAAAAACAAAAAAACAAAACAAAACAAAACAAACTTCAATGAAAGTCCTAGCAGCAATGTTTTTCTTACTCTGTGACTCTGACTGTAAACCAACATAATGAATGTGCTCTCACTGCTACAGTTGGGCTCAGCTTTGAGGAAATATCTGTGGCGTTCAGAACACTCTGTCAAGCTCCACGCAGAAGGAGGGGAAACGTTCTTCTTTGCACCTTAGTCACTTAATTTCAAATGTAGAGATGGGGGAAGAAAGAGGTGGAGGAAGAAGAGAAGAAAAACCAAATGACACACTTATCTACTTGCTTTGCATGTTGTCTCATTTAATCCTCAGCACAAATCCATGAGCTATTTTGCAGCCAGTATTATTGAGGTATAATTGACTGATTCCAACTGCATAAATTTAAATTACACAATTTGATGAGGCTGATGAAATGATAACCCCAATCAAGATAATAACTATATCCAATATCCACAAAAGTTTCCTCATATTCCCTCATAATCCCCCCTCTTCCCAGGCAAGCTGACCTTCTTTGGTTACTATAGATTGGTTTGTATTTTTAAGAAGTTTACATAAATGGAATAATATACTACATACTTCTTTTTTGGTCTTTTTTTTTTTTTTTTTTTAAATGGAGTCTCGTTCTGTCACCCATGCTGGAGTGCAAAGGTGCCATCTCTGCTCACTGCAACCTCCGCCTCCTGGGTTCTAGCGATTCTCCTGCCTCAGCCTCCTGAGTAGCTGGGATTACAGGCACCCACCACCACACCAGGCTAATTTTTGTATTTTTAGTAGAGACAGGGTTTCACCATGTTGGCCAGGCTAGTCTTGAACTGACCTCAGGTGATCTGCCTGGCTTAGCCTCCCAAAGTGCTGGGATTACAGGCGTGAGCCACTGGACCTGGCCTTGGTCTTTCTTTAAAAAAAAAAAAAATCAGCGTAATCATTTTGAGATTTACCCATGTTGTTGCATACATCAACAGTTCAATCATTTTTCTTGCTGAGTAATATTCCATTGAATGAATACATAAAAATGTATTTAACCTTTCAGCTCTCGATGGACATTTGGGTTGTTTCCAGTTTAGGAATATTACAAATAAGCTGCTATGAATATTTGTATGTGAATCTTTGTTTGAGCTATACTTTAGTTTCTCTTGGGTAAGTGCCTAGGAGTTGGATTACTGGGTCATATGGTTGGTGTATATTTAAGTTTTTAAGAAGCAGCCAAAATGTTTTCCAAAGTGATTGTTTTATTTTTAATTCCAATTGGCAATATATGGAGAGTTCTGGTTGCTTCACATCCTTGCTCACACGTGGCTATGGGCAAACTTCATTTTTGCCATTCTAGGGGGTATATAGTGGTACCTCCTTGCGGTATTTGTTTGCATTTCCCTTATGGCTTATGATATTGAGAATCTTTTCATGTGCTCGTTGGCCATTTGCATATGTTTTTTGCTTAAATATTTTGCTCTTTTTTTGTATGTGTGACAGAGTCTCACTCTGTTGCCCAGCCTGGAGTGCAGTGGTGCAATCTTGGCTCACTGCAACCTCCACTTCCCAAGTTCAAGTGATTCTCATGCCTCAGCCTCCTGAGTAGCTGGGATTACAGATGTGTACAACCATGCACATCTGTAATCCCAGCTACTTTTTATATTTTTAGTAGAGATGGAATTTCATCATGTTGCCCAGGCTGGTCTCAAACTCCTGGCCTCATGTGATCTGCCCGCCTTGGCCTCCCAGAATGCTGTGATTACAGGCATGAGCCACCACATCTGGCCTCATTTTTAACTGGGTTTCTTTTCTTTTTGAAATTAAGTTATGAGTTCTTTATAGATTCTAAACACAAATTTTTTGTTGGATATAGGTTTTGATTTACCTTTTCATTTTTGTTACTGTATCTTTGAAGAGCAAAACTGTTATTTTGAATAAGTTCAATTTATTAATTTTTTTCTGTTATAACTTGGACTTTTGTATTGTAGTTAATAAATCTTTGCTAAATCCATAGTCACTAAGATATTATCTTAGGATGGGTGTGGTGGCTCATGCCCATAATCCCAGCACTTTGGGAGGTCAGGGTGGGGGAATCACTTGAGCCCAGGAGTTCAAGACCAGCCTGGGCAACACAGTGGAACCCCATCTCTCTATTTATAGAAAAAAGATATTATCTTAGTTTTTCTTCAAGTGTTTTTGTAGTTGGAATTCTTACATTTAGGTCTAAGATTCATTGTGAGTTAATTTTGTATATAGTGTAGTAAAGGCCAAGGTTCATTCTGATTTTTACGTTCATTTTGATATTATGTTTCAGCACCAGGAAAGTCCATATTTTCCCTATTGTGTTACCTTGGCATCTTTGATCAATCAATCTCAGCCAATTGATGACTGTAATAATGGAGTAAGGGTATATTTCTAGATTTCGCCTGATAAGTACAGCTTAAAATTTGGAAAATGACATGGTGATGAGTTTTCTTTTTACTTCATATACCTCGGACTGGAAAGTGGAAAAGCTGCCAACCTGGAAACACCACTGGACACAGAACGATAACAACAAAAGTCTAAGAAAAGTTTTCTCTCTAGCCATAAGACTAGGAAAGGGGCAACCTTGACAAACCAAAACTTTTAGATCATTGACACCCTACTCTTGCCACACATTACAGAAAAAAAGTTGAGGCACCATCCATACCCCTACCAGCAAATATAGAATGCAGAGCACAGGCTTCCACACTTGCATTTCAACCCTTCCTCCCCTACCAGAGTGTTGTCAGAGAGGGCCCACAGGAAGCCAGCTCTCCTCTCCCACCACAGTGTCAGTGGAGACCACACAGGGAGCGTAGACGTCCATCTTCACTCAGCTAGTGTTGATAAGGCAACTCTCCCCCTCCCTGCTGGGGTGGTGGCAGAGGAAGCCTAGATGAGAGTCAGAACTTTCACCACTGCTCAGTGGCATTTAAGGCCACCCACTTACAGTTGTAGTGGATGCCACATGAGCAGTGATAAGATGCCCCACTCCTTCACAGGCAGGGGCATATTAGCGTAGCCTTGGTGGGAGCTGGCATTCTCACTAATACCCCACAGTACAGAGGAGCTACCCTTTCAGGCATCAATGGAGGTCAAGTAGTAAACCTGGGCATTTACCCACTGGACAGTAAAAAAGTACCCACTAGAACTTCTCCTTCCCCTGCTAGAGTAGTGTCAAAGAAATCTAGTTAAAACAGAAAGTTTAAATAAGATCCAGAGTGTCCTAATATAATAACCAAAATATCTATCAATTTTAAATGTACATGTTATACAAAGAACCAGGAATACTTCAACAGCAAAATGAAGAGGAGAGGGGGAAAGAATCAGTGAACTTGAGAACAGAACGAGAGAATTACCCAAACTGAACAACAGAGAGAAAATAGATTTCAAATAAGTAAATGAATCTTCAGAGACATGAGTATAGGGAAAAAATATAATATTCATGTCATTATAGGCACATAATAGGATGGGGAGTGGGGACAAAAGATTATTAGAAGAATTAGTGGCTGAAAATTTTTCAAATGGCAAAACTCATAAACCTACAGAGTCATAAAACTGAGAAAATTTCAAATAGGATAAAGCAGAGAAATCCACACCAAGACACATCTTAGTCAAACAATAAAAAGTAAAAAATAAGAAAAAAATTTGAAAGCAGCCAAAGAGAAGTGATGCATTATATTTAGGAGAAAAACAATTAGAATGACAGCAGATGTCACGTCAGAAAGCATGGAGATGAGGGTAAAGTGATACAATATGTTTCCAGTACGGACAAAAAAATTGTCAGTCCAGAATTCTGTATCCAGTGAAAATCTTCTTATGAGTGAAGGGGAAATCATTCTCACATGAAGAAAAATTAAGAGAATTTGTTGTTAACAGAAGTTTTTGAAACAGAAAGAAAATGATAAATGAAGAATGTAGGAAATTGAGGAATAATTAAAAAAAGAATAAAAATATGAGTAAATACAATAGATTTTCTTTCTTTTGAGTTTTCTAAGTTATGTTTGATCGTTAAAGCAAAACATTGTAACAATGTCTAATGCAGTTCTCAATCTATTAGGGAACGATTTCATACAAATATATTACAAATGGGGAAGGGTAAATTGACAAAGGAGGGAAAGTGGTAAAGGAGGGAAGTGGTAAAGTGTTGGCACCAGTATATGGTGATAAGTTACATATATGTAATGTAATACTTAGAGTATTCATAATTTTAAAATTCTGCAAAAAGAAATCTGTAGGCCCACATAGTTTCATACCAGTTCTACACAATCTCTTTCAGGAAATCTATCAACTCAAACTATAAGGCCAGTATTACATTGCTATTAAAACCAGACCAACACAGTACAAAAAGAAAACCATAGACCAATATCTGTCATGAATATAGATACAAAAATCCTTTTAAAGTTAGCAAATATAATGCAATAGTATATAAAAGCAACTATATACCATGACAAA
This sequence comes from Pongo pygmaeus, assembly GCF_028885625.2. Taxonomy (NCBI): domain Eukaryota; kingdom Metazoa; phylum Chordata; class Mammalia; order Primates; family Hominidae; genus Pongo; species Pongo pygmaeus. The sequence goes on along the minus strand of NC_072389.2, from coordinate 29,925,024 downwards.
GAGGAATTTGTTTTAGTGATGCAAGGCTGGGTGAATATTTGAAAGTAACCATATTAATAAGCTAAAGAAGAATCACATATCAATTGATGCAGAAAAAGCATTTTACAAAATTTAAAACCCATTATTGACACAACCCTCAGAAATATACTGAATAGAGAGGAACTTTCTCAACTTGTTAAAAAGCATCTACAAAAACTTTACAGCTATATCATACTTAATGCTGAAGACTGGATGCTTTATCCCTAACATTGAGAACAAGGCAAAGATTTCTACTCTTACCACTGCAAATCCATACAGAACTGCAAGATGTAGCCAGCTCAATTAGGCAGGGATAGGAAAAGTAAACCATACATATTAGAAAAGGAGAAATAAAACTGTCCTATTTGCAGTAGATATTATCTACATAGTACATTTCATGGAGTATACAAAAACTCCTAGACCTAATAAGTGAATTCCACAGAGTTACAGGCTACAAAATCAACATGCAGCGATCAATTGTATTTCTGTATACTAACAATGGACACATGGAAACCAAATTTAAAAATACAATACCATTAACAATAATTCAAAATAAAAAGGGAGAAATACATAGTTTTAAATCTAGCAAAACATTTACAGGACCTGTATGCTGAAAACTATAAAATGCTAATGGAAGAAATGAAAACAAAATGGAAATAAAGAGCTATTTCATGATCAGAGATTTGAAGACATAACATAGTAACAATGTCAATGGCTGGGCATGGTGGCACATCCCTATAGTCCCAGCACTTTGTAAGGCAGAGGCTGGAGGAATACTTGAGCCCAGGAACTCCAGGCTGCAGTGAGCTATGATGGTGCTACTGCACTCCAGCCTGGGTAACATAGAGAGAGCGTGTCCCCTAAAAAAAAAAAAAATACAGATGGCAAATAAACACATTAAAAGATGTTCAACATCATTAGCCATTAGGGAAATGCAAATTAAGACTACAATGAGATATCACTACACACCTATTAGAATAGCTAAAATAAAAAATAGTGACAATACCAAATGCTGCAGAAGAGGAACCGAATCTCTCATACCTTACTGATGGGAATGTACCCAATGCTACAGCTACTATGGAAAACATTTTGGCAGTTTATTAAACAAGTGAATATACTCTTAGCAGCCGGGCGCGGTGGCTCACGCCTATAATCCTAGCACTTTGGCAGGCTGAGGTGGGTGGATCATTTGAGGTCAGGAGTTCGAGACCAGTGTGGCCAACATGGTAAAACCCTGTCTCTACTAAAAATACAAAAATTAGCCAGGCATGGTGGCACACACCTCTACTGGGGAGGCTGAAGCAGGAGAATCGCTTGAATCCGTGCAGTGGAGGTTGCAGTGGGCCGAGATTGTGCCACTGTACTCCAGTCTCCAGTGAGACCCTATCTCAAAAAAATATATATATATACAATATATATATTATATGTATAACATATTATATATTATATATATTATATATATAATATATATATAATACATATATATATACACAACACTTAGTGTACAACCATGGGCTTTTATCCCAGAGAAATGGAGACTTGTGTCTACACAAATTATGTACATAATTGTTCATGGCAGCATTATTTGTAAATAGCCAAAAACCGGAAACACCAGAATGTCCCTTATAGGTGAATGGCTGAACAAACTGGAGTAAATTCATACCATGGAGTACTACTCAGCAACAAAATAGAATGAACTACGGATACAATGACCGGGAAGTATCCCAAGGGCATTATGCTAAGTGAAAAACAGCCAATATCAAAAGGTTACACATTGTATAATACTGTTTATATACCATTCTTGAAATTATAAAATTGCAGAGACAGGAAACAGATTGGTAGTGAGGGCTAGCACAAAGGTATCTTTGCGGTCATGGAATCGTTCTGTATCTTGAGTGTCATGGTAGCTACACGAATCTACATATGTGCTAAAATGACACAGAACTATGCACTCACATTGTATCATTGTCAAATTCCTGGTTTTGATATTGCACTGTAATCATGTAAGATGTGACTATGGGGGAGAAACTGGGTTAAGGATCCATGAGACTTGTGTGCTGCCTTTGCAACCTCCTGTGAATATTTATTTCAAAAGTTAAAATATCAGTGGAAGATGTAAGTGCCGGTATTTTTGAACAGTATTCTGTTCCATTGATCAATATGTTTATTCTTATGGTCATTTTATAGTAAGCATTGAAATCAGGTAGTGTCATGAGTCAATTACTAAAATACCTTCATTGGGTGTATGTTGAAACTCAGACTCAGAGAGGTAGATACCTTTTTTAAGGTCAGTCATCTGTAAAGGGCAAAATGTATTTAAAACCAGATTTTCCTAATTCCAAAGATCCTGTCCTCTTACTGGTGTTAATACATATGCATATACTGATCATAAACTCACAGAAGTGGCCTTGTGCTCAGCTCTTTACCACTCAGCGTGCGGTCCCAGATCCCACAGCACAAATATCAGCTGGGAGCTTGTTAGCAATGTGGACTCAGCTCCTCCCACACCCCCTGACGAACTGAATTAGAAGAGCTTCAGGTGATTCCATTTTAAAGTTTGAGACGCAGCCGGGCGCGGTGGCTCACGCCTGTAATCCCAGCACTTTGGGAGGCGGGAGGCGGGTGGATCACGGGGTCAGGAGATCGAGACCGTCCTGGCTAACACGGTGAAACCCCGTCTCTACTAAAAACACAAAAAATTAGCCGGGCGTGGTGGCTGGCGCCTGTAGTCCCAGCTACTCAGGAGGCTGAGGCAGGAGAATGGCGTGAACCCGCGAGGCGGAGCTTGCAGTGAGCCGAGATCGCGCCACTGCACTCCAGCCTGGGCGACAGAGCGAGACTCCGTCTCAAAAAAAAAAAAAAAAAAAAAAAAGTTTGAGAAGCACTAGGTTCACTGCCCTATGTGTTGTTCCTATCAATTCCATATTCACTGCTTAAGTCATTTGATCAGATCGTGAATATGAGGTAGTTGATCTATTAGACCGTGAATAAAGGTAATTTTGAATAACAGATCTTGAAAAACATGAGACCGTTAAAATTTTACATTTTTGCATACCTTTGTAAAAATCGTTGGCTAAGACTTAGGAGTCATAAAACAGTCTTGGTGAGAGTTTGTATGGGTAGGTAACTAGGTGAGGCTTGGGTATCACCCAGAACCTACCCCTGACAAGAGCAGGGCTGCTGTTTTATGCTTTTGACTTTTACATATTAAAATTTTCTTTTTGGTCTTGATTATTTCAGGCAAGAAATAAATTATAATTCAGATTGTTTATTGCCTCTAAGTAATGTGTCATTTCTGTCTGGCTCCTTTGAAGATTTTTATCTTTAGTTTTCACAAGTTTAATTATGTTGTGTCTTGGTATGGACTTTGGGTTTTATTTGGGATTCAAGCTTCTTAAATCTGTAGGCATGGTGGGCTGACAAATGCAGTCCCCCCCTCAAAAAAAGATATCCATGTCAAATCCCTGGAACCTGTGGACATTACCTTGTATGAAAAAAAAAGAAAAGGGTCTTTGGGGTAGGCATCGTGGCTCATGCCTGTAATCCCAGCACTGGGAAGCTGAGGTGGGAGGATCGTCTGAGCCTGGGAGGTCAAGTCTACATTGAGCACCACTCACTCCAGCCTGGTGACAGAGTAAGACCCTGTCGCCAAAAAAGGGTGGGGGTGGGGAGTCTTACAGATGTGATTAAGAATCTTGAGATAAAGGAGTAATCTTAGATTATCTCAGGTGGGCCCTAAATACTATCACAGGTATCCTTGTAAAGAAAAGAAGCAAAAATTGACACACAGAGAAAACACAGAAAAGAGAAGGCAATGTAATCATGGAGGCAGTGGCCAGAGTGATGGAGCCACATACAAGAACACCAACAGCCTGCAGCTGGAAGAGGCCAGGTATGGATTCTTCCCTGGAGCTTTCGGAGCCTGCAGACACCTTGATTTTGGTCCACTGATTTTTTATTTCTGACTTCAGGCCTCCAGAACTGTGAGAGAACACATTTATGCTCTTTTAAGACAAGAGGTTTGTGGTCATTTGTTATGGCAGCACGGGAAACTCATGCAGCACATTTATATTTTTTACCAAATTTGAGAAATTTTCAGACATTATTTCTTCTGACACTTTCCAGTTCCACCCTCTCTTTCCTCTTTTTCTTTAACTTCAGTGATTTGAATCTTAGCTCTTTTTATTTTTTATTTTTATTTTTATTGCAATAGAGTCACGCTCTTGTCGCCCAGGCTGGAGTGCAGTAGTGTGATCTCGGCTCACTGCAACCTCTGCCTCCAGGGTTCAAGCTATCATCCTGCCCCAGCCTCCAAAGTAGCTGGGATTACAGGCATGCGCCTCCACGCCCAGCTAATTTTTTTGTATTTTTGTAGAGACAGGGTTTCACCATGTTGACCAGGCTGGTCTTGAACTCCTGACCTCAGGTGATCCGCCTGCCTCGGCCTCCCAACGTGTTGAGATTACAGGCATGAGCCACCACGCCCGGCCCTAATCTTAACTCTTTTTATTGTCTTACAGTTCCCTGAACCTCTGTTAAATTTTTTTTCACTCTATTTTCTTTCTGTTGTTCAGATTGGGTTAATGCCACTCATGTGTCCTCAAGTTTATTGTTTCTGTTCTCTGTTGTCTCCACTGTATTATTTTTTCCAGTTTGTTTTTCATTTCAGTTATTTTATTTTGCAGTTCTGTAATTTGCATCTGGTTCTTTTAAAAAATAATTTCTATTTCTTTGCTGCATTTTTCTGTTTTTTCAGTTTGTTTCAAGAGAATTTTAACCACGTGTGGAGGCATTTTTATGATGCCTGCTTTAAAGTTCTTGTCAGAACATTCCAAAAACTGATGTTGCCTTTTCTCATTCAAATTGTGGTCTCCTGGTTCTTGGCTTTTGTGGGGTTTTCAGTTGTAGCCTAGCCTTTTTGGATATTAGGCTATGAGCCTCTACATCCTATCCAATCATCTTTTGTTAGCAGGCAGTGCCCCTGGAGGTAGCACAAGGGCCAAGTGGGTGACTGTGTCCATCTTCCCACTGAGCCCTGCCAGTACCAGTGTGAACATTGAGCAAGCCGAATTCACACCACCTCCTTGGACTGCAGGGGAAAAAGGTTAAGCCTTCCTTCGTTGTTGACCCCTTCTGGGTAGAAGTTGGGCACTAATTCACACCACCTCATTGCCTACAAGGTTCAGGAGCTCAGCTCAGCTCTTTGCTAGGCTCTGTTGACACCGGGGATTGAGAAGCAGAGGGCTGACTTCCGTCACGGGAGTAGAGGCTCAGCTCACCCTGGACCCCCTGACTCTACCAGGTCAGGGAGACTTGTGTGTCTCACCTGTGTCCCCGGCCAGAGGGTGCACCATGAGCTCCCTGCTGAACCCCACCACAGCGGGCCACCACCTGCTCTGTGGTAGACGGGGCAGGTGGAAAAGCAGTACCCTGCCACGCCACCGACATGGGTAGGAGTGGTTGTTTTTTTTTCTTGACATTTGACTGGAGTAGGGATAGCATTGCCAAAAGGTTTTCTGTCCTTAGCCCAGCTTTCCTGGCCTGAGGCTTAGCATGTCAGCCTGCCTGGGGCCTTCTGAGTCTGTGCCCGTGGCGGTCTGGCGGGAGGCTCTGTGGCTGTGCCTGGGATACTGGGAGGCAACACCACGTGTGGTTTCCCATGTTCCTAGGCAGCGGCCCCCTGCTCCTCCCACCTGTCAGTCTCCCCAAGTGCGTTTGTTGTGTTGTGTCAGGAAATTTTTAGTCTTGAGAGGAGGACCTGCAGGAGTGGGACTGCTCCATCTTGGTGGAGCTACAAGTAATCATGCATTGATGATTTTGTATTATTTTATTTGGTGAAGAGTTCTCATAAAAACCTGAAAATGACTCAAAAATTCTTTCTGGGGCTGAAATTCTCAGTCTTTGTCATTTCAACTAGGTAGGAAAGAAATCCTGTCCCATTCGTTGCATTCCTAAGGCTGTTGGTCTTTATGTTGCTACCCCAGAGAAGCAGGGATTGCTTTAGAGTTGAATGTGGACACCCAGCCACCTGGCTTCACCTCCTGGCTCAAACACTTAAACAATCTACTTGGCCTGTCTTTGCCTCAGTCTGCTCACCTGTAGAGAGGAGATAGCAACAGTATTAAAAAGTGCCTGGCAGAGAGTAAATACTACACCTTGCTATTATCATTATTCCTTGGCTTTGCAAATGTTATACCCATGAATTCCCTCCTCCTATGGAATTCTCTCTTTTAATCTCACGTATTTTCTCACTCAGACTCTTTTCTATCTAAATTAACATGAATTTTGAACTGGGAAGGATCAGGTACAGAAGAGGCATGGGATTAGGGACCTTCAGCTCTGTGAGGGGCACAGGAGATCTGAAGAACAGCCTGGAAGAAGGATGTGGATGGTAAGTCACCACCTTTGTCCACTTGCATGTTTTTAGAGAATTCTAACAAGGGATTGCATGAAGAAATTGGATACAAACAATTATGTGTCAGTGAGTCTGGGTTCAAATAATAATTTCCCAACAGACTTCAAAAATACTGTCCAACTTTGCTGTCCACTCAGCCAAATTCGGTCTTCCGGAAGTGAGCGAGAGTTCATCCTTTCCCAGCGGGTGCAGGTAGAAGGAACGGTGTTCAGAAGGTCCAGGTATTCCCTCCGTCTGCTGTGTCGTAAGTGATCTACGGGGGGCTTTTGGCTCCCTGCATTTGCTTGGTTCTTTTAAAAGTGTTAAAAATAAAGCATTTACATCATTCTTTTATACACTTATTATAGGATTGTTCATCTTAGACCAAAGTCTCATTCTAGTATTTTTGATTATAGGCAAGGCAATGGTCCAGATACTTTCTTTTTTTTTTTTTTTTTTTTTTTTTAACAGAAATGGACTCTTACATTTATTGGCAGTTGATTTTTAGCAAAGGTACCAAGGCAATTTAATTGAGAAAATATTGTTTTTTCAACAAATGGTTCTGGGACAACTGGATAGCCACATGCAAAAAAAATAAAATAAAATAAATTTAAACCATTACCTCACATCATTCACAGAGATCAACTCAAAATGGATCATAGACCTAAGTTTAAGAGTTAAAACACTGCAATTTCAACAGGAAAATGTAAAGGAAAATCTTCATCATCCTGGGTTAGGCAAAAAATTCCCACACCCAAAAGTGCAATCCATAAAATAAAAACTTAGTGAATTGAACTTTACCAAAGTTAAAAACTTTGTCCTTCAAAAGAAACCTCTAAGAAAGTGAACACTCAGACAGATGGGGAAGAAATATTTGCCAATTGCATATCCAACAAAGAACTTGTAATCGGAATTTATAAAAATTCTTACCACTTAATAATAAGAAGACAAATGGCACAATTTAAAAATATGTAAAATATTTGAATAGACTTTTCACCAAAGAAAATATATGAATAGATTAAAAAGTACATTAAATGCTCATCATTAGTCACTAGGGAAATGCAAATTAAAGTCATATCATAATACCCCTTCATACCTACTACAATGGCTGTAATAAAAAAGGCAGACAATAGCAAGTGTCGATGAGGATATGGAGAAACTGGAACCGTCAGACACTGCTGGTGGACAGTAAAATGGTGTAGCCACTTTGAAAAAACAGTTTGGCAGTGTTTTAAAGAGACAAACCTAAATTTACCATATGACCCAGCAATTCCACTCCTAGGTCTACTCAAGAGTAATAAAAACATATGTTCACACAAAGAAGTGTACATCAATGTTCACAGAAGCATTATTTGTAAATAGCCAAAAAGTAGAAACAATCCAAATGTCCATCAGCTGGTGAAGAGATAAACAAAATGTGATACAGCTTTGCAATGGATTACTACTAAGCAATAAAAAGGAATAAACTACTACTACCTGTTACAACATTGATGATCCTCAAAAACAGTGTGCCAAACAAAAGAAGCCAGGTACAAGAACCTTACATATTATATAGTTTCATGCATATACAATGTCAGTAATAAGCAAATCTTTTGAGATGAAAAGCAGATAGAGAGTTGCCTCAAGCTGGGCATGGGAATAGGGATAGGTTGCAAATGAAGATCTTTGTAGGAGGATAAAAGTGTTCTAAAAATATTGTGGTGATGGCTGTACAACTCCATACATTTACTAAAAATCATTAAGTTGCCCAATTAAAGCTGGTAAATTATATGCTAAATAAATTATACATCAACAAAGATATTAAAAATCATATAAACAGCACAATTGCACTAAAATTATATATGTACCACTATACATGTAAACATACTATAATAATATAAACAGAAATTAATATTTTTATCTATCAGTGTTGAGATTACGTATAAGTGATTTAATTGTCTTCTTTGTGCATTTGTATCTTTTCACATTTTCTACAGTGAAAATATGATTTAATCAGAAAAAATAATTTAAAATAATTTTATAGCAGCACTGACTCACTTTTTAAAAAACTATTCCTTATAAACAAACAAACAAAACAACACACTTGAGTTTTCTAGATGGAAGGACTCTACTTATTAACTCCACATTCATCTAGTAATCAGACTTCCAAACTACCTGAGATCGAGAAGAATTTTAGTAGCTCCAGAGCCCAGGCAATTAATTTTGCATCAAGAAACGAAGCCACCCTTGAGGCCTTAGCTTTCTGATTCCAAAAGTCACCCACATTAAGATTGATTTAATGGCTTCATTTATTGAGCACTTACTATATGCTAATCTAACACGGAGTTGGCTGTCTAGTTTGCCCCTTCTCTTTCAAGTAGGTTATGCTAGATACATTAGAAGTAGCAGAAGAAAAGGATTAAGTTGCTTAGAAGTTCACATAGAATTAAGTAATCAAGGCCTGGCGTGGTGGCTCACGCCTATAATCCTAGCACTTTGGGAGGCCGAGGTGGGCAGATCACCTGAGGTCGGGAGTTCAAGACCAGCCTGACCAACATGGAGAAACCCCATTTCTATTAAAAATACAAAACTAGCCAGGCATGGAGGCGCATGCCTGTATTCCCAGCTACTCGCGAGGCTGTGGCAGGAGAATCCCTTGAACTCGGGAGGCAGAGGTTGCAGTGAGCCAAGATCGTGCCACTGCACTCCAGCCTGGGAAACAAGAGCAAAAACTCCATCTCAAAAACAACAAAAAAAAAAAACAAAAAAAAATTGAGTAATCAACTTTTGGCAGCAAAAGAGGAGGCATCATATTGACCAGCAGTAGTCCTGGCACTATTTAGTCATTCCAATCTGGAGTCAGCAAGAAAAGATCCAACTGTTTTTAGAAAAATTTTCTGAGAAATAAGACAGGGGCATAGACTTAACATTAAAATTATAAAGCTGAGTCACTTTCTTTGGAAAATAACAGGTAGAATAGAATTCTTTAGTTCCTGATTATTATAGACAGAAGAAGTATTATTACCTTATACTCAAAAAATTATGCAAATCAATGCGTCCCCAAAATATGTTCGTTAAAATATTAGTTCCACAGATGCTAATCAATTTTAGCAGAAATAAATTAGGTTCCACAATCAAATATTAGTAGGTTTGGAAAACTTGGATTAAACCAAACTAACTAAATGAAGCCTTTACTATCCGTATTTGTCATGTATGTATCCTATGTATCGGATAGAAGGCTGTCATAGATAATGTTTTCCAAACCAATTTGACTGAAGAGTCTTCTTTAATATGTATCTCAAATATTTCAAAAATATTAACATACTGAATACATTAATAGTTATAATTAATAATAATGTACTGAATATTATAGGTAATTCCTTCCTTCCTTCCTTTTTTTTTTGATGGAGTCTCGCTCTGTTGCCGAGGCTTGAGTGCAGTGGTGTGATCTCAGCTCACTGCAACCTCCAGCTCCCAGGCCCAAGCGACTCTCCTGCCCCAACCTCCCGAGTAGCTGGGACCACAGGTGCCCGCCACCATGCCAAGCTAATTTTTATATTCTTTTTTTTTTTTTTTTTTCTTTTATTATTATTATTATTATACTTTAGGTTTTATGGTACATGTGCACAATGTGCAGGTAAGTTACATATGTATACATGTGCCATGCTGGTGCGCTGCACCCACCAACTCGTCATCTAGCATTAGGTACATCTCCCAGTGCTATCCCTCCCCCCTCCCCCCACCCCACAACAGTCCCCAGAGTGTGATGTTCCCCTTCCTGTGTCCATGTGTTCTCATTGTTTAATTCCCACCTATGAGTGAGAATATGCGGTGTTTGGTTTTTTGTTCTTGCGATAGTTTACTGAGAATGATGATTTCCAATTTCATCCATGTCCCTACAAAGGACGTGAACTCATCATTTTTTATGGCTGCATAGTATTCCATGGTGTATAATACTTTCTAAAGCAAAATTGCTTTCTGTATACATTGAAGAAAACCAATGGGAAGAAGATGTCTAAAGCAAGCATGTGTGAAGGCCTAGGGCTTTTTGTGTCAGTATAAACAAAATACAGCAGGGCATGTCCATGAGTTTCTTTTTGCCATACTGATGAAAGACTAGAGATGAAAAAGTTACATTGTTATTTGTGGGGGGAGGAGTAAGCATTAGGATGAAAGTCACTTCCAGAAACTACTTGGTAGGCATGAGGTTGTAAGGAAGACTACGCTCCTGGCTTCCTTCCGTATTCATGGTTTTATCCCACTGCCCCTGCCAGACCTCTTATCATAGCTATAAACATTTCTATAGCTATAAGCATATTTTCATTTGCATGACCTTCACTTATTTCTGCAAAGTCCATAGCTAAAAGTCTGGGACACAGCCGTCACATGCTGCTCCGGCCCACTTCCCACGAGGTCAGTCCTTATGCATCTCCATCCTGACTGTTGGTGGCCGCAGCGCTCATCCTCAGCCTCAGGTGTGCAACAAAAAAGGAGCTTCTCCCAACTCCTAATTGCATGGAAAGGCTGCAGGTATTTCCTAGCTTTACTTGCATAACTTTTAGGTATGTGTTGTATGAAACCACGTCTTTCCCATATTGATTTTTCATGAGGGAGGGACATAATTCTGACAGGGATGTAAAAAGCAACAAAAATGTTCCTCCTTCACCAACATAGAGCCTCCTGCTCTATGTCAAACACAGGGATACAGAGATGAATGGCATGGCCAGGCATGCACAGTGCAAGGGGCTGCAGGCCTGCATGTGGACTGTCTCATCACAGCCTCCAGTTGTCCCAGCAGCAAGCACAGAAGGCACGGGTGAGTCTGGAGGAGCCATTGAAGACTTCTCTAGGGATAGACATTTGTGTGAGATCACAGATGATGTGTGGGCATGTGCCAGGTGGCAAAGAAGAGAAGGCTTGTGAGGAATGAAACTTGGCATTCATAAAACCAGTGTTTTTCTCAAAAGCCAGTGTCTTGCATTTAAGTGGGATTAGAAATAAATATTCCCAACACATGGAGGTGAGGAAGATCTGTGGCCCAGGGCAGCCCAGGAGAGAGGACCTTTCTCTGCCAGGACAGATCCTCTTCAGGATACCTTTCCTGATGGAAAGGCAGTGGTGGGCCTGGGGATTCCAGGATGTTGGAATCCTGCCCTGGATGGAGAGGCTCAATGCAGGTGAGAAAACCAGCGATGGGCTTTGGGGCTTCCCTCACCTGTAGATTTCAGATAGAGCAGGTAAGGGACAGATTTGGAAAACTACAGAAGCAGTGGCGCCTGGGGTTCAAATGAGAGAGACTCATGGAAACAGTGGTGATGAGGGGCCAGTAGACACCCATGACCTCAGCCTCTAGAGAACTCTGCAAAAGCTGACCCAAGATGTGGTCAGATGCAGCCCTTCCTGGTTGATTAATTTTTGGGTTGCCCAAGTGTGGGGGTACACACACCAGTGCAGCCCAGGATTTTGTTTTCATAATGAAGCCTCTCATCTTCTTTACACTTCTCACCTCTTAGCCTGGGCTGTCATCCAGGTCTTGGAGAAGTCAAGCAACTTGTCATGGGTGGGAAAAGATGGCCTAGAACCCAGAACCTGGAAATACTGATATTTGGGGGAGAGGGTCATGTTTTCCACAGACATCTCTGCTCCAACCCTCAGCTGTTGGGATGAAGAGGTGCTACCCAATTACTAAATGGGTGGGTGGGTTGCCCTTGGATTGCATCTAAAATTGCATGTCTATTTATCCATCAATTCACTCAATGAATATTTTGCTCATCTACCACTCAAATAGATTCAGCAAACATTTCCTGAGCACCTACTTTGTGCCTAGTACTATGTCCTAAATCCTGGGCACACTAATAAGACACATTTCCTATTATTGTTCAGATTTGTGATTTATGAATAAGACACATATTCTACTGCACTTCAGAATACTGATTTTTAATTGCAGTGGGGGAGGAGATAGGTCTGCAAATCACATAAGGCCTTTCCACCACTTTGCCCCACTAGGTGGGACTTTCTGCTATTGACTATTGGATTATATCAAGTTCCTCAAACAGGTTAGAGCAGACAAAGGGTCAAGAACCACTGATTCAGGTGCCGAAGCCAAGAAAATAAAACATCTGTCAGGAAACGTAAGGACAAGATACATGTCCATGATATACTACAAGTACGTGGAGAAAGTGCTTTCCAAAGTCCTGGAAAACAAGAATCTTTCCAAGGATTCTCTCCAATGGCTGTTCACACATGTGTGGGCTCAGGGACCTGGACAAAGACTGCGTGAGCCATGGGTACGAAGGTTTAATCACAGGACATCATTTCTGCCTTACGTTTCCTGATAGATGTTTTATTTTCTTGGCTTTGGCACCTGAATCAGTGGTTCTTAACCATTTGTCTGCTCTAACCTGTTTGAGGAATTTGATATAATCCAATAGTCAATAGCAGAAAGTCCCACCTAGTGGGGCAAAGTAGTGGAAAGGCCTTATGTGATTTGCAGACCTATCTCCTCCCCCACTGCAATTAAAAATCAGTATTCTGAAGTGTAGTAGAATATGTGTCTTATTCATAAATCACAAATCCGAACAATAATAGGAAATGTGTCTTATTAGTGTGCCCAGGATTTAGCACATAGTACTAGGCACAAAGTAGGTACTCAAGGAAATGTTTGCTGAATCTATTTGAGTGGTAGATGAGCAAAATATTCATTGAGTGAATTGATGGATGAATAGACATGCAATTTTAGATGCAATCCATGAAGGAGCTGGAGTGAGCAGATCCCCAAGGGAGGCAGTATGGAGTGGGACCTGAGCCAGAGGCCGGAACTGTGTCTGACTCCACCACGGACTGGCCAGTGTGGGTCCCTCTGGCTGTTCCTGTGCCTGCCTGTCCTCAGCCTCAGCAAAATGAGCAGCGAGAGAAGGTGACACCAAGATCCTTTCCAGCTCCCGAGCCTCTGACTCCAGCTGCCTGGCTTTGAAATCACCGGCTGCCCCCTGAAGTCCACCACTCTCCTGTTGGTGCCCGTGCTCCTTCCCCTGAATCACAAGGGCACTCACCGTGTCCCTATTGTCCTGGCTGTGTCCAACCTCTACCAAGGGGTTACCCCGTCTAGATCATCTCCTTGGTCCTTATCAGCAATTTGGGCTTCCCTTTCTTCCTGTGTCCTCTCCCTGTGAGATGGTAAGTGTGGTAAAACAAACAAGCAAGCAAACAAAACCACCGTCCTGCTTGAAAAGCAATTCAAAGGCAGAGGGATTTTAGAATAGAGCACTTTCCACCTAGTCATCCCTGGATCCCGTTTCCTTACATCCTTTCAGATCCCCTTCCACATGGAAGTGCGTGCCTCCAAAAGCAGTGGCAGATTCTGCTTCACACCCCAAGAATGACGCCTGGCATACACTGATCCTGCTGCCTTAGGAGGAGATACTCAAGCGCTGGAAGTCTGCCCGGCCTGCAGAAAAGGCTCCGTCCAGCAGCTGCATACTGCATTTTCCATGTGTGTATGACTTTAACACAGAGGAGAGCGAGGGCTACTGTCTTGCCACCCAGATGTGTATTACAGATGTACATAGGACTAGTACCCATGTGTACAGCATCCTGTATGGTGTGTGTGCAACATGCATATCATATATAGTTAATGTGTTGAGATCTGGGCAGACTTCCAATAGATAGCATTTGCATGAGTAAGGAAACCTGCCTGTCCCTTGGTCCTTTTAACGGTGACCTGATCTGAATAGCTGTTTACATTTTTTTATTTAAAAAAAAATCTCCAAAGCAATGGTCTCCATGTGCCAGTCCCTGAACAATGAAGTTTTCAACAGCTTCCATAAAAACAAATAAAGCAGGACAATGTACATTTAGCCCTCCATATCCATGGATTCTGCATTCCCGGATTCAACTAACTGCAGAGCAAAAAACAAAAAAATTTTAATGCATCTGTACTGAACAAGTGCAGAGGTTTTTGGTTACCATTCCCTAAACAAAACAGTATGACAACTATCAACATTGCATTTTCATTGTATTTGGTATTGTAAGTAATCTAGAAATGGGAAGATGTGTGAAGGTTATCTGCAAATACAACACCATTTTATATCAGAGACTGTAGCATTCATGGATTTTGGGATCCAGGGGGGTTCCTGGAACTAGCCTCCCATGGATACCAAGGGACGACTGTACTGTTTTCAGAAAATAAACTATAATCAACCTGAGATTATGTCCTTCTTACTTTTTTCTGAAGTTAAAACATTTTTTCTTAATCAAATGATTGTGACAATAAATTATTTTAAAATATTAGGTAATTACTGGCAAAATAAAAAGACCCTCCCCCCACTTTTAATTTAGTGCTTTGTAAATTAAAATAATCTGGTAACTGGCCAAGCGCCGTGCCGTGGCTCATGGCTGTAATCCCAGCACTTTGGGAGGCCAAGGTGGGCAGATCATGAGGTCAGGAGTTTGAGACCAGCCTGACCAACATGGTGAAACCCTGTCTTTACTAAAAATACAAAAATTAGCCGGGCATGGTGGTGCACACCTGTAATCCCAACTAGTCAGGAGGCTGAGGCAGGAGAATCGCTTGAACCTGGGAGGCAAAAGTTGCAGTGAGCCGAGATTGTGCCACTGAACTCCAGCCTGGGCCAACAGAGCGAGACTCTGTCTAAAAAAAAAAAAATCTGGAAACCACCAATCTGTTGGGTAAAATTCCATGTTAGGTAATGTATTTGGGTTCTGTATTATATAGTTATTGAAGGAGAGAAGGAAGGAACAAAGGAAGGAACAAAGGAAGGAAGGAAAAAAGGAAGGAAGGAACAAAAGGAGAAGGGAAAATTCAAGTACACCTGCATGGAAAAAAGTTACCTTAGGTAATATTCAAAGATCGATGACAACTATGGAAATTATTTACAATTTATAGCACAGACAAATATTTCTTAATATCAATAAGGACTATAAACCAATAGAAAACTGATTAACGCCTACAAATAGAGTGTTAAAAGAAAAAGAAATACTTTTTTACCCAAAATAACTACAAGATAGCAGTTTTCACTGCTAGATTTGCCGTCATTTAGAGTTTGATTATGCACCACGTAGAGGATGTTGTGTTGTGGGAAACCTACATGCTCATAGGAGTGTAAATTGCTATAACTGTATGGAGAGAAATTTAGCGACGTTTTCATAGGGTGATTCCACTTTGAGGATTTAATCCTGCAGATGTATTTGCACATGTGTAAAATGATGTATGTACAATGTTAGTCTTTGAAGCATTTCTGCAGTAGCAAAAAATTAGGAATACCATCTAAATTCCCATCCACTGGGGTCTAAGCAGACATGGAACACCTGTAGAATAGAAGACTGTGCATGTCTGTATATATATATATGTATGGATGTATGTATTTATTTTTTGAGGCGGAATCTTTCTCTGTCACCCAGGCGGGAGTGCAATGGCACGATCTGGGCTCACTGTGACCTCTGCTTCTCAGGTTCAAGCGATTCTCCTGCTTCAGCCTCCTGAGTAGCTGGGATTACAGGCATGTGCCACCACTCCTGGCTAATTTTTGTATTTTTAGTAGAGATGGGGTTTCGCCATGTTGGCCAGGCTGGTCTCAAACTCCTGGCCTTAGGTGATCTGCCCACCCAGCTTTGCAAAGTGCTGGGATTACAGGCGTGAGCCACCATGCCTGGCTGACTGTGCATGTATTTAAAAGGTTGAAGTAGTCTGTATGAACTGATAGGACATTATCCCTGAGATCTGGTGAAGTGGACAAAGTACAGCCAAGTACATGTGCACAGTAGACCACCATGTGAGTACAGCAAACAAACAAAAAATGACTGTAAAACCTTGTTTATCCATAGCTATCTCTGGTGATACAAGTACACAAGAAACTGGTTGTATTAGTTTGCTAGGGCTGTCGTTAACATAGTACCACAACCGGGTGGTTTAAACAATAGAAATATATTGTCTGGAGTCTGGAAGTCCAAGATCGAGGAGTCAGCAGGGTTCATTCCTTCTGAGGCCTCTCTTCTTGGCCTGTAGAAGGCCGTCCTCTCTGTCTTCCTATAATCTTCCTTCTTTGTGTGTCTGTGTGTCTCCTTGTCCAAATTTTCCCTTTGTATAAGAACCCAATCTAGTTTATAAGAAATTAAACTAAGGCCCTCCCTAAGACCTCATTTTAACTTGATTACCTCTGTAATGACACTATCTCCAAATAAGGTCACCTTCAGATACTAGGGGTTGGGACTTCCACATATCTTTTTTGGGAAGATCCCAATTCAGCCTATGACACTGATTAGTAGTAATGGCCACAGAGTGAGGAGAACTGATGGCCAAAGCTGTGAGGGAAACTTGTTTAACAATTTTGACCTTTCTGCATATACAGCCTAATTAAAAATTAAAGCAAGTTTAAAACTGTGGAAGAAAAGAATGAGGGTGGAGAAATGGGCAAATAACTCCACAAAAGGAAAGTGTTGTAGGTACCTGAGGTCAAAACAGCAGTGGAGCAGTGGAAGGGCATGGTTCAAGAGGTGAGGATTTAGGATGGGAAGGAGAGCAGGGTCGGTGAAGGAAGAAGAAAAGGGTGTGAGTAGGGGCTGTGGGATACAAGATGTCAGAGCACCTAGCACTCACCAGTCTATCAGGGACACTTGGTGACACTGGGGAGCCCGGTCCAGCATGAGTGTGGAATCTGTGTTCACCCCCAGCAGCCTGCCCCCGATCACCCCAACCACTGAGGCTTTTTTGGACATGGCATGATTACCTGATTTGGCGTTTTGTTGTCATTTGGGGTAAATGTCAGGTGTGGAGGGCACTGTGATGTGGGACCCTGATGTGCTGTGCTTGCTGCTCCCACACACTACACTACTGCTGACGTATAACAAAAATGTGAATGGGTGATGAATGCCAAGAAGTAGGGAAAAAATACATAACAAAGACACCTCTTTGAATCCTTTGAATCTGAGCACTTTTTGGTAACCCTGTCCTTCAATAGGCATTATAGTATTTTTGTGGTTTGCTCTACAGTTGAAAGGGAAGAAAAGACCCTTGGATGTTGCTGTCCCTTGCTTGGGATTCTGCAGATATTGTACTACTGTTTTGTTGCACAATGTACCTGCTGGTGTCAGACAAGGAAATCCTTATCTCTTCTGCGAGTGGAGACAGATGGTTCTTCCCAGAAGTCAATGGTCAGTTCTTCCTTATGGAAGGACAAGGAAAATTCATGTCCTTTGGCCAACTGGTGGCTCCATTAACAACCTTCAAAGCCTCTGCAAAAACCGTAGTCTCAACCAGGACATTGATTTACTGGTCATGGCAAGAGTGAAAAGAAAAATCCTGGGATCTGTGATCTGAAATATTTTTAGATGGTCTATAAGGGCAAGACTTTAGAACTCAGTTTCAGTTCAACTAAAAAAACATCCTTTGACTCCCTGCTGCCTACTAGATTCTGAAATAAGTGTTGATGAAACAGCAAGGAATATGACATGTGGAGTTTTATCCTTCAGGAACTTTTAATCCGGTGGCGAAGAGATGTAAACAGATGTCGTGAGTTTAAATCCAGCACACAACTCTACTTTTGTAAAACTCCATTTCCACTTCAAGTCCCCCTCTCTGCTTCTGAGGCCTCACATGGAGCGAGGTCTCCCTGCACAGGTGGTTAGACGTCCACCTGGGGCTGTGCTAAGACACTCCCATTCCCTGAGGCCCTGTCAGTGGCTCTTCTGGCCCCTTCTGATCATCCCTGGTATTCCAGCCCTCTTGGGGTGACACATCTCTCTGGGACATAGACAACCTTTTCTCCTGGGCACTGCAGACACTGGGTGTTCCAGCCATAAGAGGGTCACTTCCTACGTGGTCGTTCCTGCCTCTCTCCAGGAAGGTGTGATGATGGCCTCTGTCTGGAGTCCTTTTCTCCAACACAGTTGTTCCCACACAGAAGGTGGCCTTGGCTGTGCGAAGCCATCCCCTCCAGCTCTCCACCGTCAGGGCTGCTCCCTCCTCTCCCACAGGGCTGTCTTGAGCCCCAGTAGTCCTCTAGTGGCCACATACTAGAGGCTTTCCTTAAGGAGCAGCGGGGTGGGCTGGCTCCCCTCTGGCAGCTCCATGGCACTTTCTCTCTTGCCTGTCACCTTGTCTTTGCCACCTTAGCATAGTCACTGGCTTCCCTGTAGCCCTGAAGGCTCACAAACTCTTTCTAGTGTCTGCAGAAGTTCCTGCGAGTTCTCTTCAGTGGTTTTCTATGGAGAAACAAGCAGTCTTAAGACAAAATAAAAAGAAGAACGCTTGTGAGTCCTTCAACGCCGAGGGCCGTCTTAGCCATGTGAGCCCTCTGGGGCCTGGCTTTTCCCTTTTTAGCCTGGCCATGAACTCCTGGAGCAAGATAAGTCCGCTTATGCCGTGCTCTGTTGCATACTTCCTGCCTGTGGTGAGAGTCATGGCATTTTATTAAGTAAGAAGACCAGGGAAGACCTGCTGTGGAACAGGCTTTGGGTCTGAGATCAAAAGGTTGGCTAGTACTGAGAACCTTGCAAATGGAGCAACAGAGCGTTCTGTGCAAAGTGGCACGTGGTGCAGAGGATCCATTATTACCTGATGTTGTTTCATATCGTTATTTACTAAACAGTTAATTGTCTTTCTTGCTCACAGTGGATTCCACAGCACCTACATTAGTGCCTAGCACAGCAAACGTGTGTCAATAAATATGCACTGGAAGGTTATTCATTGCCCAAATCAAATTGGTGGGCACCTTCTCGGCCGATCATCACTGTCTCAGTGATGTCTAAAAACACATTTAGATACCAGTTGTCCTAGAGAGAGGCAGCACTCCTAGCCATGCTTCTCTTTCCCCACTCTGGGCCCTTTCCTCACTCTAGGCCCTTTCCTCACTCTGGGCACTCTGCAGTTGACAGCCCACCTGGCTCCACGAGCTTGGAGAGAGGCGTGCTGACCTCCGCTCAACAAGGGCTTGTCAAGAGCTTTGCGAAATCCCTGCTTGGACAAGCAGCCCAGAATTCTTACCAGGAAAGGAGGTTGTGGAAGTGGGTGTCATGCTGTCACTGTCTCTGATGTTGATAAAGGAGTTAAGAAGAAGTTATTTAGGCAGATAGTGAAGTAAGGAAGTCCTTGGTAAGGTTTTCCTTTTAGCGAAAAGCCGCCCCAAAATAATTTCTAACAAACAGCAGCCTCTAAAATCAAGTTGCAGACAGACATAAGCAAGCTGGAAGCTTGTGTGGGTGAATGCTAGGAGCTGCACCAATAGGAAAAGGCTACGTGGGGAAGACATGTACTGTGTGGCTGCTCCATCTTCCCCTTTCCTTGTCAATCACATGCACAGTAGACAGCAGGCAAGATGGCACTGGCCCAATACATACGACATTTGCATAATACAGGATTAGGGGTAGGGCGGCCAACTGCCTGCATGCTTTGTAAATGTTGTGTCCACAATTGGTTCCTTCCGGTAAGCTCCTGGTCTGGCTGACTTCAAGAATGAAGCCTTGGACCCTTGGGGTGAGTGTTACAGTTCTTAAAGATGGTGTAGCCACAGTTTGTTCCTTCAGATGTTCAGATGTGTCTGGAGTTTCTTCCTTCTGGTCGGTTCGTCGTCTTGCTGGTCTCCAGCAAGCGTCTTCACTTCTGATTCTAGAAGTGAAGCCGCAGACCTTCGCCGTGTGTATTACAGCTCTTAAAGGTGTCACGTATACAGTTGTTTGATCTTCCCCATGGGTTCGTGGTCACGCTGGCTTCAACATTGAAGTTTGTCGTCCCCATAGCTTCAAGAGTGAAGCTGCAGACCTTTGTGGTGAGTGTTACAGTTTATAAAGGCAGTGCGGACCCAAAGAGTGAACAGCAGTAAGATTTATTGCAAAGACCTAAAAGATAAAGTTTCCACAGTGTGGCAAGGGACCCACCAGGTTGCCACTGCGGGCTTGGGTGGCCTGCTTTTATTCCCTTATTTGGCCCCACCCACATTCTGCTGATTGGTCCATTTTACAGAGAGCTGATTGGTCCATGTTACAGAGTGCTGAGTGGTCCATTTTACAGAGTGCTGATTGGTCCGTTTTTATAGAGTGCTGATTGGTGCGTTTATAAACCTTTAGCTAGACACAGAGCACTGATTGGTGCATTTACAATTCTTTAGCTAGACAGAAAAGTTCTCCAAGTCCCCACCTGACCCAGAAGCCCAGTTGGCTTCACCTCTCAATGTCACACTGGGTCCAAGCAATCTTTGGGTCCTGTGTAAATCAGACACCACCTCTCAAGCCCGTCCATAAAATGCGGTGCATTCTGCCATATGCTGGAAGTTCCACTGAGGCGCCCCTCTCACTTGCAAGAGAGAGAGCTATTCTCCTTTCTCTTTCTTTTGCCTATGAAACTTCCACTCTTAATCCCATTCCACGTGTGTCCGTGTCCTTGATTTTCTTGGCATGAGGCATCAAACCTTGGGTATTTACCCCAGACAACAATGCCACTTCAGTGTTACACTCCTGGTTTGGAAATTAATCACTCTGTGTGTGTGTGTGGTGTGTGTGTGTGTGTGTGTGTGTAGAAGCAGGTTAATTTTTAAAGACCTTTATTTTCCTGGCTTTATTTTATTTTATTTTATTTTTAAAAAGAGAATTAGGAATCTTTTCTAGTTAAAAAACATCTGCCCTTGCCATTCTGTATACTTATGGCCAGATCCCGGATGCTGCTTTATCAGTTTGTGTTCTCTGCCTCATTGTTTTAGGCTTGCATTTTCCTTATTTCACTAACGGTCAAGACTATTGCAATAAGGGAGAGAGACAGAACTCAACTCCAAGTACAGCAATGACATCTGGGGATTTGTAGCCAACGGGCAAGAAGACAGGATCAATGGATGAAAAATTACTATGAGGAATTTGATGACATGTCAAAGGTGGGGATTGAAACTGGTCTTAGCAGGCCAAGGACAAGGCTTGGTTAAGAAGAGGGCTCCAGGAGCCTGGCTAGGAGGGAGTCCTTATCAAAATTCAGTGACAAAAGAAGCTTGGTATGCTAGAGAACAGTTCATGTGGCATTTAACTCAGGAACTCTGACATGAACTAGACTATTGTGATCAGGGAGGAGGCATAAGAAAGGGGCTGCACAGACGTCCTTGAAGTGTAGGGTCAGGGGAGTCAGGAAGGCCAGAGAGAGACGTCACCTGCTGGAGCCCTGACCATCCCTGCAGGGGCGAGAACTGCCTGAAGAGGCAAAAGACAGATGGGTGGACTGTGTTTTAACATGGAAATGGCTCCATTTGATCTGGCTGGGCTACCAACGTGTAACAATGGAAAGGAACAACAAGGCATCAGGCATGAATGTGATTGGTGAGCCCAAGGCCGACCCACAGAAGCCCTGTGGGCAGTGCCCTGTGTGTTCTTGAGAGCTGTGTCAGCTCCGTGGAGGAAGCAGGAGCTTGCAGGCTCATCCCCAATCTGTGTCTTGGAGGATGAGGGCATCCAACCTGCCTCCTGCATGGGCAAGTGCCAGGGCATAGCCTGCTTGAGGGCAAGTGAGGTTGTAGGGATGAGAGAGTCATTTTTATGGCCCTAAATTCCACGACTAAATGTATTCTCATTACATTTTATGCTTTTTAGAGAGCACGTCACAGAATTGAGCTCATTTTAAGCAAGGTTTCCACGTGTTTACATATATTTCTGAAGCTAGATGGAAAGAAAAGACATATGGGGGAATTCCAAAAGTGGCTTCTGCATGCTGCCCATTGAACGTTTGCTCAGGAACACTGCACCGATAGTATCCTGGGTGGAGCCAACAGTTATCCCAGGAGAAGGCAGAGCCTGGTGACCCTGACCCTGGGATCCTGGCATGGGCCTGAACACTGGCACGCATGTATGGAAGGTGGACAGTGCTTCCAGGTGCCTTTTGAGTTCCAGATGCCATTGAAGACAGCAGAGAGGCTCAACCCAGCCAGTAGACTTTCTACCTTCATTGCAAGGATGCTTTGAAATCTTTATTTAGAAAGTTCAGTTCCTTGGCTCGCACAAAGGACAATGTGAAGAACAATTGAACTGCTGAGAACATCCAGATTTGACAACATTCGGAGAGATAGTCAGTGAGTGATGAGAGGAACCAGCTTATATTTCTGAAGCTCAGGGGCCTGCTGCCAGGACTCTTATTTAAAACATGCCTCAGAATAGGCCACTGTGGGCGCCAGCAAGACTAGCCTCAGAATACTTTGGAATAACCCCATGCTTTCGTGGCCAAAGCTGTATATTTTTGGATGCCAGGTTTCTATTTGAAACTTGTCACTGTGACCTGCAGACTGTGCTGGTTTGTAGCTGCTGCCAATCGCACAGTCTGTGAGTTTTTCTCCCTGAGTGAGGATCCAGAAATGCATGCCCAGCTGAGCTCCCAGCATATTGATAATCTCCTCACCCCTTGAATGAAAATGATAACAATTGCTTCAGTTAAAATGTCAGATGCTTT
The DNA here is from genome assembly GCF_028885625.2 of Pongo pygmaeus. Lineage (NCBI taxonomy): Eukaryota > Metazoa > Chordata > Mammalia > Primates > Hominidae > Pongo > Pongo pygmaeus. The sequence continues at coordinate 29,902,204 of NC_072389.2, read as the reverse complement.
TGCTTAAAAATAACCACAGAAATCCTAATTTTAGCTACCTCAACCACAAAGGGGAGTGTTGGCCTGAATCACAGTCTGGAAGGAAGACCCAGTGATAGGTGTTGGGGCACAGGAAATGATTCCCCAAAATATGGCGCTTTAGCATGTGGAATTGAAAGGCCTCCAAAATAAGCCTTAGGACCAAGGTTTCTCTCTGACCTTTTCCCTACCTCTTTGTCTCCCTGATACTCTTTCCTGAAGCACCAAGAGGGACTCTTCTCTAGAATTTCCTTATCTAAGAAAGCTTACATGCAATTGTCTTAAGACTCCCTCCTTAGGAATCTCATCAAAGAACCAGGACGATCAAGCACTGGAGAAGAGAAGAGACTCAGAGTCCTCACCATGCCCAGACGGACTTTTCATCTATTCTTCTAAGAGCAGCTCCAAGAGATTACCTGGGGGGCTTTACCTGCAGAATAAGACAACCTTTGTTCCTGTGCAGCTCTGACCCCACTTCCTCAGAGCATCTGCCTCCTACCTTTGGGGTCCATTCATCTTCCCTAATGATTTCCTGCCCATCAAAAGATCATCTACATTTCCCATCACCTCCACCCCTAGGAAAGGGTAAATGAGCTTCCGTAGGGCACCGAGTAAGTGGCTGATCACTCTGTGATTGTCCCCTGTGCACATTAATACATTTGTTTGTCTTTTTTCTCTGTTAATCTGCCTTTCGTCAGTTGATTTTCAGCAAGCCTTCAGAGGGCCAAAGGGAAGTTTCTCCTTCACTCCTACATAGGCATTCCTAGCACTTTGCAAAATCTCCTTCCCAGACGTGAGACCCCTTGGAGTTAAGCATATTTCAGGACCAACAATAAAAATGATGTGTGTTACTTTGGGGGAGCATTAAGAACCAAGGTGTGAGTCTCCACCTTTCTCTGCATGGCAGGTCATCGTGGAGTCACACATTGATATGAAGGTGCACAGGACAGCCTGGAACACACGGCCACCCCTGGGGGAGCACAGCCCTGAAGCCCACGCAGGCCCACAGCTGGCCTTGACTGAGAAACTAACTTTTGCGAGTTGATGCTGAGGTCGTGGTTTGGGATCACCCCATCTTCTTGCCCATCCTGACTGGTAGAGTCTTCAGGGTGGGTTTCATCCAATGACTCAACAATGACCCGGTGGACTGGCTCTTCCTGTCCCTCTGCTCTCTGAACCATGGCAAAATGGCTTCTGTAGTTCCAGAGACTTAAAATCTGGAGCTACACTACCCAGAAGGTGCCTACAGCCCCCCTTCCATCAAACTGGCCAAAATCAGGCTATAGGCCCATTTCTGAAGCAAGTTTTTTCATCCAGGGAATGCCATAGACTTGGGTAAAGGGCCAGCCGCTGGGGTAAGATCAGGCTGTGGGATCGCATGAATCCTATTAGATGAATCAAAGCCAGCTCCTGTAGGGGGACGTGAGGCTGTTGTACCCTGAGGCACATAGAAGAGGGGAGGGATTAGGGAGAAGAGAATGAGGTGTGGGTTGGAGATTAGGAGGCAGGGAAGCCAAGTCACATGCAGGGTGAACATGAACCTGTCAAGATCCACCCCAAGGCCTTCCTAACTTTCCTGCAGCATGGCACACATTTCATTTTTCTCAAGATCAATGGGGCAGTGAACTTCTGAGTTCATAGTGAAGAATGAACCTGTAAAAAACAAAATAAGCCAGGCACAGGAAGACAAATACTGCATGATCTCACTTATATATGTGTAATCTGAAAATGTTGAACTCATAGATATATGGTGAATAAAATGGTGGCTAGCAGGGGCTGGGGCATGGGGGAAGGGGAATGGGTAGAGGTTGTTTAAAGGGTACAAAGTTTCAGTTACATATGAAGAATAAGCTTTTGAGATCTATTTCACAGCATGGTGAATATAGTTAATGTATTGTATATTTCAAAACTGCCGAAAGTAAATACCAAATGCCTCACCACAGAAAATGATAAGTGATGTGGTGGACAGGTTAATTAGCTTGATTTAATCATGCCACTCCAAACTTCACATTATACTTCACAAATATATACAATTATTATTTGTCAATTATGCAATTTAGGTTATTTATTTATTTATTTATTATTATTATACTTTAGGTTTTAGGGTACATGTGCACAATGTGCAGGTTAGTTACATATGTATACGTGTGCCATGCTGGTGCGCTGCACCCACTAACTCATCATCTAGCATTAGGTATATCTCCCAATGCTATCCCTCCCCCCTCCCCCCACCCCACAACTGTCCCCAGAGTGTGATGTTCCCCTTCCTGTGTCCATGTGTTCTCATTGTTCAATTCCCACCTATGAGGGAGAATATGCGGTGTTTGGTTTTTTGTTCTTGCGATAGTTTACTGAGAATGATGATTTCCAGTTACATCCATGTCCCTACAAATGACACGAACTCATCGTTTTTTATGGCTGCATAGTATTCCATGGTGTATATGTGCCACATTTTCTTAATCCAGTCTATCATTGTTGGACATTTGGGTTGGTTCCAAGTCTTTGCTATTGTGAATAATGCCGCAATAAACATACGTGTGCATGTGTCTTTATAGCAGCATGATTTAGTCCTTTGGGTGTATACCCAGTAATGGGATGGCTGGGTCAAATGGTATTTCTAGCTCTAGATCCCTGAGGAATCGCCACACTGACTTCCACCATGGTTGAACTAGTTTACAGTCCCACCAACAGTGTCAAAGTGTTCCTATTTCTCCACATCCTCTCCAGCACCTGTTGTTTCCTGACTTTTTAATGATTGGCATTCTAACTGGTGTGAGATGGTATCTCAGTGTGGTTTTGATTTGCATTTCTCTGATGGCCAGTGATGGTGAGCATTTTTTCATGTGTTTTTTGGCTGCATAAATGTCTTCTTTTGAGAAGTGTCTGTTCATGTCCTTCACCCACTTTTTGATGGGGTTGTTTGTTTTTTTCTTGTAAATTTGTTTGAGTTCATTGTAGATTCTGGATATTAGCCCTTTGTCAGATCAGTAGGTTGCGAAAATTTTCTCCCATTTTATACGTTGCCTGTTCACTCTGATGGTAGTTTCTTTTGCTGTGCAGAAGCTCTTTAGTTTAATTAGATCCCATTTGTCAATTTTGGCTTTTGTTGCCATTGCTTTTGGTGTTTTAGACATGAAGTCCTTGCCCATGCCTATGTCCTGAATGGTATTGCCTAGGTTTTCTTCTAGGGTTTTTATGGTTTTAGGTCTAACGTTTAAGTCTTTAATCTATCTTGAATTGATTTTTGTATAAGGTGTAAGGAAGGGATCCAGTTTCAGCTTTCTACATATGGCTAGCCAGTTTTCCCAGCACCATTTATTGAATAGGGAATCCTTTCCCCATTGCTTGCTTTTCTCAGGTTTGTCAAAGATCAGATAGTTGTAGATATGCGGCATTATTTCTGAGGGCTCTGTTCTGTTCCATTGATCTATATCTCTGTTTTGGTACCAGTACCATGCTGTTTTGGTTACTGTAGCCTTGTAGTATAGTTTGAAGTCAGGTAGTGCGATGCCTCCAGCTTTGTTCTTTTGGCTTAGGATTGACTTGGCAATGTGGGCTCTTTTTTGGTTCCATATGAACTTTAAAGTAGTTTTTTCCAATTCCGTGAAGAAAGTCATTGGTAGCTTGATGGGCATGGCATTGAATTTGTAAATTACCTTGGGCAGTATGGCCATTTTCATGATATTGATTCTTCCTACCCATGAGCATGGAATGTTCTTCCATTTGTTTGTATCCTCTTTTATTTCCTTGAGCAGTGGTTTGTAGTTCTCCTTGAAGAGGTCCTTCCTGTCCCTTGTAAGTTGGATTCCTAGGTATTTTATTCTCTTTGAAGCAATTGTGAATGGGAGTTCACTCATGATGTGGCTCTCTGTTTGTCTGTTATTGGTATATAAGAATGCTTGTGATTTTTGTACATTGATTTTGTATCCTGAGACTTTGCTGAAGTTGCTTATCAGCTTAAGGAGATTTTGGGCTGAGATGGTGGGGTTTTCTAGATATACAATCATGTCATCTGCAAACAGGAACAATTTGACTTCCTCTTTTCCTAATTGAATACCCTTGATTTCCTTCTCCTGCCTAATTGCCCTGGCCAGAACTTCCAACACTATGTTGAATAGGAGTGGTGAGAGAGGGCATCCCTGTCTTGTGCCAGTTTTCAAAGGGAATGCTTCCAGTTTTTGCCCATTCAGTATGATACTGGCTATGGGTTTGTCATAGATAGCTCTTATTATTTTGAGATACATCCCATCAATACCTAATTTATTGAGAGTTTTTAGCATGAAGTGTTGTTGAATTTTGTCAAAGGCCTTTTCTGCATCTATTGAGATAATCATGTGGTTTTTGCCTTTGGTTCTGTTTAAATGCTGGATTACATTTATTGATTTGCATATATTGAACCAGCCTTGCATCCCAGGGATGAAGCTCGCTTGATCATGGTGGATGAGGTTTTTGATGTGCTGCTGGATTCAGTTTGCCAGTATTTTATTGAGGATTTTTGCATCAATGTTCATCGAGGATATTGGTCTAAAATTCTCTTTTTTGGTTGTGTCTCTGCCCGGCTTTGGTATCAGGATGATGCTGGCCTCATAAAATGAGTTAGGGTGGATTCCCTCTTTTTCTATTGATTGGAATAGTTTCAGAAAGAATGGTACCAGTTCCTCCTTGTACCTCTGGTAGAATTCGGCTGTGAATCCATCTGGTCCTGGACTCTTTTTGGTTGGTAAGCTGTTGATTATTGCCACAATTTCAGCTCCTGTTATTGATCTATTCAGAGATTCACTTTCTTCCTGGTTTAGTCTTGGGAGAGTGTATGTGTCGAGGAATTTATCCATTTCTTCTAGATTTTCTAGTTTATTTGCGTAGAGGTGTTTGTAGTATTCTCTGATGGTAGTTTGTATTTCTGTGGGATCAGTGGTGATACCCCCTTTATCATTTTTTATTGCATCTATTTGATTCTTCTCTCTTTTTTTCTTTATTAGTCTTGCTAGCGGTCTATCAATTTTGTTGATCCTTTCAAAAAACCAGCTCCTGGATTCATTAATTTTTTGAAGGGTTTTTTGTGTCTCTATTTCCTTCAGTTCTGCTCTGATTTTAGTTATTTCTTGCCTTCTGCTAGCTTTTGAATGTGTTCACTCTTGCTTTTCTAGTTCTTTTAATTGTGATGTTAGGGTGTCAATTTTGGATCTTTCCTGCTTTCTCTTGTGGGCATTTAGTGCTATAAATTTCCCTCTACACACTGCTTTGAATGCATCCCAGAGATTCTTGTATGTTGTGTCTTGGTTCTCATTGGTTTCAAAGAACATCTTTATTTCTCCCTTCATTTCGTTATGTATCCAGTAGTCATTCAGGAGCAGGTTATTCAGTTTCCATGTAGTTGAGTGGTTTTGAGTGAGATTCTTAATCCTGAGTTCTAGCTTGATTGCACTGTGATCTGAGAGATAGTTTGTTATAATTTCTGTTCTTTTACATTTGCTGAGGAGAGCTTTACTTCCAAGTATGTGGTCAATTTTGGAATAGGTGTGGTGTGGTGCTGAAAAAAATGTATATTCTGTTGATTTGGGGTGGAGAGTTCTGTAGATGTCTATTAGGTCTGCTTGGTGCAGAGCTGAGTTCAATTCCTGGGTATCCTTGTTGACTTTCTGTCTCGTTGATCTGTCTAATGTTGACAGTGGGGTGTTAAAGTCTCCCATTTTTAATGTGTGGGAGTCTAAGTCTCTTTGTAGGTCACTCAGGACTTGCTTTATGAATCTGGGTGCTCCTGTATTGGGTGCATATATATTTAGGATAGTTAGCTCTTCTTGTTGAATTGATCCCTTTACCATTACATAATGGCCTTCTTTGTCTCTTTTGATCTTTGTTGGTTTAAAGTCTGTTTTATCAGAGACTAGGATTGCAACCCCTGCCTTTTTTTGCTTTCCATTTGCTTGGTAGATCTTCCTCCATCCTTTTATTTTGAGCCTATGTGTGTCTCTGCACGTGAGATGGGTTTCCTGAATTCAGCACACTGATAGGTCTTGACTCTTTATCCAATTTGCCAGTCTGTGTCTTTTAATTGGAGCATTTAGTCCATTTACATTTAAGGTTAATATTGTTATGTGTGAATTTGATCCTGTCATTATGATGTTAGCTGATTATTTTGCTCGTTAGTTGATGCAGTCTCTTGCTGGTCTCAATGGTCTTTACATTTTGGCATGATTTTGCAGCGGCTGGTACCGGTTGTTCCTTTCCGTATTTAGCGCTTCCTTCAGGAGCTCTTTTAGGGCAGGCCTGGTGGTGACAAAATCTCTCAGCATTTGCTTGTCTGTAAAGTATTTTATTTCTCCTTCACTTATGAAGCTTAGTTTGGCTGGACATGAAATTCTGGGTTGAAAATTCTTTTCTTTAAGAATGTTGAATATTGGCCCCCACTCTCTTCTGGCTTGTAGAGTTTCTGCTGAGAGATCCGCTGTTAGTCTGATGGGCTTCCCTTTGAGAGTAACCCAACCTTTCTCTCTGGCTGCCCTTAACATTTTTTCCTTCATTTCAACTTTGGTGAATCTGACAATTATGTGTCTTGGAGTTGCTCTTCTCGAGGAGTATCTTTGTGGCATTTTCTGTATTTCCTGAATCTGAATGTTGGCCTGCCTTGCTAGATTGGGGAAGTTCTCCTGGATAATATCCTGCAGAGTGTTTTCCAACTTGGTTCCATTCTCCCTGTCACTTTCAGGTACACCAATCAGACGTATATTTGGTCTTTTCACATAGTCCCATATTTCTTGGAGGTTTTGCTCGTTTCTTTTTATTCTTTTTTCTCTAAACTTCCCTTCTTGCTTCATTTCATTCATTTCATCTTCCATCGCTGATACCCTTTCTTCCAGTTGATTGCATCGGCTCCTGAGGCTTCTGCATTCTTCACGTAGTTCTCGAGCCTTGGTTTTCAGCTCCAACAGCTCCTTTAAGTACTTCTCTGTATTGGTTATTCTAGTTTTACATTCTTCTAAATTTTTTTCAAAGTTTTCAACTTCTTTGCCTTTGGTTTGAATATACTCCCATAGCTCAGAGTAATTTGATCGTCTGAAGCCTTCT